>NC_084632.1:13231085-13374157 GCF_033978795.1 Nerophis ophidion | reverse complement strand
AAAGTGCAACACTCTAGAGAGTGAAGTCATTTTTTTAAAAGAAGCATTAGCTTGGCTGACTGTGTTGTTCTTGATTATTAATGCATGAAATACAGATACCATCACTGGGTTTGTGTCCAGGGAATTGACCGGCTAATACCTAAAGTCATTTGGTACCGGCTCCTAATCACTATAACGGGACAAGCAGTAGAAAATGAATGAATAAGATTCCAGACGTTACAATTTAAAATAAAAAGATGGTGTATATCAATTATCTAACCTGTAAATATATGGCCTGATTTACTTAGGTCTAAATATTCATCCATTCATTTTCTGCCGCTTGTGCCTTTTTGGGCGGAAGGCGTCGTACACCCTGGACAAGTCGCCACCTCATCGCAGGTCCAAATAACGAAGGCTAAACAGCGTTCTGCAAATTATTATAAAATAGTGGGTACGAATGAGCGTGTTTACGAGGATCTACAACTGATAACTAGTGCACAATTTAGAATAGAATAGAATAGAATAGAATAGAATGGACTTTATTGTCATTATATTTGCATATAACGAGATTAAAGACTCCAACTTAAGGTGCGGTAGTGAGAACAAATATGGGGTGAAATAAATGACATAAAAGGTAAAAAGGAAAAACTAACAATTGAAATAAACAGACTACTATCCAATATACAATATACAAACCACTATAGAACTACAAAATACAAAATACTGTACAATATACAGAACAAGACAAGAGTACCGAAGTAATAAATAACAATCAGTGTCGGACGTATTGCACTCGAAAGTACACACACAAAAACAAAGCTTTTGTGTGTATACTAGCCGTCACCATGGAGACACTCATTTTCCTCCAAATTTACGACATCAATATAATCCAATCTGTGGCGTTTTGTTATGTTGTTGACATGCAGTTAGTTTGAACCAACTTTTCTAGGCTATATTCAAGTCAACAGCAAAGTATTATAAAATAGTGGGTACTAATGAGCGTGTTTACGGGGAATCTACAACTGATAACCAGTGCACAATTTAAAACAAAGCTTTTGTGTGTATACTAGCCGTCACCATGGAGACACTCATTTTCCTCCAAATTTACGAAATCAATATAATCCAATCCGTGGTGTTTTGTCATGTTGTTGACATGCAGTTAGTTTGAAACAACTTTACTAGGCTATATTCAAGTCAACAGAACCTACTTCTAGCAAGTAGACACAAGAAAAAATGCATACCGCAACAAGTTTTTTTTCCATATAAGATATAAAATAATCCATTTCCTATATGAAAAAGGGAACATTTAAAAAAAAATTATTTTAAAATTAAATTCTTAAGCATAAGGTATTGTTTAGGGGATTTCATTGAAGTGTCTGTGGTTGTTACATACATACATAAATATATATATATATATATATATATATATATATATATATATATATATATATATATATATATATATATATATATATATATATATATATATATATATATATATATATATATATATATATATATATATATATATATATATATATATCCATCCATCCATCCATTTTCTACCGCTTATTCCCTTTTTGGGGTCGCGGGGGGCGCTGGCGCCTATCTCAGCTACAATCGGGCGGAAGGCAGGGTACACCCTGGACAAGTCGCCACCTCATCACAGGGCCAACACAGATAGACAGACAACATTCACACTCACATTCACACACTAGGGCCAATTTTAGTGTTGCCAATCAACCTATCCCCAGGTGCATGTCTTTGGAAGTGGGAGTGTATATATATATGTATATATACATACATACATACATACATATATATATATATATATATATATATATATATATATATATATATATGTATACACATACATACATACATACCTACATATATACATACATATATATGTATATGTATATATATGTATATATACATACATACATACATATATACATACACACACACATACATATACATATATATATATATATATATATATATATATATATATATATATATATATATACATATATATATACCTGAAGGTATCAAAACTGAAGGTATCAAAACTATGAATGAACACATGTGGAGTTATGTACTTAACAAAAAAAGATAAAATAACTGAAAACATGTTTTATATTGTAGTTTCTTCAAAATAGTCACCCTTTGCTCTGATTACTGCTTTGCACACTCTAGGCATTCTCTCGATGGGCTTCAAGAGCCACCTGAAACGTTTTTTCTCTTCGCAGGTGTGCCTGATTAGTGGAATATATTGCTTCATCAATGGGGTTGGTACCATCAGTTGTGCTGTGAACAAGAAGGTGTGTCCAAAATATATATATATATATATATATATATATATATATATATATATATATATATATATATATATATATATATTCTCTAAATCGTCTATCTGTGCAGCCATTTGTTGCATAACTGCCAGTTTGCACCGACATTTCAAACCTGTTCAATATAGACGCCAATTAAAGGCCACAGAACATTTTCATTCTTGATAAATCACATTGCAGCTGCTAAATGAGTACACCTGCCTGCATTGTGGGAATTGTGTCGGACAACAAAGCCCACAATGCGGTTCTTCCTATTTTGCTTATTCGAGGCGCACAAGCTCACCTTTAGCACCTTTTTTTCGGACTTGCTTTGTGCGAGGCGATAACCGGGGGCCAATCTCAATGCCGGTGGAACAACTTCTTACAGGCGCATCATGAATTAGAGTTTAATTTGCTTAATGAAAATATGTTGTGTGTCAACACAGGAGTGCTTATTGGGTTTGGCGGAAGGCGAACAAACAAACAAACAAAAAAACAAGTCTCGCTGCTCTGGGGGGGTAATAATGCCTGCTATATCATTCGTGTAACGCTATTTGCTTGACTGCATGCCGTCCTGTTTGCTGCGGAGGATGCGAGGCATCCCGACGAGCCCCGGTGAGCGCGCAAGTGCCATTCCACGCACGTCCGAGACATGCTAATATGCTCGCTTCCATTCCGAGCAGTGCGCCCACCTGTCCTCTCGCTGCCTTGCCGGGAACTTTCAAAAACTAAACAGTTGATTCAAAACTGATTATAAACCACTCTGCACCGCTGAATTCAAAGTAAACTAGGTCCGGGGTAATCATTTGGCAAGGCAGCCTGCAGAAAACGATGGAAAGCGCCAATATACATGGCACCTGGCACTGTAGCCGAAGTCGGAATTGCCACAACGGACATTTTAGGGTATTCAACACTCTACTGCCATCTGTTGGCTAAAGTGGATAGAGCACTCCCCAAATTGTCACGTTTCCTGTGTCAGGTAAGCCGCGACAAATGGGGTCGTATGAATCCCTTTCTTACTGTAATAGTTCATTGTCAGTAGGGATCCCTATTAGGATCAATTTCCAATTCTTTGGAATCGATATACTTTTATGTATGTTCATTTACAAACAAATGTTAATTTCTTTCATTAAAATATATATTTTTGTGTATTTATTAATTAATGGCAACTATTCTGTCCAGTTGCTATTGTTTGTATTCTTACAATTATGCATCAGATTTATATATATATATATATATATATATATATATTCCAAGATTCCAAGATGGCGGCGCCCGGACGGGCTGCGACATTGCGGAGCTATTGCTAAAGATGGAACAATTGGCGGAAATGCCGGACAGTTCTGCAGACTTCATGGCTGGCTCGCATCGTGGTCACTCCGTGATCACGTACGACCGCCAGACACTTCTGGATATGGACATATCGGGCCGTTTTGGACTGATAGACGCGGGCGTGCTAAACATGCTAACTAGCATGGGGATACGTCGGCGGCTACATCCAGCGGCCTGTGAAGCAGGGGAGTGTAGTAGCAGCGGGGGCCGTCTACGGAGCAGACGCCAGCGGTGTGATCGGAAACGCGGATCCCGAGCGGGGCTAAAAACAAAGCAGAAGGCTAATCCCCACAGGACACCACTTCCCTCCATCCTACAGCCGGATTTAAATGAAAGATGCGAGACTACTGGTCTGGGTAAGGAGTCAGGTGAGGTGGCTAACTATGATGCGTGCAGTTTATCAAAGCAACAAACAAACAATCGGAAAATCCCCGTTGCTGAGGTGGCTAACCATGATGCGTGCAGTTTATCAAAGCAACAAACAAACAATCGGAAAATCCCTGATACTGAGGTGACTAACCATGATGCGTGCAGTTTATCAAAGCAACAATCAAACAATCGGAAAATTCCCGTCGTATCAATTCCTAGATATGGTCGTAACTATACTGAATGCACTGGGCATAATAAACACAACATTATTAATATTGCTACTACGGATAATTTGATCAAAAACTCCCTAAAACAGCCCACTACCTATAATATAGGTTTTTTAAACATAAGATCATTGTCTCCCAAAACGTTGTTAGTTAATGATATTATCAGAGACAACAATCTTAACGTCATCGGTCTCAGCGAAACCTGGCTTAAACCAAACGACTTTTTTGCGCTAAATGAGGCATGTCCTCCTAACTTTACACATGCGCATATTGCCCGTCCGCTTAAAAGGGGTAGGGGGGTCGCACTAATATACAACGAAAACTTTAACCTTAGTCCTAACATAAATAATAAATATAAATTGTTTGAGGTGCTTACTATGAGGTCTGTCACACCGCTGCCTCTACACCTGGCTGTTATCTACCGCCCCCCAGTGCCCTGTTCGGACTTTATCAATGAATTCTCAGAGTTCGTTGCTGATCTAGTGACACACGCCGATAATATAATCATAATGGGGGACTTTAATATCCATATGAATACCCCATCGGACCCACCGTGCGTAGCGCTCCAGACTATAATTGATAGCTGTGGTCTCACACAAGTAATAAATGAACCCACGCATCGCAACGGTAATACGATAGACCTAGTGCTTGTCAGGGGCATCACCGTTTCCAAAGTTACGATACTCCCGTATACTAAAGTATTGTCCGATCATTACCTTATAAAATTCTAGGTTCAGACGCATGTTCGGCAAACTAATAATAATAATAACTGCTATAGCAGCCGCAACATTAATGCTGCCACAACGACAACTCTTGCTGACCTACTGCCCTCGGTAATGGCACCATTCCCAAAGTATGTGGGCTCTATTGATAACCTCACAAACAACTTTAACAACGCCCTGCGCGAAACCATTGATAACATAGCACCGCTAAAGTTAAAAAAGGCTCCAAAAAAGCGCACCCCGTGGTTTACAGAAGAAACTAGAGCTCAGAAATTATTATGCAGAAAGCTGGAACGCAAATGGCGCACGACTAAACTTGAGGTGCACCATCAAGCATGGAGTGATGGTTTAATAACTTATAAACGCATGCTTACCTTAGCTAAAGCTAATTATTACTCAAATCTCATCCACCGTAATAAAAACGATCCTAAATTTTTGTTTAGTACGGTAGCATCGCTAACCCAACAAGGGACTCCTTCCAGTAGCTCCACCCACTCAGCTGATGACTTTATGCAATTCTTTAGTAAGAAAATTGAAGTCATTAGAAAGGAGATTAAAGACAATGCGTCCCAGCTACAACGGGGTTCTTTTTAACACTGACACGATTGTATATACGGCGGATACTGCCCTCCAAAATAGTTTCTCTCGTTTTGAGGAAATAACATTAGAGGAATTGTTACAACGTGTAAATGGAATAAAACAAACAACATGTTTACTTGACCCTCTTCCTGGGAAACTGATCAAGGAGCTCTTTGTATTATTAGGTCCATCAGTGCTAAATATTATAAACTTATCACTTTCCTCGGGCACTGTTCCCCTAGCATTCAAAAAAGCGGTTATTCATCCTCTTCTTAAAAGACCCAACCTCGATCCTGACCTCATGGTAAACTACCGACCGGTGTCTCACCTTCCCTTTATTTCAAAAATCCTCGAAAAAATTGTTGCGGAGCAGTTAAATGAACACTTAGCGTCTAACAATCTATGTGAAACCTTTCAATCCGGTTTCAGGGCAAATCACTCCACGGAGACAGCCCTCGCAAAAATGACTAATGATCTATTGCTAACGATGGATTCTGATGCGTCATCTATGTTGCTGCTCCTCGATCTTAGCGCTGCTTTCGATACCGTCGATCATAATATTTTATTAGAACGTATCAAAACACGAATTGGTATGTCAGACTTAGCCCTGTCTTGGTTTAACTCTTATCTTACTGATAGGATGCAGTGTGTCTCCCATAACAATGTGACCTCGGACTACGTTAAGGTAACGTGTGGAGTTCCCCAGGGTTCGGTCCTTGGCCCTGCACTCTTCAGCATCTACATGCTGCCGCTAGGTGACATCATACGCAAATACGGTGTTAGCTTTCACTGTTATGCTGATGACACCCAACTTTACATGCCCCTAAAGCTGACCAACACACCGGATTGTAGTCAGCTGGAGGCGTGTCTTAATGAAATCAAACAATGGATGTCCGCTAACTTTTTGCAACTCAACGCCAAAAAAACGGAAATGCTGATTATCGGTCCTGCTAGACACCGACCTCTATTTAATAATACAACTCTAACATTTGACAACCAAACAATTAAACAAGGCGACACGGTAAAGAATCTGGGTATTATCTTCGACCCAACTCTCTCCTTTGAGGCACACATTAAAAGCGTTACTAAAACGGCCTTCTTTCATCTCCGTAATATCGCTAAAATTCGCTCCATTCTGTCCACTAAAGACGCTGAGATCATTATCCATGCGTTTGTTACGTCTCGCCTCGATTACTGTAACGTATTATTTTCGGGTCTCCCCATGTCTAGCTTTAAAAGATTACAGTTGGTACAAAATGCGGCTGCTAGACTTTTGACAAGAACAAGAAAGTTTGATCACATTACGCCTGTACTGGCTCACCTGCACTGGCTTCCTGTGCACTTAAGATGTGACTTTGAGGTTTTACTACTTACGTATAAAATACTACACGGTCTAGCTCCATCCTATCTTGCTGATTGTATTGTACCATATGTCCCGGCAAGAAATCTGCGTTCAAAGGACTCCGGCTTATTAGTGATTCCCAAAGCCCAAAAAAAGTCTGCGGGCTATAGAGCTTTTTCATTTCGGGCTCCAGTACTCTGGAATGCCCTCCCGGTAACAGTTCGAGATGCCACCTCAGTAGAAGCATTTAAGTCTCACCTTAAAACTCATTTGTATACTCTAGCCTTTAAATAGACTCCCTTTTTAGACCAGTTGATCTGCCGTTTCTTTTCTTTTTCTTCTATGTCCCACTCTCCTTTGTGGAGGGGGTCCGGTCCGATCCGGTGGCCATGTACTGCTTGCCTGTGTATCGGCTGGGGACATCTCTGCGCTGCTGATCCGCCTCCACTTGGGATGGTTTCCTGCTGGCTCCGCTGTGAACGGGACTCTCGCTGCTGTGTTGGATCCGCTTTGGACTGGACTCTCGCGACTGTGTTGGATCCATTATGGATCGAACTTTTACAGTATCATGTTAGACCCGCTCGACATCCATTGCTTTCCTCCTCTCCAAGGTTCTCATAGTCATCATTGTCACCGACGTCCCACTGGGTCATTATTGTCACCGATGTCCCACTGGGTGTGAGTTTTCCTTGCCCTTATGTGGGCCTACTGAGGATGTCGTAGTGGTTTGTGCAGCCCTTTGAGACACTAGTGATTTAGGGCTATATAAGTAAACATTGATTGATTGATTGATATATATATATATATATATATATATATATATATATATACATATATATGTATATATATATGTATATATATATATTCATATATATATATGTATATATATAAATATATATGTATATATATATATATATATATATATACATATATATGTATATATATATATATATATATATATATATATATATATATATATATATATATATATATATGTACCACTGTTCCATTGTGCCGCCCATATATATATGGTAACACTTTAGTATGGGGAACATAGTCCAAGTAACTTAATCTAGAGTTATTTGGACACTAAAGGAACATATAAGGGTTAGGGTTACTAATCAGCAATAATTCTCAGTTTATTGAGGGAAAAGTCTTACTTAACAGTTTACTTGTTGTATAATAAGGCCATGCAGAATAAGGCATTAGTAAGTACTTAATAATGACTAATTAAGAGCCAATATGTTACTAATTTGCATGTTAATAAGCAAGTAATTAATGCAAAAAAAAATATATATATATATATTTATATATATTTATTTATGTATTTATTTATATATATAGGAGTTAGTGCGTCTGCCTCACAATATGAAGGCCCTGAGTAGTCCTGGGTTCAATCGCGGGCTCGGGGTCTTTTATATATATATATATATATATATATATATATATATATATATATATATATATATATATATATATATATATATATATATATATTTATTTATGTATTTATTTATATATATAGGAGTTAGTGCGTCTGCCTCACAATATGAAGGCCCTGAGTAGTCCTGGGTTCAATCGCGGGCTCGGGGTCTTTTATATATATAAATATATATATATATATATATATATATATATATATATATATATATATATATATATATATATATATATATATATATATATATATATATATATATATATATATATATATATATATTTATATATATATATATATATATACATATATATATATATACATATATATATATATATATATATATATATATATATATATATATATATATATATATATATATATATATATATATATATATATACCATACAGTACAGGCCAACAGTTTGGACAGGGTGTGTTTTCTTTATCTTCATGACTATTTACATTGTAGATTGTCAATGAAGGCATCACTACTATAAATGAACACATGTGGACTTAGGTACTTAACAAAAATAAAAGGTCAAATACCTGAAAATATGTTTTGTATTCTAGTTTCTTCAAAATAGCCACCCTTTGCTCTGATTACTGTTTTGCACACTCTCTGCATTCTCACCATGAGCTTCAAGAGGTAGTCACCTGAAACCTTTGGCCTGTACTATACATATACATATATATAGAGACAGTATATATATTTTATTACATGTGTTCTTAGTTAAATCAAAATGATCATGACATCCGGTACCGTTTGAATTTACTTGAATCAGATGGAATCCAGTCAGTACCTATAAAAGTACCAAGTGTAGTACCCACCCCTGGTTGGAAGGTAACATATTTTCCTTGACAGATTCAACTGTTGCCTTGTTAGGACTCACATAAAGACTCCTCACAGGGCGGCGTTGAAATGAAATACGACCAAGTCCTCCTCCGACACCCAGAGAGCATGTGCTGTTCTGTACGTGCATCACATTCAGCAGATTCACCGGCGCTGAAAGTATCTCTGGAGTATGTGAGTGTGTATATATTTAGGAATGTGTACATTTGTCTGTCCTCTGGCACGTCGGTCTGAGTGGGATCTGGCCGGCAGAGTGAGTGTTTCAAGTTTGCCCGCCCGTGCATTTGCTCAGATTTACGCCGCTCGACAATGCGTTCAATTGGCTCGGGCGGCAGCGGGCATTCATTAACGCTGCCGTGTGGGAGTAGTAAAACAGGCGAGAGGTGGGACCGGAGGCTGTTGAAGAGTTTGCTGAGAGCAGCGTTGGCTCTGTGTGTGCATATCTATCCGGCTATGGCAGGGGTGTCGAACCTACGGCCCGCGAAACAGGTTTTATCCGGCCCCTGAGATGAGTTTGCTAAGTATAAAAAATGAGCCGGAATTTTTGAATGAAAGAAACCGCTGTTCTAAATGTGTCCACTAGATGTCATAATAGCAATTATCTGTATCTTTGTAGTGAAGTGAAGTGAAGTGAAGTATATTTATATAGCGCTTTTCTCAAGTGACTCAAAGCGCTTTTACATAGTGAAACCCAATGTCTAAGTTCCATTTAAACCAGTGTGGGTGGCACTGGGAGCAGGTGCGTAATGTGTCTTGCCCAAGGACACAATGGCAGTGTCCAAGATGTTCGGAAGCGGGATTAGAACCTGGAACCCTCAAGTTGCTGTCACGGCCACTCGACCAACCGAGTTATACCGCAGATGATGGTGCATGTGGTTAAAAAGACCTCAACGGCGAAGTGGGCGGATGATGGTTGAATAGAAGCTCCACCACGGTCACAAAGGCAGAAGAAGGCTGCAGCAAAGATGAGCCCCCAATTGTCTTGGTCTCTGTGCCATTGGACCCTGACCTTATCTTTGCCAAGGACAGTGTAGTGGCAGTCTGTGCACCAGTCTCCCCACTTAAAAAGAATCCACAGACAGTCTATCTCCTGAAGGAAATCCCACCAACAAGAGGACAATCATACTCGTTTCGAGTGATCGCCGATGACATGTGGTTAAAGTGGCCGCCCTGGGATCGGTAGGTTGTGAGTTCATACCAAAGACTCTAAAAGTGGGACCCAGTACCACCCTGGAATGGGGGGATAAATACCCAAAAATGATTCCCGGGCACGGCCACCGCTGCTGCTCACTGCTCCTCTCACCTCCCAGGGGGTGGAACAAGGGGATGCGTCAAATACAAAAGGTAATTTCACCACACCTAGTGTGTGTGTGACTATTATTGGTACTTTTATTGTCACGGTGCGGCCTCAGACCCGCAATTCTCCTGCACCCATGTTGCCAGGACACGCCCCTGCACGCGGCGGTCACTTCCCGCCCACGCAAAGGCGGAGCTGCAGACTATCAGAAATCAGCACACCTGGCGCTACCTGAGCTCAGAGAAGTCGGCGGCGGCGTTTCTGGATGTCATTGATAAATGGCTTTCGCTTTGCACGGAATAATAATAATAATAATAATGGATTAGATTTATATTGCGCTTTTCTATTGTTGTGTACTCAAAGCGCTCACAGAGAAGTGGGAACCCATCATTCATTCACACCTGGTGGTGGTAAGCTACATCTGTAGCCACAGCTGCCCTGGGGTAGACTGACGGAAGCGTGGCTGCCAGTTTGCGCCTACGGCCCCTCCAACCACCGCCAATCATTCATTCATCATTCATTCACCGGTGTGAGCGGCACCGGGGGCAAAGGGTGAAGTGTCCTGCCCAAGGACACAACGGCAGCGACTTTGATGTCCATAGGTGGGAAGCGAACCTGCAACCCTCAGGTTTCTGGCACGGCCGCTCTACCCACTACGCCATGCCGCCCCATAAAGAAGAGTTTTAACTTGCACGTACAGATGTGGCGATGAACTGTATTTAATGACAGTGGTTTCCTGAAGTGTTCCTAAGCCCATGTGGTGATATCCTTTAGAGATTGATGTCGGTTTTTTGATACAGTGCAGTCTGAGGGATCGACGGTCACGGTCATTCAATGTTGGTTTCCGGCCATGTCGCTTACGTGGAGTGATTTCTCCAGATTCTCTCAACTTTTTGATGATATTATGGACCGTAGATGTTGAAATCCCTAAATTTTTTGCAGTTGCACTTTGAGAAACGTTGTTCTTAAACTGTTTGACTATTTTCTCACGCAGTTGTGGACAAAGGGGTGTACCTCGCCCCATCCTTTCTTGTGAAAGATTTTTTGGGAAGCTGTTTTTATACCCAATCATGGCACCCTAAATAGCCTGCACACCTGTGGGACGTTCCAAATAAGTGTTTGATGAGCATTCCTCAACTTTATCAGTATTTTTTGCCACCTTTCCCAACTTCTTTGTCACGTGTTGCTGGCATGAAATTCGAAAGTTAATGATTATTTGCAAAAAATTCAAAATGTTCATCAGTTTGAACATCAAATATGTTGTCTTTGTGGCATATTCAACTGAATATGGGTTGTATTCTGTTTATTTTTACTTCTAACACAATTTAGACTCATATATAAACGGGGTTTGTATTAGTTTTCCTAAAAATCAGATATACCGGCCCCCGGACGCATTTTTTTCCTCAAAATTGTGCCCCCGAGTCAAAATAATTGGCCAGGCCTGCTTTACGGGGTTAAATGACTTAGTGTAGACATGGCCCCTAAAATGAGTTGGACACCCCTGGTTGATCTATTGGTCTTCTATCTGGTATTTATGCATGGAACCCACCCCCTTAGCGTGCAGTCCCATCGTAAATCTCCCAATCAAACTTGAAAAAAAAAAGAAAATAAAAGACACATTTTCAGATTTATAGGGTAAGGTATGAATAATTCAAAAGGACGCGATGAAAAACGGCGGCGAGGTGATTCCTCAGGACGGCTGACCTCTGACCTCTCGGCGATATTTCATTGATAGGAATTTCACCGGCGGCCCTCGCCTGGTCGTAAATTAGCGGCCGGCCTGATCTGGTATTGGGAAGGAATTGACACGCGCTCAGTAATGACTGGACTTCGGGAGGCGACGGGGAGTGGGGGGGGGGGGATGATAGCGACACGGAGGCATTAATATTCAAGTGGCTGAGGGAGGGTGAAAGGTCTTTAAGTGTTACCACTTTGGTCTTTGTATTGACTTACGACATGCCTCACCCTCTGCTCAGTGGACATCAGCGCGACCAGAAGATAGGCTGAGCCCTTCAAAACAAGAAATCTAATCCTGTGGCTGACTCTTCCATTAATAGGGAGGTTCCCATCGACATTTTTGACGCTCCTCTCCGATTTTTTTGGCCTCATATCTGATCCCGTTTTGATACAAGATTGTGGAGCTTATCTTATCAAATGTGCTAGTATTGTTGTTAATGATGTTAATAATTTATCCATTTTTATATATACAAACCCCGTTTTCATATGAGTTGGGAAATTGTGTAAGATGTAAATAAAAATGGAATACAATGATTTGCAAATCCTTTTCAACCCATATTCAATTGAATGCACTACAAAGACAAGATATTTGATGTTCAAACTCATAAACTTCATTTTTTTTTTGCAAATAATAATTAACTTAGAATTTCATGGCTGCAACATGTGCCAAAGTAGTTGGGAAAGGGCATGTTCACCACTATGTTACATCACTGTGGAGAGGCGGAGCCGACGGTCCGACGGAGCGGCGGGGCACGCTGGAGCCAGGCCCAAGATGGCGGAAAGGAGGCGGAGACGATAACCGAGCGGAGAGACGGGGTGTGCCGGGAGCGACGCTACGAGAAAGATCAGGGTCATGGCTCGCACACCGGAACACAATTGACTTATCTCTTCACACTGTATAAAGGGGGAGAAGGAGGAGAGATCGGGGCAGAAGGAGGAGAGTCCGCAGCAGCGATCTAAGAGCAACAGAGAGCAAGCCGTAGACGAGGATGACGGCGGCTGAAAGAGCAGACCGTGAGCGAGCAGTGGAAAGGAAAGCTGAAAAGTGAGACAAAGATTAATTGCAAATTAAAGAAATCAAACCTACTCAAAAGCCATGTCCTTCCTGGGTGGTCCATTGCACCCGCACGACGACAGGAAGCAACTGTCACAATCACCTTTTCTTTTAACAACACTCAATAAACGTTTGGGAACTGAGGAAACTAATCGTTGAAGCTTTGAAAGTGGAATTCTTTCCCATTCTTGTCTTATATAGAGCTTCAGTCGTTCAACAGTCCGGGGTCTCCGCAGTCATATTTTACGCTTCATAATGCGCCACCCATTTTCGATGGGAGACAGGGCTGGACTGCAGGCGGGGGCCAGGAAAGTACCCGCACACTTTTTTACGAAGCCACGCAGTTGTAACACTTGTCTTGCTGAAATAAGCAGGGGCGTCCATGATAACGTTGCTTGGATGACATCATATGTTGCTCCAAAACCTGTATGAACCTTTCAGCATTAATGGTACCTTCACAGATGTGTATGTTACCCATGCCTTGGGCACTAATACACCCCCATACCATCACAGATGCTGGCTTTTGAACTTTGCGCCTATAAGAATCCGAATGGTTATTTTGCTCTTTGTTCTGGAGGACACCACATCCTATGTTTCCAAATATAATTTGAAATGTGGACTCATCAGACCACAGAACACCTTTCCATTTGCATTGGTCCATCTTAGGTGAGCTCGGGCGCAGGATATTGTTTATAAATGGGTTTGGCTATGCATAGTAGAGTTTTAATTTGCACTTACAGATGTGGCGACCAACTGTAGTTACTGATAGTGGTTTTATGAAGTGTTCCTGAGCCCATGTGGTGATATCCTTTACACACTGATGTCGGTTTTTGATGCAGTACCGTCTGAGGGATCAAAAGTCCGTAATATCATATCTTACGTGCAGTGATTTCTCCAGATTCTCTGAACTTTTTGATGATTTTACGGCTTGTAGATGGTAAAATTCCTAAATTCCTTGCAATAGCTCGTTGAGAAATGTTGTTCTAAAACTGTTCGAAAATTTGCTTACAAATTGGTGACCCTCACCTCATCCTTGTTTGTGAATTACTTAGCATTTCACGGAAGCTGCTTTTATACCCGATCATGGCACCCACCTGTTCCCAATTAGCCTGCACACCTGTGGGATGTTGCATATAAGTGTTTGATGAGCATTCTTCATCTTTATCCGTATTTATTTCCACCTTTCCCAACTACTTTGTCACGTGTTGCTGGCATCCAATTCTAAAGTTAATGATTATATGCAGTTTGAACATCAAATATGTTGTCTTTGTAGCATATTCAACTGAATATGGGTAGAAAAGAATTTGCAAATCATTGTATTCTGTTTATATTTACATCTAACACAATTTCCCAACTCATATGGAAACGGGGTTTGTAATTGTTGAAGCTTTGAAAGTAGAATTCTTTCCCATTCTTTTTTTATGTAGAGCTTCAGTCGTTCAACAGTCCGGGGTCTCCGCTCTCGTATTTTACGCTTCATAATGCGCCACACATTTTCGATGGGAGACAGGTCTGGACTGCAGGCAGGCCAGGAAAGTTCCCGCACTCTTTTTTTTACGAAGCCACTCTGTTGTAACACGTGCTGAATGTGGCTTGGCATTGTCTTGCTGAAATAAGCAGGGGCGTCCATGAAAAAGACGGCGCTTAGATGGCAGCATATGTTGTTCCAAAACCTGTATGTACCTGTTTGTATGTTACAGGTTATATATATCATATTATTGAATATATCAAATGTGATGAAAATTTTATGGACCGCAATGGAAACAAGAACTTTGGCTTTTTGTGCCGTCCATTTAAAGTAATTAAAGTAAAGTTAAAGTACCAATGATTGTCACACACACACTAGGTGTGGTGAAATTTGTCCTCTGCATTCGACCCATCCCCTTGATCACCCCTTCGAGGGTGAGGGGAGCAGTGAGCAGCAGCGGTGGCCACGCCCGGGAATCATTTTTTGTGTTTTAACGCCCAATTCCAACCCTTGATGCTGAGTGCCAAGCAGGAAGGTAATGGGTCACATTTTTACAGTCTTTGGTATGACTGGGCCGGGGTTTGAACTCACGACCTACCGATCTCTAACCATTAGGCCACTGAGTTGGCCTTTTTAAAGCATTACATGGATTCAATTCTTTAAGATGTCAATCAACTTCTCAATCAATCAATATATGACATTTGTGGTATAGGATGTTACATACCAGTGTTGTCCCTGCGCATCATAATGGGGCGGTACAGCTCGGTTGGTCGAGTGGCCATTCTAGGAACATGAGGGTTCCAGGTTCGATCCCCGCTTCCGCCATCCTAGTCACTGCCGTTGTGTCCTTGGGCAAGACACTTTACCCACCAGTGCCACAAACACTGGTTTAAATGTAACTTAGATATGTAAAGTGCTTTGAGTCACTAGAGAAAAGTGCTGTATAAATATAATTCACTTCACTTCACTTCAAGGGCAGTTTTGATGTTAAATGTCTAAAAAAAGGGCGTAGGGCCATAAAGGCCTACTGAAATGAGATTTTCTTATTTAAACGGGGATAGCAGGTCCATTTTATGTGTCATACTTGATCATTTCGTGATATTGCGATATTTTTGCTGAAAGGATTTAGTAGAGAACATCGACGATAAAGTTTGCAACTTTTGGTCGCTAATAAAAAAGCCTTGCCTTTACCGGAAGTAGCAGACGATGTGCGAGTGACGTCACGGGTTGTGGAGCTCCTCACATCTGAACATTGTTTATAATACGAGCCTCCAGCAGCAAGAGCTATTCGGACCGAGAAAGCGACAATTTCCCCATTAATTTGAGCGAGGATGAAAGATTTGTGGATGAGGAAATTTAGAGTGAAGCACAAAAAAAAAGAAAAGAAAAAAAGAAAAAGACGACGGCCATAGGCGGCGGCAGTGGGAGCGTTTCAGAAGTAATTAGACACATTTACCACTCTCCCTTGTGGAGGGGGTCCGGTCCGATCCGGTGGCCATGTACTGCTCGCCTGTGTATCGGCTGGGGACATCTCTGCGCTGCTGATCCGCCTCCGCTTGGGATGTTTTCCTGCTGGCTCCGCTGTGAACGGGACTCTCGCTGCTGTGTTGGATCCGCTTTGGACTGGACTCTCGCGACTGTGTTGGATCCATTATGGATTGAACTTTCACAGTATCATGTTAGACCCGCTCGACCTCCATTGCTTTCCTCCTCTCCAAGGTTCTCATAGTCATCATTGTCACCGACGTGCCACTGGGTGTGAGTTTTCCTTGCCCTTATGTGGGCCTACCGAGGATGTCGTAGTGGTTTGTGCAGCCCTTTGAGACACTAGTGATTTAGGGCTATAAAAGTAAACATTGATTGATTGATAGATACTAGGATAATTCTGGAAGACCCCGTATCTGCTTATTGTGTTAATAGTGTTTTAGTGAGATTGTAAAGTCATACCTGAAATCGGATGGCAGCGGTGAACGCCAGTGTCTCTGAGAGAAGCCGAGGAGCCAAGATCACAGCTGCCTTTTTGAGGTCGCGTAATCCACTCAAGTCTCCGCTATAAGCCGACTTAATATCCGAATTTTCCCATCCAAAAACTTGCTGGTTGACGTAGAGAAACATGTCGGCTTGACTGCTCTGTGTTAAAGCTTCACAACAAACAAAAAAACACAGGCTGTGTTTGTTTTGCTAACGGCAGCTGCAGTCCACTAACAGCACTCTTCTTTGACGTCTCCATTATTAATTGAACAAATTGCAAAAGATTCAGCAACACAGATGTCCAAATTACTGTGTAATTATACGATGGAAAGAGACGACTTTTAGTCGTGAGTGGTGCCTCCAACCAATAGCGACGTTTTCAACAGGATACTCCGCGGGAAATTTAAAATTGCAATTTAGTAAATTAAAAAGGCCGTATTGGCATGTGTTGCAATGTTAAGATCTCAACATTGATGTATAAACTATCAGACTGCGTGGTCGGTAGTAGTGGGTTTCAGTAGGCCTTTAAATAAAACTTTCTGAGAGGATGATGATGCAACTTAGTGTGACAGGGGTCGAGGATCTCGCCGGCCGTAGCATTAGGTACACCTGCTCAAGCCACAGGGGCATAACAGATGAGCGGGGCGCAGGTGCACAAAAAAAAAGTGTGCGCACCAGTTTGATTCCGACGAGTGAGGGGCGTCACTGCGAGCAAGTGGATCCTCCAGTATGCACCTCAACCCTTCCCACCCCCCCTCGGCCGCCCTCATGTCTGCATCACATGCCTATCCATCTCATTGACAGCTCCGTGGCGTCAATTGCCGGGAGGTGGGACATTGCTGACACAGGAGTGTGCCCTACACACACACACACACACACACACACACACACACACACACACACACACACACACACACACACACACACACACACATACACATTATACATTGCTGGAGTTCCAAGATGCCCCCCGTGCTCACATCTGGAGGGGGGGGGTATGGGGGTGGAACATGATCCCTGGCCACTGCTTGGGGGGTCGTAACAGGAAGAAGCAAGAAGGGCGGGGGAGGGGGGGTCCCTTTCACTTACGATGATCTATACCCTGCGACTCTGTGCCAGTTAGGTCCAGACTGTACAAAACGCCAGAATGTACAGTTGCTGATATCGTGGAACAATCCGCCCTGAGATGGGTAGGTCGTGAGTTCAAACCCCCGGCCCAGTCATACCAAAGACTATAAAAAAATGGGACTCACTACCTCCCTGCTTGGCAGTCAGCATCAAGGGTTGGAATTGGGGGTTGGATCACCAAAAAATGATTCCCGGGCGTGGCCACCGCTGCTGCTCACTGCTCCCCTCACCTCCCAGGGGGTGATCAAGGCTGATGGGTCAAATGCAGAGAATAATTACGCCACACCTCGTGTGTGTGTGTGACTATCATTGGTACTTTAATTTTAACTACAGAAAAGCACCGAGTAGTAAAAAAAACACAAAAAAAATAGATGGTGATCCGGATCAGCCCCAAAAAGGAATAACTTTTTCAGGGGGCGTACTGAAAAGTGACGTTCTGGGGGAGAAATCTTTTGTTGGAAGAAAACATTGTCAATAAAACCTGGTTGAACCTGCACGCTTGGCTCTTGAACTGCAAGGAAGCGACTTCCAAGGAATTGTTTTAGTTATATTGTAAAAATTACAAACCTGCCTGGAGTGATGAATGAAGAATCCTTACGAGTAGAAACGTTACGGACAAGTAGAAGACAGAACGGCACTTGACCATCCGGTTCAAATCGCCATAAAACAAATAATGACACGCCTTTTTAATGTCTTTGCTTCTGATTGAGGAAAACTATTTGCATTTTAGGCCATTAGTAAAGAATAATCCGTAAATTAGCCGCAAAAGTTTTTTTAAGCCGCAGGGTTCAAAGCGTTGGGAATTGACGGTATGTGTGAGTACACTACAGCGGATATAACAGCAAATGTCCACTACAGAGGACGCTGGTTCTCTGAGGAATATTGCAGCAAATGTCCACTATAAAGGATAATGGTTCACAGGAGAACATAGCAAAAAATGTCCACTATAAAGGATGCTGGTTTCCAGTAGGATATAGCAGCAAATGTCCACTACAGAGGAAATTAATTATCTAGAGGAAATAGCAGCACATGTCCACTATAAAGGATGCTGGTTTCCAGTAGGATATAGCAGCAAATGTCCACTACAGAGGAAATTAATTATCTAGAGGAAATAGCAGCACATGTCCACTATAAAGGATGCTGGTTTCCAGTAGGATACAGCAGCAAATGTCCACTACAGAGGACACTAGTATTCTAGAAGAAATAGCAGCAAATGTCCACTATAAAGGACGCTGGTTTCCAGTAGGATACAGCAGCAAATGTCCACTACAGAGGACACTAGTTCTCTAGAAGAAATAGCAGCAAATGTCCACTATAAAGGACGCTGGTTTCCAGTAGGATATAGCAGGAAATGTCCACTACAGAGGACACTAGTTCTCTAGAGGAAATAGCAGCAAATGTCCACTATAAAGGACGCTGGTTTCCAGGAGAATATAGCAGCAAATGTCCATTATAAAGGACGCTGGTTTCCAGGAGAATATAGCAGCAAATGTCCACTATAAAGGACGCTGGTTTCCAGTAGGATATAGCAGCAAATGTCCACTATAAAGGACGCTGGTTTCCAGGAGAATATAGCAGCAAATGTCCACTATAAAGGACGCTGGTTTCCAGGAGAATATAGCAGCAAATGTCCACTATAAAGGACGCTGGTTTCCAGTAGGATATAGCAGCAAATGTCCACTACAGAGGACACTAGTTTTCCGGAGGATAAAACAGCAAATGTCCACTATAAAGGACGCTGCTTCCCAGGAGAATATAGCAGCAAATGTCCACTATAAAGGACGCTGGTTTCCAGTAGGATATAGCAGCAAATGTCCACTTTAGAGGACACTAGTTCTCTAGAAGAAATAGCAGCAAATGTCCACTATAAAGGACGCTTGTTTCCAGTAGGATATAGCAGCAAATGTCCACTACAGAGGACACTAGTTCTCTGGAGGAAATAGCAGCAAATGTCCACTATAAAGGATGCTGCCTCCCAGGAGGATATAGCAGCAAATGTCCACTACAGAGGACACTAGTTTTCCGGAGGATATAACAGCAAATGTCCACTATAAAGGACGCTGGTTCCCACTAAGATATAGCGCCAATTGTCCACTATAAAGGACATTGGTTGCCAGGTGGATTGAGCACCAAAAGTTCACTATGAAGGACGTTGGTTCCCAGTAGAATATAGCATCAAACGTCCACCACAGAGGACACTTGTTCTCCGGAGTATATAACAGCAAACGTCCACTATAAAGGACGTTGGTTCCCAGGAGCAGACAGACCAAATGTCCACTATAAAGGACAATGGTTGCCAGGAGGATATAGCAGTAAAAGTCCACCATAAAGGACTTTGGATCCCAGTAGAATATAGCAACAAATGTCCACTACAGAGGACGCTGGTTCTCAGGAGGATATAGCAGCAAATGTCCACTGCAGGAGACGCTGGTTCTGAGGAGAACATAGCAGCAAAGGTCCAGTATAATGGACGGTGGTTTCCAGGAGGATATAGCAGCAAATGTCCACTATAAAAGACACTCTTTCCCAGGAGGATATAGCAGCAAATGTCCACTATAGAGGACACTGTTTCCCAGGAGGATATAGCAGCAAATGTCCACTATAGAGGACACTGTTTCCCGGGAGAATATAGCAGCAAATGTCCACTAAAAAGGACACTGGTTCCCAGTAGTACATGGCAGAAAATGTTTATTACAGAGGCCAGTAGTTCTCCGGAGGATATAGCAGAAAATGTCCACCACAAAGGACGCTGGTTCTCAGGAGGGTACAGCAGCCTAAAAAAGAATGTTGGTTCTCATGAGAATATAACAGCCAATGTCCAGTACAAAGGATGTTGGTTCCCAGGAGGATATAGCAGCAATTGTCCACTATAAAGGACATTGTTTGCCCGGAGGATATAGCAGCAAATGTCCACTACAGAGGACACTGGTTCTGAGGAGGATACAGCAGCCTACAAAGGATGTTGGTTCCCAGGACAATATAGCAGCAACTGTCCTCTGAAAAGGACACTGGTTCCCAGGACAATATAGCAGCACATTTCCACAACAGAGGACGCTAGTTCTCTGGAGAATATAGCAACAAATGTCCACTATAAGGGACGCTCGTTCTCCAAAGAATATAGCAGGAAATGTCCGCTATAAAGGATGCTGGATCCAAGAAGGATATAGCAGCAAATGTCCACTACATAGGACGTTGGTTCCCAGGAGGATATAGCAGCAACTGTCCAATACAGAGGACGCTGGTTCTCCGGAGAATATTGCAGCAAACGTCCACTACATAAGACGTTGGTTCCCAGGACAATATAGCAGCAAATGTCCACTACAGAGGACACTGGTTCTGAGGAGGATACAGCAGCCTACAAAGGATGTTGGTTCCTACGAGGATATAGCAACAAATGTCCACTACAGAGGACGCTAGTTCTCCATAGGATAAAGCAGGAAATGTCCGCTATACAGGATGCTGGATCCAAGAAGGATACAGCAGCAAATGTCCACTACAGAGGACATTAGTTCTCTGGAGGACATAGCAGCAAACGTCCACTGTAAAGGACGTTGGTTCCCAGGAGCATATAGCAGCACATGTCCACTATAAAGGACATTGGTTCTCAGGACAACACAGCAGCAAATGTCCACTTTAAAGGACGCTGGTTCTCAGGAATATATAGCAGCAAATGTCCACTACAGAGGACACTAGTTCTCTGGAGGACATAGCAGCAAACGTCCACTATAAAGGACATTGGTTCTCAGGACAATATAGCAGCAAATGTCCACTATAAAAGATGCTGGTTCCCCGGAAGGATATAGCAGTAAAGGTCTTCTGCAGAGGACATTGCTTCCCAGGATGATAAACTGGTATCCAACTGTCTTAAAATTATATATTAAACGGAACAATTTGTTTCTCTTTTAAGTAACATAAAATATGCATAATAGAATAAAACGTTGGAATACTTATTAATAATATAATGTTTTATTAATATTTAATTAAATGTTTATTTCCTATCATTTAATCCTGTGATAAAAAGTGATAGTTGGCAGTGTTAAGGCCCAATAAGGCCTCTCGTCTATTGGAGCAAAAGCCACAATTTGGGGTAAATGAGGAGTCTCTCTATTTAGACCTTTTAGAGGGGAACATTATCACAATTTTAGAAGGGTTAAAACCAATAAAAATCAGTTCCCAGTGGCTTATTTAATTTTTCAAAATTTTTTTCAAAATTTTACCCATCATGGAATATCCCGAAAAAAGGCTTTAACGTGCCTGATTTTCGCTATCTGTGAAGCCACCGTCCATTTTCCTGTGACGTCATCCAGTGATGCCAATACAAACATGGCTGACAGCACAGCAAGATATAGCGACATTAGCTCGGATTCTGACTCGGATTTCAGCGGCTTAAGCGATTCAACAGATTACGCATGTATTGAAACGGATGGTTGGAGTATGGAGGCAGATAGCGAAAACGAAATTGAAGAAGAAACTGAAGCCATTGAGCGAATAGCTGTTGACGCTATTCGGCCATATCTGCCTTAGAATCGCCGGTAAAATGTGCGGACCAAACGATCGGGACTTTCGCATCTTGTGAGACTGGAGCAACTTAAATCAGTCGATTGGTAAGTGTTTGTTTGTGGAAGGAAACGCTGGATGCAAATATAGCTACAAATGTACATACAGCTAGCCTAAATAGCATGTTAGCATCGATTAGCTGGCAGTCATGCCGCGACCAAAGATGTCTGATTAGCACAAAAGTCAATAACATCAACAAAACTCACCTTTGTGATTTCATTGACTTTATCATTGGAAATGCATCTGCAGGATATCCATACATCTCTGTGCCATGTCTGCCTTAGCATCGTCGGTAAAATGTGCAGACCAAATGATCGGGACTTTCGCATCTTGGGACACTGGAGCATCTTAAATCAGTCGATTGGTAAGTGTTTTTTTGGCATTAAATGTGGGTGGAGGGAAACGCTAGTTGCAAATAGAGCTACAAATATATATACAGCTAGCTTAAATAGCATCTTAACATTGATTAGCTGGCAGTCATGCCGCGACCAAATATGTCTGATTAGCACATAAGTCAATAACATCAACAAAACTCACCTTTGTGATTTTGTTGACTTTATCGTTGGAAATGCATCCGCAGGATATCCATACATCTTTGTGCCATGTCTGCCTTAACATCGCCGGTAAAATGTGCAGACCAAACGATCGGGACTTTCGCATCTTGTGACACTGGAGCAACTTAAATCCGCCGATTGGTAAGTGTTTGTTTGGCATTAAATGTGGATAGAGGGAAGGGCTGGATGCAAATGTAGCTACAAATGTACATACAGCTAGCCTAAATAGCATGTTAGCATCGATTAGCTGGCAGACAGACCGCGACCAAATATGTCTGATTAGCATATAAGTCAATAACATCAACAAAACTCACCTTTGTGATTTCGTTGACTTTATCGTTGGAAATACATCTGCAGGATATCCATAACTCTCTGTGCCATGTCTGCCTTAGCATCGCCGGTAAAATGTGCAGACCAAATGATCGGGACTTTCGCATCTTGTGACACTGGAGCAACTTAAATCCGTTGATTGGTAAGTGTTTGTTTGACATCAAATGTGGGTGGAGGGAAACGCTGGATGCAAATATAGCTACAAATGTACATACAGCTAGCCTAAATAGCATGTTAGCATCGATTAGCTGGCAGTCATGCCGCGACCAAATATGTCTGAGTAGCACATAAGTCAATAACATCAACAAAACTCACCTTTGTGATTTTGTAGACTTTATCGTTGGAAATGCATCTGCAGGATATCCATACATCTCTGTGCCATGTCTGCCTTAGCATCGCCGGTAAAATGTGCAGACCAAACGATCGGGACTTTCGAATCTTGTGACACTGGAGCAACTTAAATCCGTCGATTGGTAAGTGTTGGTTTGGTATTAAATGTTAGTGGAGGGAAACGCTGGATGCAAATATAGCTACAAATGTACATATAGCTAGCCTAAATAGCATGTTAGCAGTGATTAGCTGGCAGTCATGCCGCAACCAAATATGTCTGATTAGCACATAAGTCAACATCAACAAAACTCACCTTTGTGATTTCGTTGACTTTATCGTTGGAAATGCATCCGCAGGATATTCATACATCTCTGTGCCATATCTGCCTTAGCATCGCCGGTAAAATGTGCAGACCAAACGATCGGGACTTTCGCAATTTGGTTACACTGGAGCAATTTAAATCCGTCGATTGGTAAGTGTTTGTTTGGCATTAAATGTGGATGGAGGGAAAGGCTGGATGCAAATATAGCTACAAATGTACATGCAGCTAGCCTAAATAGCATGTTAGCATCGATTAGCTGGCAGTCATGCGGTGACCAAATACGTCTGATTAGCACATCAGTCAATAACATCACCAAAACTCACCTTTGTGATTTCGTTGACTTTATCGTCGGAAATGCATCTGCAGGTTATCCATCAATCTCTGTGCCATGTCTGCCTTAGCATCGCCGGTAAAAATGTGCAGACCAAACAATCGGGACTTTCGCATCTTGTGACACTGGAGCAACTTAAATCCGTCGATTGGTAAGTGTTTGTTTGGCAGTAAATGTGGGTGGAGAGAAAGGCTGGATGCAAATATAGCTACACATGTACATACAGCTAGCCTAAATAGCATGTTAGCATCGATTAACATCCCGTAATTGCTCCGAAAGCAAATAATAGAAAGGCGTTCCATTCGCCAAAATTCACACATTTAGAGTTCGGAAATCGGTTAAAAAAATGTATGGTCTTTTTTCTGCACCATCAAGGTATATATTGACGCTTACATAGGTCTGGTGATATTGTCCCCCTTTAAAATTGGAACTAAGAGCATCACGCTCCATTCAATCAATCAATCAATCAATGTTTATTTATATAGCCCCAAATCACAAATGTCTCAAAGGACTGCACAAATCATTACGACTACAACATCCTCGGAAGAACCCACAAAAGGGCAAGGAAAACTCACACCCAGTGGGCAGGGAGAATTCACATTCAGTGGGACGCCAGTGACAATGCTGACTATGAGAAACCTTGGAGAGGACCTCAGATGTGGGCAACCCCCCCCCCCCCCTCTAGGGGACCGAAAGCAATGGATGTCGAGCGGGTCTAACATGATACTGTGAAAGTTCAATCCATAGTGGCTCCAAGACAGCAGTGAGAGTCCCGTCCACAGGAAACCATCTCAAGCGGATCAGCAGCGTAGAGATGTCCCCAACCGATACAGGCGAGCGGTCCATCCTGGGTCCCGACGAGCGGTCCATCCTGGGTCTCGACTCTGGACAGTCAGTACTTCATCCATGGTCATCGGACCGGACCCCCTCCACAAGGGAGGGGGGGACATAGGAGAAAGAAAAGAAGCGGCAGATCAACTGGTCTAAAAAGGAGGTCTATTTAAAGGCTAGAGTATACAGATGACTTTTATTTTTTTTTTTGCAGTTTTCATGGAAAGGCTTGTAGTAAATATTCATGTGTGTGTGTGTGTGTGTGTGTGTGTGTGTGTGTGGGTGGCGGAGTTCCCATGAGCAGACCCCCCTCCATCCTATCCATCCATCCATCCAGGTCACGTGTGCTGCATGTCTGGGAGATTCTCTGACTCGGCCCCCTAATGAAAATTGCAGATGGGGGCTCAGCGGACATGCTCGGCATTTTGCTGTCTTCGCCGCTCGTCCTGCGCGGAAAAGCCGCTCACACAAACACGCAAACTCCTCGGAGGAAAGAAATGACAAATGTTCCCCCCCCCTCCCCCCTGATCCCCCTCCTCCTCCTCGCCCCGGGGAGATAGAGTGACAGGCTGAAGTGGTTAAGCCAGCACTTCTGTGAGACAATAGCAACTTTTCATTCCGCGTCTTTCTCAGCCATTAAAAACGCTAGCGGAATGCTATTTCTATCGCGCGACAAAGCCCGGCTTCATAGTCACTAAAACGACTTTTTAAAAGGCACATGTGTTGTTGTGTTTAAGAACTTTGCTATTTTTAACAGGGGGCCCTTTTATGCCGAAACCAAGTTTTACCAACCTGTTGCTCCCTCTGTTTGTGTATGTTGGGATCCAATTCAATTTTGGAAAATTTTAAATCAAATATTTTTCAAACATTCTTTCCTTCTTTCAAACTTTAAGTGTAGTTTTCGCCATTTCCGAGTCCAAAACGGCTGTCGACTTATCCTAACTTGTTGGAGTACCTAGTCAGCCTTCTTCTGTCCAGGTGAGATGCGTGATTAATGAACTAAACCAGGGGTGTCAAATGTACGCAAACAGGTTTTATCTGTTTGCTGAGTATAAAAATGAACCTGAATTTTTTGAATGACAGAAACTGCTGTTCTAAATTTGTCCACTAAATGTTGCAATAGCAATTCTTTGTATATTTGTACAATGTATTTATACTATTCACATGTGAATGATGCTGTATATTCATCCAGCCATCCATTTCCTACCGCTTAGGAATCAATAAAGTACTATCTATCTATCTATCTATATATGTTATTCACATGTGAATAATGCTCTATAATAGACTGTATTTACATTATTCACATGTGAATAATGCCGTATAATAGACAGTATTTATACTATTTGCATGTGAATAATGCTGTATAATAGACTGTATTTACATTATTCACATGTGAATAATGCCATATAATACACAGTATTTATGTGAATTGTGAATTATATTTGTATAGCGTTTTTCTCTAGTGACTCAAAGCGGTTTTACATAGTGAAACCCAATATCTAAGTTACATTTAAACCAGTGTGGGTGGCACTTGGAGCAGGTAAGTAAAGTGCCTTGCCCAAGGACACAAGGGCAGTGACTAGGATGGCGGAAGCGGGAATCGAACCTGCAACCCTCAAGTTGCTGGCACGGCCACTCTACCAACCGAACTATACCGCCCCACATACTGATATACTATTCACATGTGAATGATGCTGTATAATAGACAGTATTTTTGTTATTCACATGTAAATAATGCTGTATGATAGACAGTATTTATATTATTCACATGTGAATAATGCTGTATAATAGACTGTTTTTATATTATTCACATGTGAATAATGCTGTATAATAGACAGTATTTATGTTATTCACATGTGAATAATGCTAATAATAATAAAAATAGATTTTATTTGTAAAAAGCACTTTACGTTGAGCAAACAACCTCAAAGTGCCACAGTGTAAAAAAAAATAGTAATAATAAAAATAAATACAATATAAAACTAAAAACAGACCAAAAGCTACAAGCAGCATACATGTTTATAGAAAAGCTTTTTTAAAAAGATGGGTTTTTAAGCCTTTTTTAAAAGCATCCACAGTCTGAGGTGCCCTCAGGTGGTCAGGGAGAGCATTCCACAGACTGGGAGCAGCGGAGCAGAAACCCCGGTCTCCCATTGTTCGAAGCTTTGTCCGTGGAGGTTGGAGGAGGTTAGCCTGTATGGAGCGGAGGTGTCGTGTGGAGGATTTGGGGGTGAGCAGTTCCTTGAGGTAGAGGGGGGCATTTCCATGGAGGCACTGGTGAGTTAGTAGGGAGATTTTGAATTCAATCCTGAATGGCACAGGAAGCCAGTGAAGGGATTTGAGAGTTGGTGTGATGTGGTCATGTTTCCGCACTCTCATCAGGATCCTCGCAGCACTATTCTGTATGTACTGCTGTATAATAGACTGTTTTTATATCATTAACATGTGATTATTGCTGTATAATGGACTATTTATATTATTCACATGTGAATAATGTTGTATAATAGACTGTATTTATAGTATTCACATGTGAGTAATGCTGCATAATAGACTGCATTTATATTATTCACATGTGAATAATGCTTTATAATAGACTATTTATATTATTCACATATGAATAATGCTTTAAAATAGACTTTATTTATTCTATTCACATTTGAATAATACTGTATAATAGACTGTATTTATATTATTCACATGTGAATAATGATTTATAATAGACTGTATTTATATTATGCACATGTGAATAATGATTTATAATAGACTGTATTTATATTATGCACATGTGAATAATGCTGTAAAATAGACGGTATTTATGTTACGCACATGTGAATAATGCTGTATAATAGACTAATAATATCATTCATATGTGAATAACTCTATATAATAGACTGTATTTATATTATTCACATGTGAATAATGCTGTATAATAGACGGTATTTATATTATTCACATGTAAAAAAATACCTAAGTGTTTATTTTTTTTTATAGTGAGCAAACTGTGGGGCTGAATTC
The DNA here is from genome assembly GCF_033978795.1 of Nerophis ophidion. Classification (NCBI taxonomy): domain Eukaryota; kingdom Metazoa; phylum Chordata; class Actinopteri; order Syngnathiformes; family Syngnathidae; genus Nerophis; species Nerophis ophidion. Next base: position 13,346,058 of record NC_084632.1, on the reverse strand, counting down.
CCCCCAGGGCTCAATAAAGTACTTTCTCTTCTATTCTATTCCATTTAAAATCGCTGACCCCTCTCAGTCAGTTTACGTGGCCTACCACTTGGTGGCTGAGTTGCTGTTGTTCCCAAACTCTTCACTTTTCTTGTAATAAAGTTGACTTTGGAAAATTCAGGAGCGAGGAAATTTCACGACTGGATTTGTTGCACAGACGGTGTCCTATGACAGTTCCATGCTGGAAATCACTGAAAGTGGCCAATTCTTTCACAAATGTTTGTAGAAACAGTCTTCGTGCCTAAGTGCTTGTGATTAGGGCACCTGATTCTCATCCTTTGAGTCACACATTAAAAGCGTTACTAAAACGGCCTTCTTTCATCTCCGTAATATCGCTAAAATTCGCTCCATTTTGTCCACTAAAGACGCTGAGATCATTATCCATGCGTTTGTTACGTCTCGTCTCGATTACTGTAACGTATTATTTTCGGGTCTCCCCATGTCTAGCATTAAAAGATTACAGTTGGTACAAAATGCGGCTGCTAGACTTTTGACAAGAACCAGAAAGTTTGATCACATTACGCCTGTACTGGCTCACCTGCACTGGCTTCCTGTGCACTTAAGATGTGACTTTAAGGTTTTACTACTTACGTATAAAATACTACACGGTCTAGCTCCATCCTATCTTGCCGATTGTATTGTACCATATGGCAAGAAATCTGCCTTCAAAGGACTCCGGCTTATTAGTGATTCCTAAAGCCCAAAAAAAGTCTGCGGGCTATAGAGCGTTTTCCGTTCGGGCTCCAGTACTCTGGAATGCCCTCCCGGTAACAGTTCGAGATGCTACCTCAGTAGAAGCATTTAAGTCTCACCTTAAAACTCATTTGTATACTCTAACCTTTAAATAGACTTCCTTTTTAGACCAGTTGATCTGCCGCTTCTTTTCTTTTTCTCTAGGAGAAAAAGAAAAGAAGCGGCAGATCAACTGTGGAGGAGGTCCGGTCCGATGACCATGGATGAAGTACTGGCTGTCCAGAGTCGGAACCCGGGATGAACCGCTCGCCTGTGTATCGGTTGGGGACATCTCTACGCTGCTGATCCGCCTCCGCTTGGGATGGTTTCCTGTGGACGGGACTCTCGCTGCTGTCTTGGATCCGCTTTGAACTGAACTCTCGCGGCTGTGTTGGAGCCACTACGGATTGAACTTTCACAGTATCATGTTAGACCCGCTCGACATCCGGTCCCCACATTAGAGCTCCTCTCCAAGGTTTCTCATAGTCATCATTGTCACTGGCGTCCCACTGGGTGTGAGTTCTCCTTGCCCTTATGTGGGTTCTTCCGAGGATGTCGTAGTCGTAGTGGTTTGTACAGTCCTTTGAGAATTTTGTGATTTAGGGCTATATAAATAAACATTGATTGATTGATTGATCATTTGGATGGGGGGGCCAAATACTTTTGGCAACATAGAATACAACTGGATAAGGTTTAATGAAACACAAATAAGCACATAAAGTCGCCTTGTTTTTCCACTCTACTGGTACTTTAAAGGTGGTCTGTAAAACATAAACTACACATCATTTTGACCAACATGTTATGTAGACCAGTGGAACCCGATTGGTACCGGGCCGCAGAAGAATTTTTTATTATTTTTTTTATTTTTATATTTTATTTATTTATTTATTAAATCAACATTCAAAAACACAAGATACACTTACAATTAGTGCACCACCCCAAAAACCTCCCTTTTTCATAACAAAAACCTCCCTTTTTCATGACAAAAAAATAAATAAATACCCCCACCCAACCCCACCCCACCCCCCGCCGGGCCGCAGGACAAATTATCAAGCGTTGACCGGTCCGCAGCTACAAAAAGGTTGGGGACCACTGATGTAGACCACAAGTCTTTTAAAAAGAGAAACAGTCAGGGGCGGTGTGGCGCAGTGGGAGAGTGGCCGTGCGCAACCCGAGGGTCACTGGTTCAAATCCCACCTAGAACCAACCTCGTCACGTCCGTTGTGTCCTGAGCAAGACACTTCACCCTTGCTCCTGATGGGTGCTGGTTGGCGCCTTGCATGGCAGCTCCCTCCATCAGTGTGTGAATGTGTGTGTGAATGGGTAAATGTGGAAGTAGTGTCAAAGCGCTTTGAGTACCTTGAAGGTAGAAAAGCGCTATACAAGTACAACCCATTTATCATTTTATTTATTTAATATGACCCGTTTAAGATGTCGAACTACAAAAAAAAGTACACTGCAAGATGGATCTCTTACTTGCATATCGACCGCGCGCACAAAAGCGTCATTGAACGAACACTTTCCTCCACAAAGCCAGGTATAATTTCGCAGCCCGCCGTTGTGTTCCCCTCATTTTGTCCGTCTCGCTTTTTTTGCTGGGGTGCGCCGCCGGCTGTGGACGGTGATGACAAAATGAGATGGCTCTTTAATAGATTTGTCTCGGGCAGCACAATGGGAAGAGGAATCGTTGTTAACATTATAACGTATCGATTGCTTTGACTCCATTTCCCAGGGTCCTGTCAGACAGGAGACATTACTCACAGCGGTCACACACACACACACACACACACACACACACACACACACACACACACACACACACACACATACATGCACGGTGACAATGCCTGACAACACTTTCCATGTTCATATCCCCCACAATAACCCCTTTGTAACCCGCACCCTCCGCAATATGCTAGGCCATTACTTCCCCTCACCTGCGTCAACAGGTGCTCTTTGTGTGCCACCTTTGATGGATTCCCGCTTGAGCCGACTTGTTTACGTAAGCACGCCGCCCGAATGCTCGATGCTTCGGTCGTGTCGATATTTCCGCCGGCAGTGAATCGCAGGAACCCCGACATACCGGCGGGCTTTTGTATATTTACGAGGATACGGAGGAATTACGATGCACGGCGCAGCAAAACACGATTGCTTTTTGTTCCCTGATTTGTGCAAAGGCCTTGGAGAATATTCAAGAAAGTTAGCCGTGTATATTTCAGTATTTCGGCTCACCGGGGTCCGCGTAATGGGGCTGTAAAACATCTCCAGTAAAGTTAATATTTAAAGTCACATTTTTTTTTAGCCCCTAAAAGCATCGGATTTGCCCTTTGCTGTTTATACGGTGCTCGCAAATGACCGGTCATCTGTTACGGGGTGGACCCCAGGATGCAGGGAGAGCAGGGATGATGCATTAGGGTAAAACACACTGAAAGAGTGCAGCGAGGAAGTGCACAAGCCGGCGTGGGAAAGCAAAGCACAAAGCTAAACAATGACCCAGCACCCGTCCTACTGACGAGGTCGTCTTAAAGGGGTAATTCACTTTTTTTAGGCGGGAATTTTGCCTATCGTTCACAATCATTATGAAATAAATCTTTTTTTAATGCATACTGACTCGTAAATGAAACTAATATATACGTTGTCGTTATCATGATCCACTACTTGGATCATGTCATATTCTGTTTTTGTTCCGTCTTGGTATCGTGTTCTGTTATTTTGTCTTCCTTAGTTCCTGGTGACACCTTCTGTTTTGTAACCGTTGTCTTTCACTCGCACCTGCTTTTGATTATTTTCCTCCCTATTTAAGCTTGTCTTTGTTTGTCATTCGGCCTCGCAGTGTAATTTGCTTTCCATGCAACAGGTGACGTCGCTATCCCGCATTGTGGTAAAGACTATTTTTGATACTTGTTAGCTTCCACGCTATTCATTTGTTTATTTCCCTAGCTCACATGCTAGCGTCTTTCGTTCTTTCCAGCTCACATGCTAGTTCTGTTGGTTTGTTTGTAGTGCCCTTGTGGAAGTGTTTTTTTTCCTGGTTTGTTTTTGTAGTTATAAATAAATCATCATTCTTACCCTCACGCTGTGTCATTCCGAATGCATCCACGAGAGAAGAAAAAAAAACACACCATGATGAAAGCCAAATGTCACAGTTTTGTTTTTATAGTGTATTATTAACCAATATTGAATATTGAAAGTGGATTTCACTGTAAAAAAAAATGTCTTCCGGGATGCAAACTGACTACTCTGGACCAGGTGTGAAGGTAGGAACATTTTTAATTAATCACTATTAAAATAGGCAAAAACACAACTTAGACAGAACTACGGACATGAAACTAATACGTTAGTGTGTTCTTAAAGTGTATTATTAATCAATATTGAAAGTGGATTTCACTGTATAAAAATGTTACCGTTAAATTTTTACATGAACAATTTGTCCGATTGAAATCAAAAGTCGAGCCGATATTTAAGTATTCGTCTTGATTTGAACAAAAACATTCTTTGGAAATGTATGATGATATTGTCAAGACGTGGGGGTTTTTCGCTGCTTTCTGCGGGGTTAGTTCTCCCGGGATGCAAACGGACTACTCTGGACCAGGCGTGAAGGTAGAAACATTTTTAATTAATCACTTTCAAAATAGGCAAAAACACAACTTAGACAGAACTCCGGACAATAAATCAATACGTTGTTGTGTTTTTCTACTGTATTATTAATCAATATTGAATGTGGATTTCACTGTAAAAAAAATGTCTACTGGGATGCAAACGGACTACTCTGGACCAGGCGTGAAAGTAGGAACATTTCTAATTAATCACTATCAAAATAGGGGAAAACACAACATAGACAGAACTGCGGACAATAAACAAATACGTTGTTGTGTTTCTATAGTGTATTATTAATCAATATTGAAAGTGGATTTCACTGTAAAAAAAAAAAGTTACTGTAAAAGTTTTGCATGAAAAATTTGTTCGATTGAAATCAAAAGTCGAGCTGTTTGTCTTGATTTGAACAAAAACATTGTTTGGAAATGTATGATGATATTGTCAAGCCGTGGGGGTTTTTCACAGCTTGCTGCAGGGTTTGTTCTACCGGGATGCAAACGGACTATTCTAGAGCAGGCGTGAAGGTAGGAAGACTTTTAATTAATCATTAGCAAAATAGGAACAAACTAAAAGGCGCACGAGGCGAAAACACAACTAAGACAGAACTATGGACAAGAAACAAAACTCACTAAACTGTGGCATGAATAAACAAGACTTACTGTGGCATGAAAACGAGCAGCATGAACTGTGGCATGAACAGAGCAACGTGAACTAACCGCGAAAGGAGCAATGTCGCTAGACCCACTGACTGGCGAGGGAGGTTTAAATAGTCGAATGGTTAGAGCCAGGTGAGCGTCCAAACACCAGCGGCAGGTGAAAATCAGAAGTCACCATGGCAACCAAAACAACCGAAAATAACAAAAACATAATCCAGACCACCGAACATGACAGATGTAATGTTTTCTTTTATTATTAGAGACGATTAAAGTGTAAAGATATATTTGGTCCTCTATGTTTTTAAAATGTTGATTTCTATTTTTTGTTTTAATTGGTTTTACCCATTAAAATCGTTTTTAATCATATTTGTTTTTAAATTGTTTTTATATTGGTTTTATTTTTTATCCAGTCATTGGTGGAGCTAAGAATAATATTTGAATATTGTTTTTTAATATTGTTGTGCAGCACTTAGGAAACATTTATGTTGTTTAAATGTGCTATGCAAATAAAATGGGTTGGATTGGATATAGTATATTATTTATCTATATTGAAAGTGGATTTTACAGTAAAAAAATGTTACTGTAAAATTTTTGCATGAACCATTCTTTGGATTGAAATCAAAAGTCGAGCCGATATTTAGGTATTTGTCATGATTTCAACAAAAACATCGTTTTGAAAATGTATGAAGATATAATATTTTGTTTTATTATTAGAGATAATTAAAGGCCTACTGAAACCCACAACTACCGACCACGCAGTCTGATAGTTTATATATCAATGATGAAATATTAACATTGCAACACATGCCAATACGGCCTTTTTAGTTTAATAAACTACAATTTTAAATTTCCCACGAAGTATCCTGTTGAAAACGTCGCGGAATGATGACGCTTATGTTGACGCGTGCTTGTGACGTTATTGGTTGAAGCGGACATTTTATCCCAGCACCACTCACGGCTAAAAGTCGTCTGCTTTAATCGCATAGTTACACAGTAATTTGGACATCTGTGTTGCTGAATCTTTTGCAATCTGTTCAATTAATAATGGAGACGTCAAAGAAGAATGCTGTTGGTGGATTGCAGCTGCCTTTAGCAACCAAAACACAGCCGGCGTTTCTTTGTTTGTTGTGAAGCTTTAATATGGAACAGAGCGGTCAAAAGAACATGTTTCTCTACCACATGTCAACCGGCAGGTTTCGGTGAGAAAATTGTGGTAATACGTCGGCTCTCACCGTAGAGACATGAGCGGAGCTTGCGTTCTCCTGCAGCAGTCAAAGAGGCAGCTGCGACTTTCTTGGCTCCTCCATGGCTTCCATCAGAGACACTGGTGGTCTCCACACCACTCCGACTTTCAGGTATGACTATATAATCTCACTAAAACTAGAGGGGGGGGGGTTGCCCACATCTGAGGTCCTCTCCAAGGTTTCTCATAGTCAGCACTGTCACTGGCGTCCCACCGGATGTGAATTCTCCCTGCCCACTGGGTGTGAGTTTTCCTTGCCCTTTTGTGGGTTCTTCCGAGGATGTTGTAGTCGTAATGATTTGTGCAGTCCTTTGAGACATTTGTGATTTGGGGCTATATAAATAAACATTAATTGATTGATTGAAAACACTAGTTACACAATAAGCAGATAAGGGATTTTCCAGAATTATCGTAGTAAATGTGTCTAATAACATCTGAATCCCTCTCACAGCCCTTGCCTTTTTTTTTTGGTCTCTTGCTTCACTCTAACTTTCCTCATCCACAAATCTTTCATCCTCGCTCAAATTAATGGGGAAATCGTCGCTTTCTCGGTCTGAATCGCTTTTGCTGCTGGAGGCTATGATTATAAACAATGTGAGGATGTGAGGAGCCCTACAACCCGTGACATCACGCGCACATCGTCTCCTACTTCCGGTACAGGCAAGGCTTTTTTATTAGCGACCAAAAGTTGCGAACTTTATCGTCGATGTTCTCTAGTAAATCCTTTCAGCAAAAATATGGCAATATCGCGAAATAATCAAGTATGAGACATAGAATGGACCTGCTATCCCCGTTTAAATAAGAAAATCTCATTTCAGTTGTCACGCGTTCGGCGCACTTGTTGCGCGGAGTTGCCACTTCGTGGATGCACACACTACCAGTCAGCAGGATTGCAGGTAAAAATAAGTTTTAATATAATAAAACAAAAGAACACTGGTGCAAAAAAGGGGAAAAACAAAGCGCGTGCCAATGCACGGAAAGCTAATGCTAAAAACGTAACAGGAAACAGAAAACATTAAACGACGTGCCACACGCACGTGAAGCTAAGGTGGAACTTAGCACAAAATAATCGAGGGCACAAGGATACAAAACGTGACGTGTTGCGAAAAGCAAGTAATGGACCGATGACGAACTAAGGAATCAGGTTGGCTTAAATACACAAATAATTATTAGAAACAGGTGTGTGACAGGAGCCCGTGAGGAGGAACACAATACGTTGCCATGGTGACTAACACAAACAAGGAAGTGCTCGAACAAGGATCGGCAGAGTCCAGAAACAAAACATGAACAAAGACATAAAAAGGGCAAAACCATTAACGATCCGAGTCACGGATCGTGACATCAGTAGGTCTTTAAAGTGTAAAAATACGTAATTGCAAGAAGCACATTTATTTTTTGTACTACATTCATTAAGGGCTTCACGGTGGCAGAGGGGTTAGTGCGTCTGCCTCACAATACGAAGGTCCTGCAATCCTGGGTTCAAATCCAGGCTCGGGATCTTTCTGTGTGGAGTTTGCATGTTCTCCCCGTGAATGCGTGGGTTCCCTCCGGGTACTCCGGCTTCCTCCCACCTCCAAAGACATGCACCTGGGGATAGGTTGATTGGCAACACTAAATTGGCCCTAGTGTGTGAATGTGAGTGTGAATGTTGTCTGTCTATCTGTGTTGGCCCTGCGATGAGGTGGCGACTTGTCCAGGGTGTACCCCGCCTTCCGCCCGATTGTAGCTGAGATAGGCGCCAGCGCCCCCCGCGACCCCAAAGGGGAATAAGCGGTAGAAAATGGATGGATGGATGGACTACATTCATTAAAACAAGCTTTATTACAATGGTTCCCAAATTTTTGCAGGCTGGCGCCCCCTTGGCTCCCCAGTGAATTCCTAGCGCCCCCCCCCCCCCCCACAGACACATATGGAAACAAACACCTCCTTCTTTATTCTGGAACAAAAAAATTAAACCATGTAAAATACAGCATTTTCTCGCGTTTCATAAATAGGCCTACTTAAAGACAAAAAGGACAACATTGAAGGTATGAAAAGCAATTTACCCTCTCACGTATTCATTTTCTTCCATTTACTCACAGAAAATGGTGGCGGACGTGATCTAAGGCACGCCACCCTCGCCACCCATACAATGACACACGCGCGAACACGCATATATGCACACACACACACAATTGTGGTAATAAGTTGGCTCTCACCGGAGACATGAGCGGAGCTTGCGTCCTCTTGCAGCAGTCAAAGAGGCAGCTGCGACTTTCTTGGCTCCTCCATGGCTTCCATCAGAGACACTGTTGGTCTCCACACCACTCCGACTTTCAGGTATGACTATATAATCTCACTAAAACACTAGTTACACAATAAGCAGATAAGGGATTTTCCAGAATTATCGTAGTAAATGTGTCTAATAACATCTGAATCGCTCTCACTGCCCTAGCCTTTTTTTTGGTCTTGTTTTTCACTCTAACTTTCCTCATCCACGAATCTTTCATCCTCGCTCAAATGAATGGGGAAATTGTCGGTTTCTCGGTCCGAATAGATCTTGCTGCTGGAGGCTGATATTATAAACAATGTGAGGATGTGACGAGCCCTACAACCTGTGACGTCACGCGCACATCGTCTGCTACTTCTGGTACAGGAAAGGCTTTTTTATTAGCGACCAAAAGTCGCGAACTTTATCGTCGATGTTCTCTACTAAATCCTTTCAGCAAAAATATGGCAATATCGTGAAATAATCAAGTATGACACATAGAATGGAACTGCTATCCCCGTTTAAATAAGAAAATCTAATTTCAGTTGTCACGCGTTCTGCGCACACACTACCAGTCAGCAGGATGGCAGGTAAGAATAAGTTTTAATATAATAAAACAAAAGAACACTGGTGCAAAAAAGGGGAAAAACAAAGCGCGTGCCAATGCACGGAAAGCTAATGTTAAAAACGTAGCAGGAAACAGAAAACATTAAACGACGTGCCACACGCACGTGAAGCTAGGGTGGAACTTAGCACAAAATAATCGAGGGCACAAGGATACAAAACGTGACGTGTTGCGAAAAGCAAGTAATGGACCGAGGACGAACTAAGGAATCAGGGTGGCTTAAATACACAAATAATTATTAGAAACAGGTGTGTGACAGGAGCCCGTGAGGAGGAACACAATACGTTGCCTTGGTGACTAACACAAACAAGGAAGTGCTCGAACAAGGATCGGCAGAGTCCAGAAACAAAACATGAACAAAGACATAAAAAGGGCAAAACCATTAACGATCCGAGTCACGGATCGTGACATCAGTAGGTCTTTAAAGTGTAAAAATACGTAATTGCAAGAAGCACATTTATTTTTTGTACTACATTCATTAAGGGCTTCACGGTGGCAGAGGGGTTAGTGCGTCTGCCTCACAATACGAAGGTCCTGCAATCCTGGGTTCAAATCCAGGCTCGGGATCTTTCTGTGTGGAGTTTGCATGTTCTCCCCGTGAATGCGTGGGTTCCCTCCGGGTACTCCGGCTTCCTCCCACCTCCAAAGACATGCACCTGGGGATAGGTTGATTGGCAACACTAAATTGGCCCTAGTGTGTGAATGTGAGTGTGAATGTTGTCTGTCTATCTGTGTTGGCCCTGCGATGAGGTGGCGACTTGTCCAGGGTGTACCCCGCCTTCCGCCCGATTGTAGCTGAGATAGGCGCCAGCGCCCCCCGCGACCCCAAAGGGGAATAAGCGGTAGAAAATGGATGGATGGATGGACTACATTCATTAAAACAAGCTTTATTACAATGGTTCCCAAATTTTTGCAGGCTGGCGCCCCCTTGGCTCCCCAGTGAATTCCTAGCGCCCCCCCCCCCCCCCCCCCACAGACACATATGGAAACAAACACCTCCTTCTTTATTCTGGAACAAAAAAATTAAACCATGTAAAATACAGCATTTTCTCGCATTTCATAAATAGGCCTACTTAAAGACAAAAAGGACAACATTGAAGGTATGAAAAGCAATTTACCCTCTCACGTATTCATTTTCTTCCATTTACTCACAGAAAATGGTGGCGGACGTGATCTAAGGCACACCACCCTCGCCACCCATACAATGACACACGCGCGAACACGCATATATGCACACACACACACACACACATGCACACACAGGTACAAAGTCATATACATTCGTAACAATATATATCAGTGAATGCACCACCCTAACCAGCTCAACACAACACAACACGGCGCGTTCTGGCGAGTCCCCAATTTCATGTTGACTTGAACTCAAGATGATGTTGACCGCCAGAATGCGGTTTTTATTATAAGATAAAATTCTGAACATTACAAGGTTGAAATTACAAACCTGAGCTTTTGCTTTTGTAGTCTATGCTGTCGGATCTGACTGGGCCAGAGCGGCGTGTGGTAACCGGACCCTGATGCGTCGTCCACTGACTCGTCCTGCTGCACGTGTTGTGTACAAATCGTCAAACAAACGTTCGAACTTCTGACTTCGACTTCGGACTGCCGCCCCCCTACCGCCCCCTTCTTCGTCACCGCCCCCCCAGATCTTTCCACCGCCCCCAGGGGGGCGGTACCGCCCACTTTGGGAACCACTGCTTTATTAGAACATATTATTTACACCCTTTTCGGGGGGGCCACACAAATGGATGTTACGGGCCAAATCTGGCCCCTGGGCCTTGAGTTTGACACCTGTGGTTTACATGAACTGATGACCAAATAAAAAACATTAAAAAAAAAACCGAATCACTAATTAGGTGGTGTCTTCCGTCCTGTTCTTAGCGGACTAACTGCGAAGGGCAGACTAGACAAGTTAAGTCCAGTGTACCGAACGGGTCTGACAGCCTTGAAATTCGAAAGACAGTCTGCCTCAGACGGAACGTCCTGACTGATATCCAGTCTTGGACGTTGATAAGATGTGACCGACGCCAAGCTACACTCCCGACCTTGTTTGAATGTGTGTCAGGCATGATATGCAAAGAGAAACATCAACACCGGGCTGCCTCGTGCAATGAAAAAAAAACACACACTCGTGGTTATTTCTTGTTTTACGCGCACCTTTTAAGTCTTCTCCAGTATCTGGCGAATCCAATCGATTTGACCTTCTCTGTCTCCGCCCATTTGGTGACCTGCTGATAACTGGTGAGCAGAACATGGAGGGTCAGGGAAGACACGCCGCCGTGATTGCTGAAAGCTTGTCTCTCCGCTTCCAGCTGAAAGCTGTCATCTCTCTTCTACCGGTTCCCTCCCTCGTTTGAGTGATGGTAAGGAAAACCAAGGATGAAGCCAGATACTTACATGTATATATATATCGCTTTTCCAGATGGCCACGCATCATTTACAGGTTATCCGTCTTCAGCCGACACCGATCTTCTCCTCGTGAAATGTTACACTCGACTTGCCATTTTATAGTTAGTAATGGCATCTGGTATGGCCGAACTGTCTCCTGACTCGTCTGCTTTATTGTCGTGTTGGTCTAGCTCGCGGGGTTCAGGCCTTGTTTTGTGTTCGGGATGCAAGGTGAATGTGCTAGCTACTGAGCTAAAAGCCCGAGCTGCAATAAATATTTTTAATGCATATGAGGAGAGGCGGAGCCGACGGTTCGACGGAGCAGCTGGACACGCTGGAGCCCGGCCAAATATGGCGGAGAGGAGGCGGAGACGATGACCGAGCGGAGAGGCGGGACGCGCCGGGAGCGACGCTACGAGCGAGATCAGGTGCATGGCTCGCACACACAGTTGACTTATCTCCTCACACTGTATAAAAGGGGAGAAGGAGGAGAGATCGAGGAAGAAAGAGGAGAGTCCGCAGCAGCGATCGAAGAGCAACAGAGAGCGAGCCAAAGACGAGGACGAGGACGACGGCGGCTGAAAGAGCGGACCGTGAGCCAGCAGTGGAAAGGAGCAGCTGAAAAGCGATCTGTCCTGAGCTTTATTGCAAAATAAAGAAGTCAAACCTGCTCAAAAGCCATGTCCTTCCTGTGTGGTCCATTGAACCCGCACGACGACAGCAAGCGACCGTCACAGCATACTAACTTGTAAATACAGCTGATAAATACAGTGTTGTTTTTATAGTGTATTTGTAATCATGATTGAAAGTGGATTTGACTGTAAAAAAAAAAATTTACCGGAAAATTTTTGCATGAACAATTTGTCGGATTGAAATCAAAAGTCGAGGCCGATATTTAGGTGTTTGTCTTGATTTGAACAAAACCATTGTTTGGAAATGTATGATGATATTGTCAAGACGCGGGGTTTGTTCTCCCGGGATGCAAACGGACTACTCTGGACCAGGCGTGAAGGTAGGAACATTTTTAATTAATCACTATCAAAATAGGCAAAAACACAACTTAGACAGAACTACGGACGATAAACAAATATGTTGTTGTGTTTCTATTGTGTATTATTAATCAATATTGAATATTGAAAGTGGATTTCACGGTTAAAAAAATGTCTCCCGGGCTGCAAACGGACTACTCTGGAGCAGGCTGTAAAAAAAAAGGTTACCGTAAAATTTTTGCATGAACAATTCTTCGGATTGGAATCAAAAGTCGAGCCGATATTTAGGTGTTTGTCTTGAATTTGAACAAAAACATTGTTTGGAAACGTATGATGATATTGTCAAGTGTTTTTTTTTTCGCAGCTTACTGCGGGGTTTGTTCTCCCGGGATGCAAACGGACTACTCTGGACCAGGCGTGAAGGTAGGAACATTTTTAATTAATCACTATCAAAATAGGCAAAAACACAACTTAGACAGAACTACGGACAATAAACAAATATGTTGTTGTGTTTCTATTGTGTATTATTAATCAATATTGAATATTGAAAGTGGATTTCACTGTTAAAAAAAATTTCTCCCGGGCTGCAAACGGACTACTCTGGACCAGGCTGTAAAAAAAATGTTAACGTAAAATTTTTGCATGAACAATTCTTCGGATTGAAATCAAAAAGTCGAGCCGATATTTAGGTGTTTGTCTTGAATTTGAACAAAAACATTGTTTGGAAACGTATGATGATATTGTCAAGTGGGTTTTTTTCGCAGCTTACTGCGGGGTTTGTTCTCCCGGGATGCAAACGGACTACTCTGGACCAGACGTGAAGGTGGAACATTTTTAATTAATTACTATCAAAATAGGCGAAAACACAACTTAGACAGAACTATGGACAATAAACAAAATACGTTGTTGTGTTTCTATAGTGTATTATTAATCAATATTGAATATTGAAAGTGGATTTCACTGTTAAAAAAAAATGCTCCCGGGTTGCAAACGGACTAAACTGGTCCAGGCGTGAAGGTAGGAATATTTTTAATTAATCACTATCAAAATAGGCGAAAACACAACTTAGACAGAACTACGGACAATAAAAAAATACATTGGTGTGTCCTTTTAGTGTATTGTTAATCAATATTGAAAGTGGATTTCACTGTAAAAAAAATGTTACTGTAAAATTTTTGCAAGAAAAATGTGTCCGAATGAAATCAAAAATCGAGCCGATGTTTAGGTGTTTGTCTTGATTTGAACAAAAACATTGTTTGTAAATGAATGATGATATTGTCAAGACGCGGGGTTTGTTCTCCCGGGAAGCAAATTAACTACTCTGGACCAGGCGTGAAGTTAGGAACATTTTTAATTAATCACTATCAAAATAGGCGAAAACACAACTTAGAACTACGGACAATAAACAAATACGTTGTTGTGTTTCTATAGTGTATTATTAATCAATATTGAATATTGAAAGTGGATTTCACTGTTAAAAAAAAATGTCGCCCAGGTTGCAAACGGACTACTCTGGACCAGGCATGAAGGTAGGAATATTTTTAATTAATCATTATCAAAATAGGCAAAAACACAACTTAGGCAGAACTACGGACAAGAAACAAATACGTTGGTGTGTCCTTTTAGTGTATTATTAATCAATATTGAAAGTGGATTTCACTGTAAAAAAATGTTACTGTAAAATTTTTGCATGAAAATTTTGTCCGAATGAAATCAAAAGTCGAGCCGATGTTTAGGTATTTGTCTTGATTTGAACAAAAACATTGTTTGGAAATGTGTGATTATATTGTCAAGACCTGCTTTTTTTTTTCGCAGCTTACCGCAGGGTTTGTTCTCCCGGGATGCAAACAGACTAGTCTGGAGCAGGCGTGAAGGTAGGAACATTTTTAAATAATCACTATCAAAATAGGCAAAAACACAACTTAGACAGAACTACGGACAATAAACAAATACGTTGTTGTGTTTCTATAGTGTATTATTAATTAATATTGAATATTGAAAGTGGATTTCACTGTTGAAAAAAAAAGTCGCCCAGGTTGCAAACGGACTACTCTGGACCAGGCATGAAGGTAGGAATATTTTTAATTAATCACTATCAAAATAGGCGAAAACACAACTTAGACAGAACTACGGACAAGAAACAAATACGTCGGTGTGTCCATATAGTGTATTATTAATCAATATTGAAAGTGGATTTCACTGTAAAAAAAAAATTCACTGTAAAATTTTTGCATGAAAAATTTGTCCGAATAAAATCAAAAGTCGAGCCGATGTTTAGGTGTTTGTCTTGATTTGAACAAAAACATTGTTTGGAAACGTATGATGATATTGTCAAGACGTGTTTTTTTTTTTTTCGTAGCTTACAGAGGGGTTTGTTCTCCTGGGATGCAAACAGACTACTCAGGACCAGATGTGAAGGTAGGAACATTTTTAATTAATCACTATCAAAATAGGCGAAAACACAACTTAAACAGAACTTCGGACAATAAACAAATACGTTGTTGTGTTTCTATAGTGTATTATTAATCAATATTGAATATAGAAAGTGGATTTCACTGTTAAAAAAAAAAGTTTCCCGGGTTGCAAACGGACTACTCTGGACCAGGCGTGAAGGTAGGAATAGTTTTAATTAATCACTATCCATCCATCCATCCATCCATCATCTTCCGCTTATCCGAGGTCGGGTCGCGGGGGCAGCAGCCTAAGCAGGGAAGCCCAGACTTCCCTATCTCCAGCCACTTCGTCTAGCTCTTCCCGGGGGATCCCGAGGCGTTCCCAGGCCAGCCGGGAGACATAGTCTTTCCAACGGTTCCTGGGTCTTCCCCGTGGCCTCCTACCAGCTGGACGTGCCCTAAACACATCCCTAGGGAGGCGTTCGGGTGGCATCCTGACCAGATGCCCGAACCACCTCATCTGGCTCCTCTCGATGTGGAGGAGCAGCGGCTTTACGTTGAGCTCCTCCCGGATGGCAGAGCTTCTCACCCTATCTCTAAGGGAGAGCCCCGCCACCCGGCGGAGGAAACTCATTTCGGCCGCTTGTACCCGTGATCTTATCCTTTCGGTCATGACCCAAAGCTCATGACCATAGGTGAGGATGGGAACGTAGATCGACCGGTAAATTGAGAGCTTTGCCTTCCGGCTCAGCTCCTTCTTCACCACAACGGATCGATACAACGTCCGCATTACTGAAGACGCCGCACCGATCCGCCTGTCGATCTCACGATCCACTCTTCCCCCACTCGTGAACAAGACTCCTAGGTACTTGAACTCTTCCACTTGGGGCAGGGTCTCCTCCCCAACCCGGAGATGGCACTCCACCCTTTTCCGGGCGAGAACCATGGACTCGGACTTGGAGGTGCTGATTCTCATTCCAGTCGCTTCACACTCGGCTGCGAACCGATCCAGTGAGAGCTGAAGATCCCGGCCAGATGAAGCCATCTGGACTACATCATCTGCAAAAAGCAGAGACCTAATCCCGCGGCCACCAAACCGGAACCCCTCAACGCCTTGACTGCGCCTAGAAATTCTGTCCATAAAAGTTATGAACAGAATCGGTGACAAAGGACAGCCTTGGCGGAGTCCAACCTTCACTGGAAACGTGTCCGACTTACTGCCAGCAATGCGGACCAAGCTCTGACACTGATCATACAGGGAGCGGACTGCCACAATAAGACATTCCGATACCCCATACTCTCTGAGCACTCCCCACAGGACTTCCCGAGGGACACGGTCGAATGCCTTCTCCAAGTCCACAAAGCACATGTAGACTGGTTGGGCAAACTCCCATGCACCCTCAAGAACCCTGCCGAGAGTATAGAGCTGGTCCACAGTTCCACGACCAGGACGAAAACCACACTGTTCCTCCTGAATCCGAGGTTCGACTATCCGGCGAAGCCTCCTCTCCAGTACACCTGAATAAACCTTACCGGGAAGGCTGAGGAGTGTGATCCCACGATAGTTGGAACACACCCTCCGGTCCCCCTTCTTAAAGAGAGGGACCACCACCCCGGTCTGCCAATCCAGAGGTACCGCCCCCGATGTCCACGCGATGCTGCAGAGTCACTATCCAAATAGGCGAAAACACAACTTAGACAGAACTACGGACAAGAAACAAATACGTTGGTGTGTCCTTATAGTGTATTATTAATCAATATTGAAAGTGGATTTCACTGTAAAAAAAATGTTACTGTAAAATTTTTGCATGAAAATTTTGTCCGAATGAAATCAAAAGTCGAGCCGATGTTTAGGTATTTGTCTTGATTTGAACAAAAACATTGTTTGGAAATGTATGATTATTTTGTCAAGACGTGTTTTTTTTTTCGCAGCTTACCGCGGGGTTTGTTCTCCCGGGATGCAAACAGACTAGTCTGGAGCAGGCGTGAAGGTAGGAACATTTTTAAATAATCACTATCAAAATAGGCAAAAACACAACTTAGACAGAACTACGAACAATAAACAAATACTTTGTTGTGTTTCTATAGTGTATTATTAATCAATATTGAATATTGAAAGTGGATTTTACTGTTAAAAAAAAAAGGTTCCGGGGTTGCAAACGGACTATTCTGGACCAGGCGTGAAGGTAGGAATATTTTTAATTAATCACTGTCAAAATAGGCGAAAACACAACTTAGACAGAACTACGGACAAGAAACAAATACGGTGGTGTGTCCTTATAGTGTATTATTAATTAATATTGAAAGTGGACTTCACTGTAAAAAAATGTTACTGTAAAATTTTTGCATGAAAAATTTGTCCAAATTAAATCAAAAGTCGAGCCGATGTTTAGGTGTTTGTCTTGATTTGAACAAAAACTTTGTTTGGAAATGTATGATTATATTGTCAAGATGTGTTTTTTTTTTCGCAGCTTACTGCAGGGTTTTTTCTTCCGGGATGCAAACGGACTACGCTGGACCAGGCGTGAAAGTAGGAACATTTTTATTTAATCACTATCAAAATAGGGACAAACCAAAAGCCGCACGAGGCGAAAACACAACTTAAACAGAACTATGGACAAGAAACAAAACTCACTAAATTGTGGCATGAATAAACAAGACTTACTGTGGCATGAAAACAAGCAGCATGAACTGTGGCATGAACAGAGCGACAGGAACTAACCGCGAAAGGAGCAATGTCGCCAGACTGACTGACTGGCAAGGGCGGTTAAAATTGTCTCATGATTAGATGCAGGTGAGCGTCCGAACACCAGCGACAGGTGAAAGTCATAAGTCACCATGGCAACCAACCCGCAGACTGACCATATTTTGAAATCCCAAAAGGCCGAGACTAGGTGAAAATTTGCAAATTGCTTTATAAATAATATATTTATTTAAATAAAGCGTTTTTTTCTCCTCTGTGACAGCAGTTTTGGCGCTAGGAATTTTCCAAATGGGGTCCCAGGGACCCCATCATGTCATAAAAATGGGGTCCCACGGTAAATGTTTGGGTCCCCACTTTGTTGTAAGCGTTTTGAAAACAAATGATAAACATATGCATTGTTCTGTTATATCTCACATTATATACTGTGCTTTGGAAAAAGGTTGTCATAAACGTTACTTAATTCATCAATCAATCAATCAATCAATCAATCAATCAATCAATCAATCAATCAGTCAATCAATCAATTAATGTTTATTCATATAGCCCTAAATCACAAGTGTCTCAAAGGGCTGCACAAGCCACCACACCATCCGCGGATCAGCGCCCACATAAGGGCAAGGAAAAACTCACAACCCAGTGGGAAATTGATGAGAATGACTATGAGAAACCTTGGAGAGGACCGCAAATGTGGGTAACCCCCATCTCCCCTATAGAGGGAGACCGGAAGCAATGGACGTCGAGTGGGTCTGACATAATATTAAGAAAGTCCAGTCCATAGTGGATCCAACATAACAAACATAATTAAAAGAAATAATAATTTAAAAAAAAGAAGACAAATTGGCTGTATATACGCAGATTATCCACCCAATTTATTTTGACCACACGCGCTCTTTCACCTCAACCGTGGATGGTTACCTGAAAGTCGGCGTGGGTTTTCACACGGTCAGTGGTCAGGTGGATGTGTACGACTGATCGAGTAAACCCCGACTGGTGTGCTCGCTTTACGACTGATCGAGTAAACTCCGCCCGGTGTGCAAATTTCACACGAATGGGATTGTTTTGTTTCGGTCCCGTAAATTCACCAAAACGTCACCGTGGAGTTATGGAGTCTGTTTAGCTGATTGGAGAGCTCGCTTCCGCAGCTCCCGGGTCTATGACGGTGACTTCTGTTTTGTTTGATCAACCGTTTTACTGCCATGTTGCAGGAAACAATTAATAGATGTACAAACCCCGTTTCCGTATGAGTTGGGAAATTGTGTTAGATGTAAATATAAACGGAATACAATGATTTGCAAATCATTTTCAACCCATATTCCGATTGAATGCACTACAAAGACAAGATATTTGATGTTCAAACTCATAAACTTTATTATTTTTTGCAAATAATAATCAACTTAGAATTTCATGGCTGCAACATATGCCAAAGTAGTTGGGAAAGGGCATGTTCACCACTGTGTTACATCACCTTTGTTGGTTTTTGGCCATGCTGTTGTTTACGTGGAGTGATTTCTCCAGATTCTCTGAACCTTTTGATGATATTATGGACCGTAAATGTTGAAATCCCTAAATTTCTTGCAATTGCACTTTGAGAAACGTTGTTCTTAAACTGTTTGACTAAGGCAGTTGTGGACAAAGGGGTGTACCTCGCCCCATCCTTTCTTGTGAAAGACTGAGCATTTTTTTGGGAAGCTGTTTTTATACCCAATCATGGCACCCACCTGTTCCCAATTAGCCTGCACACCTGTGGGATGTTCCAAATGAGTGTTTGATGAGCATTCCTCAACTTTATCAGTATTTTTCCCAACTTCTTTGTCACGTTTTGCTGGCATCAAATTCTAAAGTTAGTGATTATTTGCAACAACAAAAAAATGTTTATCAGTTTGAACATCAAATATATTGTCTTTGTAGCATATTCAGCTGAATTTGGGATTAAAATGATTTGTAAATCATTGTATTCTGTTTATAATTTACATCTAACACAATATCCCAACTCATATGGAAACAGGGTTTGTAAATAAACATTTAGAAAATGTTCCGTTCCGTATATGTATAAAAATATTTTTTTCTTCTAAAATTTTGTGGGTTTGGCTTAAAAAAATTGTGTTTTAAATATCAAATAAATTATATAACGGGAGCCCTTTAACATTTGCCATTCCAGAGTATATTTAACAGCACTTTATGATTACTTTTTAGTATATTCAATGCAACCAAATAAGAGAATACTTTGCACAAAGTCAACATGTTGACTGAAATAAACAAAAACCAAACCGCTTGGTGTAAACAAGGGTATGTTGCCCTACTAAGCTATCGCCCACTCCCATCCTCCAGAGGAGTCTGCAGTTGTCCTTGAACTGGAGGTGGTGGGTGTGTCAAGAAACTAATTTGTCGTCTGATTTTCCAGGCCGCCCGGCCCAGTCAGTGGCCTTGACCCCGCGCGATCGGCGGCGCATTTTAATCAGGGGTGAACTCGCCGTTAAGTAATGGCGGGGTTTTGCATGAGAGGGTGTGTTGTGAACGTCTGCCAGGACATGAAGGACAGCCTGTGACTGCCCTCCATCCCGACTGTATCTTGTAAGGCATGAGGTGTGTGAACTGCATTTTGATGGAGTCAGGGCAGAAACCCTTTGACATTATAATAGTTAAAGGCCTACTGAAACCCACTACAACCCACCACGCAGTCTGATAGTTTATATATTCTATTCCATTCAAAATCGCTGACCCCTCTCAGTCAGTTTACGTGGCCTACCACTTGGTGGCTGAGTTGCTGTTGTTACCAAACTCTTCACTTTTCTTGTAATAAAGTTGACTTTGGAATATTCAGGAGCGAGGAAATTTCACGACTGGATTTGTTGCACAGACGGCGTCCTATGACAATTCCATGCTGGAAATCACTGAAAGCGGCCCATTCTTTCACAAATGTTTGTAGAAACAGTCTTCGTGCCTAAGTGCTTGTGATTAGGGCACCTGATTCTCATCCTTTGAGTCACACATTAAAAGCGTTACTAAAACGGCCTTCTTTCATCTCCGTAATATCGCTAAAATTCGCTCCATTTTGTCCACTAAAGACGCTGAGATCATTATCCATGCGTTTGTTACGTCTCGTCTCGATTACGATAACGTATTATTTTCGGGTCTCCCCATGTCTAGCATTGAAAGATTACAGTTGGTACAAAATGCGGCTGCTAGACTTTTGACAAGAACAAGAAAGTTTGATCATATTACGCCTGTACTGGCTCACCTGTACTGGCTTCCTGTGCACTTAAGCTGTGACTTTAAGGTTTTACTACTTACGTATAAAATACTACACGGTCTAGCTCCATCCTATCTTGCCGATTGTATTGTACCATATGTCCCGGCAAGAAATCTGCCTTCAAAAGACTCCGGCTTATTAGTGATTCCTAGAGCCCAAAAAAAGTCTGTGGGCTATAGGGCGTTTTCCGTTCGGGCTCCGGTACTCTGGAATGCCCTCCCGGTAACAGTTCGAGATGCTACCTCAGTAGAAGCATTTAAGTCTCACCTTAAAACTCATTTGTATACTCTAGCCTTTAAATAGACCTCCTTTTTAGACCAGTTGATCTGCCGCTTCTTTTCTTTTTCTCCTCTGTCCCCTCCTCCCTTGTGGAAGGAGTCCGGTCCGACGACCATGGATGAAGTACTGGCTGTTCAGAGTCGAGACCCAGGATGGACCGCTCGTCGGGACCCAGGATGGACCGCTCGCCTGTGTATCGGTTGGGGACATCTCTACGCTGCTGATCCGCCTCCGCTTGGGATGGTTTCCTGTGGACGGGACTCTCGCTGCTGTCTTGGATCCGCTTTGAACTGAACTCTCGCGGCTGTGTTGGAGCCACTATGGATTGAACTTTCACAGTATCATGTTAGACCCGCTCGACATCCATTGCTTCCGGTCCCCTAAAGGGGGGTGGGGGGGTTGCCCACATTTGAGGTCCTCTCCAAGGTTCTCGTAGTCATCATTGTCACTGCCGTCCCACCGGGTGTGAGTTTTCCTTGCCATTATATGGGTTCTTCCGAGGATGTCGTAGTCGTAGTGGTTTGTACAGTCCTTTGAGACATTTGTGATTTAGGGCTATATAAATAAACATTGATAGTTTATATATCAATGATGAAATATTAACATTGCAACACATGCCAATACGGCCTTTTTAGTTTACTAAATTACAATTTTAAATTTCCCCGGGACTTTTTTCATGAAAACGTCGCGTAATGATGGCGTGTACGCGTGACGTCACGGGCTGTTAGGAATATGAGCGCTGCACACACACACAGCTAAAAGTCGTCTGCTTTAACAGCATAATTACACAGTATTTTTGCACCACGGGAAAACAAACCGCACCAAAGTCCACGTCTTGAGAATACTAATGCATGTCGGGTTTGTGTTGTTAGTAGGGGTGCATGATATCCAGTAAAGGCCTCATTTAATGCGTTTTTTTATTTTCAGGACTATTTAGATTGTAGATTGTCACTGAAGGCGTCAAAACTATGAATGAACACGTGGAGTTACGTACTTAACAAAAAAAAAAGGTGAAATAACTGTTAACAAGTTTTATATTCTAGTTCCTTCAAAATAGCCACCTTTCGCTCTGATAACTGCTTTGCACACTCTGGGCATTCTCTCGATGGGCTTCAAGCACACCTGTGAAGTGAAAACCATTTCAGGTGACTACCTTTTGAAGCTCATGAGAACTTTAAATATGACCAAGATATGATTATATATTTACTTGATATCGGATTGGTATCCATATTTGTGGTATCACCCAAAACTAATGTAAAGCATGCAAACAACAGAAAAATAAGTGATTATTACATTCAAACAGAACTGTTCGGTGGCCAGGGATGAAGTGCTGGCTGTCCAGAGTCGGGACCGGGGATGGACCGCTCGCCTGTGCATCGGTTGGGGACATCTCTGCGCTGCTGACCTGTTTCTGCTCGGGATGGTCTCCTGCTGGCCCCACTATGGACTGGACTCTCACTATTATGTTAGATCCACTATGGACTGGACTCTCACTATTATGTTATATCCGCTATGGACTGGACTCTCACTATTATGTTAGATCCACTATGGACTGGACTCTCACTATTATGTTAGATCCACTATGGACTGGACTCTCACTATTATGTTAGATCCACTATGGACTGGACTCTCACTATTATGTTAGATCCACTATGGACTGGACTCTCACTATTATGTTAGATCCACTATGGACTGGACTCTCACTATTATGTTAGATCCACTATGGACTGGACTCTCACTATTATGTTAGATCCACTATGGACTGGACTCTCACACTATTATGTTAAATCCACTATGGACTGGACTCTCACTATTATGTTAGATCCACTATGGACTGGACTCTCACTATTATGTTAGATCCACTATGGACTGGACTCTCACTATTATGTTAGATCCACTATGGACTGGACTCTCACTATTATGTTAGATCCACTATGGACTGGACTCTCACTATTATGTTAGATCCACTATGGACTGGACTCTCACACTATTATGTTAAATCCACTATGGACTGGACTCTCACTATTATGTTAGATCCACTATGGACTGGACTTTCACTATTATGTTAGATCCACAATGGACTGGACTCTCACTATTATGTTAGATCCACTATGGACTGGACTCTCACTATTATGTTAGATCCACTATGGACTGGACTTTCACTATTATGTTAGATCCACAATGGACTGGACCCTCACTATTATGTTAGATCCACTATGGACTGGACTCTCACTATTATGTTGGATCCACTATGGACTGGACTTTCACTATTATGTTAGATCCACTATGGACTGGACTCTCACTATTATGTTAGCTCCACTATGGATTGGACTTTCACAATATTATGTTATATCTACTATGGACTGGACTCTCACTTTTATGTTAAATCCACTATGGACTGGACTTTCACTATTATGTTAGATCCACAATGGACTGGGCTCTCACTATTATGTTAGATCCACTATGGACTGGACTCTCACTATTATGTTAGATCCATTATGGACTGGACTCTCACAATAGTATGCTAGATCCACTGGACCTCCATTGCAGCGGTCCCACATCTGAAGTCCTCTCCAAGGTTTTCATTGTCCCATTGGGTTGAGTTTTTCCTTGCCCTGATGTGTGATCTGAACCGAGGATGTGGTTGTGGCTTGTGCAGCCATTTGAGACACATCTGGTTTAGGGCTATGTAAATAAACATTGATTGATTGATTGTTTTTTCTAAATAAAAAATGACACAATATGTCACTGCATGCATCAGCAGACAAATTAGTAGCCTTTGTTTGTTTACTTACTACTAAAAGACAAGTTGTCTAGCATGTTCACTATTTTATTTACGGACAAAATTGTTCTTTGATTGCAATAAGAAACGTATGTTGACGTAAAATAAAAGCCAATAATGCTATTTTTTTTGTAGTCGAAAAATATCGAAAAGTATCAAAATACATTTTGGTACCAGTACCAAAATAGTATCTCGACCAACCTTATGTATTTAGTGAAATGGACGGAATAGAAAACTACAAACCACTTTGCCAACATCCACCTCAGCCTCTTATGTGAGATTATATGAAACTATTGTATTCATTATGTTGTAAAACGTACACATTGACGCAAGGCCGGGGTAAAAGCAGATTAGGACAAGTGTCTTCTGTCAATCTCTGCTTTTTTGGTCGGCTTTGCTGTTCAAACACTGACTCTTGTGCCGCACTAAACTGAGGTCAAAGCGGCCTTCAAGTGGACCGCCATGACATCTCACTGACAGCGGCCCACAAAACAAATCCTCGCCACCTCTTCTCAAAACAAACGAGTGTGGAGACACATAGGGAAGGTGTCTTCAGCAATACTGAATGGGTTGTTCTTACCACTGTGCCCGTTTTGTCCTAGAATAGTCATTGGCCAGTCTACGGCCAGACCTTTTATACTTCTGATACAATACCAATATTGTAGCTTTGACTATTGGCCAATACTGATATTGATCCGATATCAGTTGGACTATTAAGTGTGAGCCTCCTGATAGACTATCAGGGCTAGGTAAGCCTCTTGACTGGTTATCAGAGCCAGGTAAGCCTCCTAATTTGACCATCACGGCCAGATGAGCCTCGTGATTGGCAATCAGGGCCAAGTGAGCCTCCTGATTGGCTATCAGGGCTAGGTGGGCCTCTTGACTGTCTATTGGGGCCAGGTGAGCCTCCTAACTTGACCATCACGTCCAGATGAGCCTCGTGATTGGCAATCAGGGACTCCTAATTTGGCTATCAGGGTTAGGTGGGCCTCTTGACTGTCTATCGGTGCCAGGTGAGCCTCGTGATTGGCAATCAGGGCCAGGTGAGCCTCCTAATTTGACCATCACGTCCAGATGAGCCTCGCGATTGCCAATCAGGGCCTCCTAATTTGGCTATCAGGGTTAGGTGGGCCTCTTGACTGTCTATCGGTGCCAGGTGAGCCTCCTGATTGGCAATCAGGGCCAGGTGAGCCTCCTAACTTGACCATCACGTCCAGGTGAGCCTCGTGATTGGCAATCAGGGCCTCCTAATTTGGCTATCAGGGTTAGGTGGGCCTCTTGACTGTCTATCGGTGCCAGGTGAGCCTCGTGATTGGCAATCAGGGCCAGGTGAGCCTCCTAATTTGACCATCACGTCCAGATGAGCCTCGTGATTGCCAATCAGGGCCTCCTAATTTGGCTATCAGGGCTAGGTGGGCCTCTTGACTGTCTATTGGGGCCAGGTGAGCCTCCTGATTGGCAATCAGGGCCAGGTGAGCCTCCTAACTTGACCATCACGTCCAGGTGAGCCTCGTGATTGGCAATCAGGGCCTCCTAATTTGGCTATCAGGGTTAGGTGGGCCTCTTGACTGTCTATCGGTGGCTGGTGAGCCTCGTGATTGGCAATCAGGGCCAGGTGAGCCTCCTAATTTGACCATCACGTCCAGATGAGCCTCGTGATTGCC
Organism: Nerophis ophidion; assembly: GCF_033978795.1. Classification (NCBI taxonomy): domain Eukaryota; kingdom Metazoa; phylum Chordata; class Actinopteri; order Syngnathiformes; family Syngnathidae; genus Nerophis; species Nerophis ophidion. The sequence goes on along the minus strand of NC_084632.1, from coordinate 13,320,454 downwards.
AATCAGGGCCTCCTAATTTGGTTATCAGGGCTAGGTGGGCCTCTTGAGTGTTTATTGGGGCCAGGTGAGCCTCCTGATTGGCAATCAGGGCCAGGTGCCCCTCCTAACTTGACCATCACGTCCAGGTGAGCTTTGTGATTGGCAATCAGGGCCTCATAATTTGGTTATCGGGGCTAGGTGGGCCTCTTGACTGTCTATCAGAGCAAGGTGAGCCTCCTGATTGGCAAACAGGGCCAGGGGCTAGGTGGGCCTCTTGACTGTCTATCAGAGCCAGGTGAGGGATGGCGTGGCGCGGTGGGAGAGTGGCCGTGCGCAACCCGAGGGTCCCTGGTTCAATTCCCACCTAGTACCAACCTCGTCACGTCCGTTGTGTCCTGAGCAAGACACTTCACCCTTGCTCCTGATGGGTGCTGGTTGGCGCCCTGCATGGCAGCTCCCTCCATCAGTGTGTGAATGGGTAAATGTGGAAGTAGTGTCAAAGCGCTTTGAGTACCTTGAAGGTAGAAAAGCGCTATACAAGTACAACCCATTTATCATTTATTTAATTTGGCTATCAGGGCGAGATGATTCTCTTGACTGTCTGTCGAGCCCAGGTGATCCTCCTGATTGGCAATCAGGGCCAGGTGAGCTTCCTGATTGGCAATCAGGGCCAGGTGAGCCTTGTGATTTGGCTATCACGGTCAGGTGGGCCTTGTGATTTTCAATCAGGGCCAAGTGAGCCTCCTAATTTGGCTATCAGGGCTAGGTGAGCCTATTGACTGTCTATCGGAGCCAGGTGAGCCGCCTGACTGGCTTTCAGGGCCAGGTGCGCCCCCTAATTTGACCATCACATCCAGGTGAGTCTTGTGATTGGCAATCAGGGCCTCCTAATTTGGCTATTAGAGCTAGGTGGGCCCCTTGATTGCCAATCAGGGTCAGGTAAGCCTCCTGACTGGCTATCAAGGCCAGGTGCGCCTCCTAATTTGACCATCATGGCCAGGTGAGCCTCTTGATTGCCAATCAGGGCCTCTTAATTTGGCTATCAGGGCTAGGTGGGCCTCTTGACTGTCTATCAGGACCAGGGGAGCCTCGTGATTGGCAATCAGGGCCAGGTGCGCCTCCTAATTTCACCATCACGGCCAGGTGAGCCTTGTGATTGGCAATCAGAGCCTCCTAATTTGGCTATCAGGGCTAGGTGGGCCTCTTGACTGTCTATCAGGACCAGGGGAGCCTTGTGATTGGCAATCAGGGCCAGGTGCGCCTCCTAATTTCACCATCACGGCCAGGTGAGCCTTGTGATTGGCAATCAGAGCCTCCTAATTTGGCTATCAGGGCGAGGTGGGCCTCTTGACTGTCTATCAGAGCCAGGTGAGCCTCTCGATAGGCAAACAGGGCCAGGTGAGCCTCCTAATTTGACCACCACGGCCAGGTGAGCCTAGTGATTAAGTTATTACGGCCAAGTGAGCCTAGTGATTGGCAATCAGGGCCAGGTGAGCCTCCTAATTTGTCTATCAGGGCCAGGTGAGCCTCCTAATTTTGGCTATCAGGACGAGGTGAACCTCTTGACTGTCTATCAGAGCCAGGTGAGCCTCTTGACTGTCTATCGGGGCCAGGTGAGCCTCTTGACTGGCAATCAGGGCCAGGTATACCTCCTGATTTGGCTACCATGGCCAGGTGAGCCTTGTGATTGGCAATCAGGGCCAGGTGAGCATCTTGACTGGCAATCAGGGCCAGATATACCTCGTGATTTGGCTATCAGAGCCAGGTGAGGCTCGTGATTTGGCTACCACGGCCAGGTGAGCCTTGTGATTGGCAATCAGGGCAAGGTGAGCCTCATGATTGGCAATCAGGGCCAGATGAGCCTCTTAATTGGGCTATAACATTTTGGATGAGCCTCTGTCTTGACTGTCTATTGGGGCCAGGTGAGCCTCCTGATTGGCAATCAGGGCCAGGTGAGTCTTGTGATTGGCAATCAGGGCCAGGTGAGCCTCTTGACTGTCTATCAGGGCCAGGTGAGCCTTTTGACTGGCAATCCAGGGCCAGGTATACCTCGTGATTTGGCTATCAGGGCCAGGTGAGGCTTGTGATTGGCAATCAGGGCCAGGTGAGCATGTTGACTGGCAATCAGGGCCAGGTATACCTCGTGATTTGGCTATCAGGGCCAGGTGAGGCTTGTGATTGGCAATCAGGGCCAGGTGAGCATGTTGACTGGCAATCAGGGCCAGATGAACCTCTTAATTGGGCTATAACAGTTGGATGAGCCTCTATCTTGACTATTTATTGGGGCCAGGTGAGCCTCCTGATTGGCAATCAGGGCCAGGTGAGGCTCGTGATTTGGCTACCACGGCCAGGTGAGCCTTGTGATTGGCAATCAGGGCAAGGTGAGCCTCTTGAGTGGCAATCAGGGCCAGATGAACCTCTTAATTGGGCTATAACAGTTGGATGAGCCTCTATCTTGACTATTTATTGGGGCCAGGTGAGCCTCCTGATTGGCAATCAGGGCCAGGTGAGCCTCCTAATTTGACCAACACAGCCAGATGAGCCTCGTGATAGGCTGTCGGAGCGAGGTGAGCCTCCTGACTGGCTATCAGGACCAGTTGAGGAACCCGCGCTCTGAACAGAGGTGCAGCCTGAAACACCACACAGGAAGTGGAACACAAGAAAATAAGAGCGCTGAACAGGAAATGAAAACCAAGACCCAAACAAGTCAAAATCCGAACTCTTTTTTTTTTTAAACAAAATGCAACTGAAACAAATTACAAAAAAACCTTGTCCTGTACTTGACACACCAGCTGATGAATGAATGTTCACTCACCAAAAGAAAACTCTTGAATTCCTCCTTACAAAACATTATGAAACCCATTTAAATCGTCTCCTCTCTTCCAACAAGCCAAGTCTTTTTTTTTTTCTCTTTTTTTTTCCCTACATCCATCCGGTTTAGCCCCCGCCCCTAAACGCTCCAGGTCGGTGTTGTGCTTGAGTGAAGCATTATAATAGCTGAAGGAAATGGCCCTTCTTGAGAAACTTTCAGGGAGCTGTCGAAGGCGGAAGATTAATGCCTGGCCCCCCCGTCTCTCTCCTGGGGACTGAAACCCCCCCCCCCCCTCCCAACCCTCTTGCTTCCCTCCTTTACCCTTTTCTGTCACCCCCACCTCCCTGGTAACCCGTGCATCATCCCAACATTGATATGTCCCATGTAAACGAAAGACTCGGTGGCAGAATGGCTCTAAAATGCCGAGCATTTATTTGATTCGCACTTGGGTGAAAGAATGTCGCTTGTTGACTATTTTCTCCTGGGACAACAAAGTGCTCCGAGGACAAAAAAGGAGGCATTGATGGGCTCATTATCTCCGGTGAGATGTCTTTATACATTTCTTAGCTCGACATGGTGATGCACGCTTCTTTTTTTTTGTCATTTCAAAAGAAACAACATCCCTTTAATTGCACAGCGGTCTGATGAGGAGCCGTGCATCCACATCAAGATCCAGGTTAAAAAACAACAAGTCACATAAAAAAAAAGCTATCATCGTTTTTAATTGACTCATTTTCTGTCCTTTATGAAAACTTTACTTCCTGCTGGTGCCAATGTTGCCCTTTCTTACTCCAACATACTGTTTGGTTCTTTTATCAATCAATCAATCAATCAATGTTTATTTATATAGCCCTAAATCACCAGTGTCTCAAAAGGCTGCGCAAACCACAACGACATCCTCGGTAGAGCCCACATAAGGGCAAGGAAAAACTCACCCCAGTGGGACGTCGGTGACAGTGACAAAGATGACTATGAGAAACTTTGGAGAGGACTGAAAGCGATGGATGTCGAGCGGGTGTAACATGATATTGTGAACGTCCAATGTGTTATGGGTCTACTAAAAATGTGAGCAAATCTGCTGGGTCAAAAGTATACATACAGCAATGTTTATATTTGCTTACATGTCACTGCAATAAGGCGCTTTTGGTAGCCATCCACAAGTTTCTGGTTGGATTTTTGACCAGTCCGCTTGGCAAAATTGGTGCCGTTCAGCTAAATATGTTGGTTTTCTGACATGGACTTGTTTCTTCAGCATTGTCCACGTGGTTAAGTGAGGACTTTAGTAAGGGCCATTCTAAAACCTTAAAGGGGAACATTATCACCAGACCTATGTAAGCATCAATATATACCTTGATGGTGCAGAAAAAAGACCATATATTTTTTCAATCGATTTCCGAACTCTAAACGGGTGGATTTTGGCCGATTAAACGCCTTTCTGTTTATGGCTCTTTTGGCGATGACGTCAGAACGTGACTTCACCGAGGTAATACAGCCGCTATTTTTATTTTCAACACATTACAAACACCGGGTCTCAGCTGTGTTGTTTTCCGTTTTTTCGACTATTTTTTTGGAACCTTGGAGACATCATGCCTCGTCGGTGTGTTGTCGGAGGGTGCAACAACATTAACAGGGAGGGATTCAAGTTGCACCGAAGATGCGAAAGTGGCAAGAAATCTGCCGCCAGACCCCCATTGAATGTGCCGGAGTGTCTGCACATTTTACCGGCGATAACAGACATGGCACAGAGATGTACGGATAACCTGCAGATGCATTTGCAACGATAAAGTCAACGAAATCACAAAGGTAAGTTTTGTTGATGTTGTTGACTTATGTGCTTAACAGACATATTTGGTTGCGGCGTGACTGCCAGCTAATTGATGCTAACTTGCTACGCTAATCGATGCTAACATGCTATTTATGACGCTGGCTGCTGCGAGCTGATGATTAAGAAAAAAATCACTGACAGGACGGAGAGAAACACTTTTTATTTCAACAGACTCTTGGGCCGTACCTGCTGTCAAAATTCTAAAGACCGACTGCACAGATCCTGTCTTCACCATAAAAGACCTGCTTCGTCCTGTCTGTGCTAACAAAATAAGAGTCTCAGAAAGCTAGCGTGCACAAGCTAGCAAGCTACGGAGTTTGATGACAATATATTTCTCCTCCGCCCTCAGCGACCGCTCCCTCTCCTCGCTCACCCACACACTCACCTATGTCACTCACCTGCTGCCAGACATTAAAGGGCCACACACATATGCTACTCTCATAACAAAGTCTTTAAAAACGAGTATGCAAGTTGAACAAATGAGATGCCAAATTGCCAAATGCCAATACCACTTTCATGTGGTATTGGACAGAAAGGAGGACTGTTTTTCTCCTCCATTTGAAAATGCGGACGTTATCAGCACCACTGTCTGATTCCAATCAATGCAAATCAGGTAATACACCAACTTATATTCTTGTCTTCATGAAAGAAAGGAATCTATGTGTGTTAAACATGCTTGTATTATCATTAAACACTATTAACTTGTTAACAAAAATGTCTCTTTCATAAATAAATGAATATAAATTATAAATATGAATGAGGTAGATCTCCTCAACTTGGTCAATTGAAAAGTAGCTCGCCTGCAGAAAAAGTGTGAGCACCCCTGTTTTATAAGTAATCCTCATTTTCATTGTCTCATTTACTCTCTGTAGAGCACCAGTCCAATTGGCAGCAAAACAGGCCCAGAGCAGAATAATACCACCACCATGCTTGGCGGTGGGACTGGTGTCCCTGGGATTAAAGGCCTCACCTTTTCTCCGCCAAACAGCTCAATTTTTGTTTTATCTGACCACAGAACTTTCCTCCAGAAGGTCATACATTTGTCCATGCGATCAGCAGCAAACTTTAGATGAGCCTTAAGGTTTCACTTCTGGAGCAAGGGCTTCCTTCTTGTATGCTAGCCTCTCAGTCCATGGCGACGGAAAACATGCTTGATTTTGGACACTGACACCTGTGTTCCAGCAGCTTCCAATTCATTGCAGACCTGCTTTTTAATGGTTCTCGGTTTTTGTGACAATATGTGCTCCAATCACTCTGTAATAATAAAAAAATAAGAGTTGTAGAAATGATTGGAAATTCAAGACAGCCGTGACATTATGTTATTTACAAGTGTATGTAAACTTTTGACCACGACTGTATATTGTCCAATTCTGCTCCATTATTCTGTCCATCCTCTCGCTCTATCCACCAGATGTACTCCCCCCCCCCCCTGCTTCCAATCCACATTTCTGGAGACATTTTATAAAATAAATACAGAGCCGGATTGGCTGCACTCCCACATGTGTAATGGAGATGAAGGTGAGCAAAAACTGGGCAAGATCCTGGCAAGTTTTTATTTTTTTTTCTCTAAAGCAGTGGCTTTAAACTTTTTTCACCTAGTACCTCCTCGGAAAAACAAAAAAGAATACTTGGCTCTTGAAGTACCAGCATTAAGACCAATATTGAAATACAGTAGCATAGTAGGCATACATATTCATTAAAAACAAGAAAGTTGTTGTGGCTTGTGCAGTCCTTTGAGACACTCGTGATTTAGGGCTATATAAATAAACACTGATTGATTGATTAACACACACCGGTATATCGGAGTATCTGTATTGATTCCCAGGTATGGGGAATTGGTACCGTATCAGTTCTAATGTGAACTGTACCCATGCCTATCGTATATAACTGTCATGTTTTGTGGTCACGTTCTGTTTTGTTTTGGATTCATTGGGCACTCTTGTTTGTTTTGTCACCATGCCAACCAATCAGTTCACCTGTCTTCGCGCACCTGATTCATTTGAACTCACGCACCTGTTTTCAAGCACCACAGCACTATTTAAGCCTGTAGTTGCCAGGCAGTCAGCCTGGCGACATCACCCTCTATCACTTCCTACACACCCATGTTATCTATGCCGATGATCCATGTTCCTTTCTCGTTCCATGTAAGTTTTTCGTTATTCATGCCATAGTGCAGGTTTTTGTTTTATGTCCATAGCTTTGCGTTGGTGCACGTTTTTGTTTTTAGAGCCAAGTTTTTGTACATCCTCTGTGAGCGCCTTTAGTTTTTACCTCTTTTGAGTTATTAATTAAAAGATGTCCTTACCTTCACGTCGTGTCCGGTTCCAATCGCTTTGCACCACGGGAAAACAAACCACACCATAGTCCATGTCTTGACAATAACGCTTGCAAGTGATACTCAGACGTGTAAGAAAAAAACAAAACAAAAAACAGTATATGATGAGATTGTATCATTGAAGAATCAACATTTACTAAAAAAATGATAACACAGAAGTACAGGAAATTGGTAGCATTGAGATTCCATGGTAGCGGAAATTGGTACTGTATCAATTTAAACATTAAAAGTGTCAATCTTTAAATATGAGCATATGTCAAAACCTGAACATCAATGGTGGAACTACTGTAGTGTTGTTTCGCTTTTGTGATACTTGTCACACTTGAACTTGGACTAGGATTGTTTCTTCGACGCAAGGGATAGTTGGCACGAGCGAGACGTGAATGTGAGTACACTTTATTTAATACTCTAATAAACTACACAAAAAATGGCAAACAAAGGGCGCGGCGCGCACAATGGCGGAGAACAAACTTGACTAATGAAAAAACAAAAGACTAGCACAAAGGCTGCAAAACTGTGGACATGAAACAAAAACTTGCACTGTGGCATGAATAACAAAAACTTACGTGGCACGGACAGCAAAATAAACAGAATAGCATGGCATGAAGGTAGATGAGGAATATGCGGGATAAGTAAAGTTGCCAAACTGAACACTTGGCAACTGTGGCTTAAATAATAGCTATGATAAAGATTAACAGGTGTGAGAACTGAGGACCGGGGCGTGACTTGGAGACAAGGTGGAAACTAATGAGTTGCTATGGAAACAAAGAAAAAAAGGAAGTGCCAAAGCAGGAAACAAGTGTCCAAAAAAAATAACCAAACATGACAAAAACAAAACATGATCTGATGGCCGTGACAATGTCCCAATTAAGTGTGGTTAACGAGGGACTACTATAAAGTACGGGAAAAGGTTTTAACTGAATTATTTTTGTTTTTATATATATATATATATATATATATATATATATATATATATATATATATATATATATATATATATATATATATATATATATAATTTGTTATTTAGAATTTATTATGTATAATGTATTTATATTCATAACTTTTTTATTTATTTATTTTTTTTATTTTTATTTTAAATTTTTATTTTTAATTCAGACCATCTTAGTAATGTGCTATTGTCCGTGCCACATCAGCGAAATCCACGTTCTTCTGGATTGTTCCAGTGTTGAACAGCATATGAACTTAACCCCTTCCAACTAAGACCAATCCTGCTGCACAGCTGCTGAGAAGATGTGAAGATGATGGACTGCTTCAACATTCCTCCGGAGTCTCTTTCTCACCAGTCCTGCCCCAATCATCAGTTTTCTAGAACCGCACGGGAACCCCTGGCGGGGTCGCCCTCCGACTGCGCTCTGTTGTGGAGTCGGCCGCGCTCCTCTGGGATTTGTGCTTGGAACTATTCTCGGTCAAAATGTTTCATCATGCAGAGCGGTGCAGGAGAAGATGCAGCCTGAAGGGTCGGACCACCTCGGGGAGGGACGGGATGACATGTGCCGCACGGTCAGTAATGATGGGTAGTTTCACATTTGAACCCACACAGAACCTGGGAATCGATACCGGGTCTCAATTTTCGGTACTTTTGAGTGTGTTAAAAATGTATATTGTTTCTGATTATAAAAAGAATCTAATTTTTTATTGCAACTGTCAGGTTGTTATATCACCCAATGGACACAAGACATTGAAACAATGTTGAGAACATGTTGAATTTGGTCCCGACAATGAGTAACTCAAATATAACATTGAAACAACATTATTTTTGAGGACGTTTAATTAATGTTGGGTTCTGACGTTGATTTGACCATTGAAGTTCGGTCATTTCCCAACCAATATTCTACAACACAAATACAACGTTGAAACAACATGCTTTTTGACGAGGTTTAATCAATGTCAGGTTCTGACATTGATTTGACCATTGAAGTTTGGTCGTTTCCCAACCAATATTCTACAACACAAACATAACGTTGAACCGACATGCTTTTTAACAACATTTAATCAATGTTGGGTGTTCTGACGTTGATTTGACCATTGAAGTTTGGTCATTTCCCAACCAATATTCTTCAACTCAAATACAACGTTGAAACATGTTTTTTGGCAACGTTCAACCAAGGTTGGGTGTTCTGACGTTGATTTGACCATTGAAGTCTGGTCATTTCCCAACCAATATTCTACCACACAAATACAACGTTGAAACAACATACTTTTTGACGAGGTTTAATCAATGTCAGGTTCTGACGTTGATTAGACCATTGAAATTTGGTCGTTTCCCAACCAATATTCTACAACTCAAACATAACGTTGAAACAACATGCTTTTTGAGGACGTTTAATTAATGTTGGGTTATGACTTTGATTTGACCATTGAAGTTTAGTCGTTTCCCAACCAATATTCTACAACACAAACAACGTTGAAACATGCTTTTTGACAACGTGTAATCAATGTTGGGTGTTCTGAAGTTGATTTGACTATTGAAATTTGGTCATTTCCCAACCAATATTCTACAACTCAAAAACAACGTTGAAACAACATGCTTTTTGACAATATTTAATTAATGTTGGGTTCTGACATTGATTTGAACATTGGTGTTTGGTCGTTTCCCAACCAATATTCTACAACTCAAATACAACGTTGAAACATGTTTTTTTGCCAACGTTCAACCAATGTTAGGTGTTCTGACGTTGATTTGACCATTGAAGTTTGGTCATTTCTCAACCAATATTCTACAACACAAATACAACGTTGACACAACATGATTTTTGGCTACGTTTATTTGGCGATTGACGTTTGGTCATTTCCCAACCAATATTCTACAACTAAAATACAACGTTGAAACATGTTTTTTGGCAACGTTCAACCAAGGTTGGGTGTTCTGACGTTGATTTGACCAGTGAAGTCTGGTCATTTCCCAACCAATATTCTACCACACAAATACAACGTTGAAACAACATGCTTTTTGACGAGGTTTAATCAATGTCAGGTTCTGACGTTGATTTCACCATTGAAATTTGGTCGTTTCCCAACCAATATTCTACAACTCAAACATAACGTTGAAACAACATGCTTTTTGAGGACGTTTAATTAATGTTGGGTTATGACTTTGATTTGACCATTGAAGTTTAGTCGTTTCCCAACCAATATTCTACAACACAAACAACGTTGAAACAACATGCTTTTTGACAACGTTTAATCAATGTTGGGTGTTCTGAAGTTGAATTGACCATTGAAATTTGGTCATTTCCCAACCAATATTCTACAACTCAAAAACAACGTTGAAACAACATGCTTTTTGACAATATTTAATTAATGTTGGGTTAATTAAACATTGGTGTTTGGTCGTTTCCCAACCAATATTCTACAACTCAAATACAACGTTGAAACATGTTTTTTTGCCAACGTTCAACCAATGTTGGGTGTTCTGACGTTGATTTGACCATTGAAGTTTGGTCATTTCCCAACCAATATTCTACAACATGAATACAACGTTGACACAACATGATTTTTGGCTACGTTTATTTGGCGATTGACGTTTGGTCATTTCCCAACCAATATTCTACAACTAAAATACAACGTTGAAACATGTTTTTTGGCAACGTTCAACCAAGGTTGGGTGTTCTGACGTTGATTTGACCATTGAACTTTGGTCATTTCCCAACCAATATTCTACCACACAAATACAACGTTGAAACAACATGCTTTTTTACGAGGTTTAATCAATGTCAGGTTCTGACGTTGATTTGACCATTGAAATTTGGTCGTTTCCCAACCAATATTCTACAACTCAAACATAACGTTGAAACGACATGCTTTTTAACAACATTTAATCAATGTTGGGTGTTCTGACGTTGATTTGACCATTGAAGTTTTGTCATTTCCCAACCAATATTCTTCAACTCAAATACAACGTTGAAACATGTTTTTTGGCAACGTTCAACCAAGGTTGGGTGTTTTGACGTTGATTTGACCATGGAAAGTTGGTAATTTCCCAACCAATATTCTACAACACAAATATAACGTTGAAACAACATGCTTTTTGACAATATTTAATCAATGTTGGGTTTTGACGTTGAATCGACCTTTGAAATATGGTCATTTCCCAACCAATATTCAACAACTCAAAAACAACGTTGAAACAACATGCTTTTTGACAACATTTAGAAAATGTTGGGTTCTGACGTTGATTTGACCATTGGTATTTAGTCGTTTCCCAAACAATATTCTACAACACAAACACAAAAACTTTAAAGTTTTAAAGTACCAATGATCGTCACACACACACTAGGTGTATGTTGAAACAACATGGTTTTTGACAACATTTAATAAATGTTGGGTGTTCTGACGTTGATTTGACCATTGATGTTTGGTCATTTCCCAACCAATATTTTTCAACTCAAATACAACGTTGAAACATGTTTTTGGCAACGTTCAACCAAGGTTGGGTGTTTTGACGTTGATTTGACCATGGAAATTTGGTAATTTCCCAACCAATATTCTACAACACAAATACAACGTTGAAACAACATGTTTTTTTGACAACGTTTAATCAATGTTGGGTTCTGATGTTGATTTGACCATCGAAGTTTGGTCATTTCCCAACCAATATTCTACAACCAAAATACAACGTTGAAACATGTTTTTTGGCAACGTTCAACCAAGGTTGGGTGTTCTGACGTTGATTTGACCAGTGAAGTTTGGTCATTTCCCAATCAATATTCTACCACACAAATACAACGTTGAAACAACATGGTTTTTGATGGGGTTTAATCAATGTCAGGTTCTGACGTTGATTTGACCAGTGAAGTTTGGTCATTTCCCAATCAATATTCTACAACACAAATACAACGTTGAAACAACATGCTTTTTGACAAGGTTTAATCAATGTCAGGTTGTGACGTTGATTTGTCCATGGAAATTTGGTAATTTCCCAACCAATATTCTACAACACAAATACAACATTGAAACAACATGCTTTTTTACAATATTTAATCAATGTTGGGTTTTAACGATGATTTGACCATTGAAATTTGGTCATTTCACAACTAATATTCTACAACACAAATACAACATTGAAACAACATGCCTTTTGACGAGGTTTAATCAATATCAGGTTTTGACGTTGATATATCCATGGAAATTTGGTAATTTCCCAACCAATATTCTTCAACTCAAAAATAACGTTGAAAGTACATGCTTTTTGACAAAGTTTAATCAATGTCAGGTTGTGACGTTGATTTGACCATTGAAATTTGGTAATTTCCCAACCAATGTTCCACTACACAAGTACAATGTTGAAACAACATGCTTATTGACAAGGTTTAATCAGTTGAGTTCTGATGTTGATTCGACCATTGAAATGTAGTCAACAGCAGGTGAACATGCAAAGCACTAATCAGAGGCAGGTGAAACCAATTAGTACCCTTGGAAACCAAAACAAACACCCAAAGTGCACAACATAGGAACTAAGGGAGTCCGAAATTAACAGAACCTAACTAAACAAAGGCGAGGCTTTTTTATTATTGACCAAAAGTTGCGAACTTTATCGACAATGTTCTCTACTAAATCCTTTCAGAAAAAAATATGGCAATATCGCGAAATGATCAAGTATGACACATAGAATGGACCTGCTTTCCCCGTTTAAATAAGAAAATTTCATTTCAGTAGGCCTTAAACCTATGTTGGGCCATTTTTTAAAGTCAATTTTTGAAAGTATTCAAATGAAAATGGCAACTTTACTTACACATAGTTTGGTCAAAGTCCACTCTTAGTACTGCCGGAATGAGCTACGAGTCTGGAAGTGGACAGAGTCGGTCACTCGCAACCCTGGTACTGTAACATGGCACCGTTGGATTTTACGTGAAACTGGCAGGATTCAGTGGGTGCCAAAAAAAAGTACCCATCTTTATTAACATGTGTGATGCTACCGTCTACTATTTGCATAAAGTAAACAGTAAAACTATCATACTAATCTTGTGTCTTCCTCCAAAGTCTATAAAAATGGGACCCATTACCTCCCTGCTTGGCACTCAGCATCAAGGGTTGGAATTGGGGGTTAAATCACCAAAAATTATTCCCGGGCGCGGCCACTGCTGCTGCTCACTGCTCCCCTCACCTCCCAGGGGGTGATCAAGGGTGATGGGTCAAATGCAGAGAATAATTCCGCCACACCCAGTGTGTGTGTTTGACAATCATTGGTATTTTAAATTTAACTTTAAAGGGGAACATTATCACAATTTCAAAAGGGTTAAAAACAATAAAAATCAGTTCCCAGTGGCTTGTTGTATTTTTTGAATTTTTTTTCAAAATTTTACCGGTCCCCGAATATCCCTAAATTAAAATTTAAAGTGCCTTATTTTCGCTCTCTGCGAAGACACTGGCCATTTCCCTGTGACGTCACACAGTGCTGCCAATACAAACAACATGGCGGTTACCACAGCAAGATATAGCGACATTAGCTCGGATTCAAACTCGGATTTCAGCGATTTAAGCGATTCAACAGATTACGCATGTATTGAAACAGATGGTTGGAGTATGAAAATATTGAAGAAGAAACTGAAGCTATTGAGCGAATAGCTATTGACGCTATTCATAGCCATAGCATGGCCGAATAGCTGCGTTAGCATCGCCGGTAAAATGTGCGGACCAAACGATCAGGACTTTCGCATCTTTTGACACTGGAGCAACTTAAATCCGTCGATTGTTAAGTGTTTTTTCTCGCATTAAAAGTGGGTGGAAGGAAACGTAATATAGTTGCAAATGCATCTACAGGTTATCCATACATCTCTGTGCCATGTCTGCTTTAGCACCGCCGGTAAATAGCATGTTGGCATCGATTAGCGTAGCATGTTAGCATCGATTAGCTGGCAGTCAACATCAACAAAACTCACCTTTGTGATTTCGTTGACTATCGTTGCAAATGCATTAGCAGGTTATCCATACATCTCTGTGCCATGTCTGCTTTAGCACCGCCGGTAAATAGCATGTTAGCATCGATTAGCGTAGCATGTTGCATCGATTAGCTGGCAGTCAACATCAACAAAACTCACCTTTGTGATTTCGTTGACTATCGTTGCAAATGCATCTGCATGTTATCCATACATCTCTGTCCCATGTCTGTCTTAGCATCGCCGGTCAAATGTGGAGACACTCCGGTACATTCAATGGGGGTCTGGCGGCAGACACTTTCGCATCTTCGGGCCAGCGGTGCAACTTGAATCCCTCCCTTTTAGTGTTGTTACACCCTCCGACAACACACCGTCGAGGCATGATGTCTCCAAGGTTCCAAAAAACAGTCAAAAAAACAGAAAATAACAGAGCTGAGATCCGTTGTTTGTAATGTGTTGAAAATGAAAATAGTGGGTGTGTTACCTCGGCGACGTCACATTCTGACGTCATCGCCTCCAGAAAGGCGTTTAATTATCCAGAATTCACCCATTTAGAGTTCGGAAATGGGTTAAAAAAATAGATGGTCTTTTTTCTGCACCATCAAGGTATATATTGACGCTTACATAGGTCTGGTGATAATGTTCCCCTTTAAGTTACCCATGTGCCGCTTCCATTGACTCCACTGTGAGGGAATTGAACCCTTGGGCCACTTGAGGGGTTTTTCGACTGCCCCCCTCCTTTGAACAAAAAAAGCTGACTGAAACCAGGAATTTACGAGCCAATATTTTTTTCCGCCTGCTGTACGTTTGTGTTGATGCAGCTGTGCTGTGCGTGAAACAGAGATGACAGAGCTAATTACACAGCCCCGAAAACGTATATACGGAGAAACAGCAACCGTCATGTTTTTTTTTTGTTTTTTTCCCGAGCGCCGCGTTGAAACAGACCGCCGGTGGCGGCGACCCCAATATCGCACCGTATTTATTCTTCTAAAAGTAACCAACGCCTCTGTGCTGATTGTGTGCCACAGGGGCATGCCGTCTGCATTTCTGGGTTCCTGCTGTTCTTAAGCTCTGCCAAGACAAAGTTGGCACTCATCGAGGGTGGACGCTCCCCTTTTCTCTCCCTTATCTCTCCTGCTTGCTTCTTTGTCTTGTCTTGTCTTAACTTTCTTGTTGCCTCTTTTTGCACTGCTCTCGAAATCTAAACATTGGAACTATTTAACTGGCCTCAACAAAATTGGCAAGATCTTGGGTTTGGGGGAACCTGCTGTTGTGACGAAGCGGTTGTTGCTGTACACACGACGGACTCTTGGGAGAAGAAGGAGTGCCGCGTGCCTGGCGACGCTTTTCTGTCGAGGACGTGAAGATATCTACCTATTCGGAATTTTGACAACAGGACATCTGCTGATTGGAGTAAGCGTTGCTCTGGTTTGTCGACAAATTGGAAGTTGTTGGCCGTCTTCAAAGTGCCCCAGAGTTGCCACAAATGATTGGAGGATGCGGAAAGAATTGTGGATTACATCGGTCTTTCTACCCCGCATTTTTTGAGGACCAGTCATAGACAATTTTAGAGTGAAAAGCAAATTTTATTTTCACTCGCATACAAATCATTTTAACTTGGATTTTTTTCCCTGGCTTCGAGACTCTCCCGAAGGACAGTGCGGCGAAGACACAACAAACTCCCTTCTTGTCTCTCATGGACACACACCTGTTGTTGTGAACTTTGGACTAGCGACGGCAAATAGATCAAGGCCACGGAACAGAGACACACTATGGCGGGGGTCGGGAACCTTTTTGGCTGAGAGAGCCAAGAATCCAAATATTTTCAAATGTATTTCCGTAAGAGCCATATCATTTTCTTTTAACACTGAACACAACTAAACGCGTGCATTTTTAAGTCTCGTATTCTTTGTAATAACGTTGATATTCTTAAGCTAACTGTGGAGGGGCGTGGCCTGCGGGCCTGCAGCAAAGCGGGGTGTGCCAGGACCGGTCTCAAAATCAGCGACAGGTGCGTACATGGCCCACTTGGGCCTTGTTATCTAATCACCTGTCGCTCTGTTATATGCAGCAACCAGGAGGAGGGACAGGGTTGGAGCTGGAGCCAGAGCGCGAGCGAGAACAAAAGAGAAAAAGACAATTGCTGGAAAGCAACTAAGAGACTTATTCAATCAATCAATCAGTGTTTACTTATATAGCCCTAAATCACTAAAGTCTCAATGGGCTGCAAAAACCACTACGACATCCTCGGTAGGCCCATATAAGGGCAAGGAAAACTCACACCCAGTGGGACGTCGGTGACAATGATGACTATGAGAACCTTGGAGAGGAGGAAAGCAATGGAGGTCGAGCGGGTCTAACATGATACTGTGAAAGTTCAATCCATAATGGATCCAACACAGTCGCAAGAGTCCTGTCCAAAGCGGATCCAACACAGCAGCGAGAGTCCCGTTCACAGCGGAGCCAGCAGGAAAACATCCCAAGCGGAGGCGGATCAGCAGCGCAGAGATGTCCCCAGCCGATACACAGGCAAGCAGTACATGGCCACCGGATCGGACCGGACCCCCTCCACAAGGGAGAGTGGGACATAGGAGAAAAAGAAAAGAAACGGCAGATCAACTGGTCTAAAAAGGGAGTCTATTTAAAGGCTAGAGTATACATATGAGTTTTAAGGTGTTTTAAGGTGAGACTTAAATGCTTCTACTGAGGTGGCATCTCGAACTTTTACCGGGAGGGCATTCCAGAGTACTGGAGCCCGAAATGTGTGTTATTGAAAAATAAAAAAATATCGTAACCCTGAAAAAGGCTTTCATGTCGGTGCTTGGTGGTCTGAAGAACCCCCAGGAGGGCAAGCCCTAAAAAAAACAATAATAAATAAATCATGCAATTTCTTGAACAAGTGCGGTAGAAAAAAGGATGGATGGATTCAAATGCATGAGCATGTTTAATATTTTTAACATTATTTTTAACATTTTGATTACAAGTGCAGATAGTCATTACTTATCGTGTTAAGCAGTGTCAGCTCAGATTTATCCAGATGCAGTCATCAAAAGAGCCATATCTGGCTCTAGAGCCATAGGTTCCCTACCCGTGCACTATGGGCTTATACACACACGCACACATCCACAAAAAAAAAAAAATATACGCCACACATACACCCCCCTGTCCCCCAATCCAATACCCTCAACACAAATCCCGTAGGGGTGATGAATGGATGGAGAGCTGCGACCTACCACCATGACCTTGAACTACCTTCCCTCTGTTGCTAGATATCTCGAGATGTATGTTGTAATATGTATATGTGCTTTGCTATGGAGGTTTTTTCTCACTCCAAACTGGGCCCCCTTAGGAGCCCAGTCTGGATTATATTTTTTTACTCATCCTTCCCCAGTGTTTACCTTTTTCCCATCTTTTACGGGGCGCCTTATGGCGACCCATCAGCGTTCGTGTTCTGTAACCCTGTACACTGTTTGTTTGTCTAATCTTGAACAGGTTTGTGCTGAAAACAAAGTTTCGTTGTACTTGTTGCAATGACAAGAAAGACCTACCTACCTATCTAAACAAACATCTTGCTCCCGTTTGAAGAATAACCTGGCCCGTATGACGGGATTTGTTTGAATCTCATCATATGGAAGACCGGCTTCCTGGAGACGCATCCCACTGAACAGGTCCCTGGAAAACTAATGGACAAACCGGCAGGCACAAGACATTGAAACAACGTCGAGAACTGACTCAGTGGTTAGAGTGTCCGCCCTGAGATCGGTAGGTTGTGAGTTCAAACCCCGTCCGAGTCATACCAAAGACTATGAAAAATGGTACCTATTACCTCCCTGCTTGGTACTCAGCATCAGGGGTTGGAATTGGGGGTTAAATCACCAAAAATGATTCCCGGGCGTGGCCACCGCTGCTGCTCACTGCTCCCCTCACCTCCCAGAGGGTGGGACAATTGAAACGGTGTTCTTTATTTCACAAATGTACTATGTTTGAGGTGTACCCTGCCTTCCGCCCGAATGCAGCTGAGATACGCTCCAGCACCCCCCCCCCCCTGGCGTTCTCTGCATCCTGGGATCATGCCAAAAGCCAACAACAGAATGAACTGCAGTATTAAACAACTGCAGTCGTTTTATGAAGTAATGTAATTATAACAATGTACAGCATTTACTATGGGTGCATAAACAAATATTCACATCAGAATCCCGATTCTTATTAATCCCGATTCCAAAGCCAATTACAATTTTGAAAAAAATCGCTTTAAAAAAATATATATTAATTTGTAAAACATTTCATCTCCATGCAACCAGAAAGAGCTTTTGTAACTGGCAATCTTATAATTATTATACTAAATAATACATTGTGAGAATTGGTTTGAATCAAGAATCATGTTGAATCCAGAATCGATTCTGAATTGAACCTTCAAATCGGTTTGTTAGGTGCCCAAAGATTCACACTGCTAGCACTTATGGGCTGGACTTTGACGGTATCTCTTTCAAGCTGCCTTTTACGTCAAAGAAAATGTTGGCAGCTTCTCTTTATTTTTATGGATAAATGTTTAAATACTCTTTCAAAGTCCCCGGCTGACTTTGAACTCATTCTGCTTCAGTATGGCGCAGACTCGCAATGATATGCTTGAAAGACATGCTCAGTCATGTTTTTAATAATTTTTTCTTTCATTCCAAAAACATTATCTATTTTTTCACAGCATTGTTGTTGACACTCACTTTCTTTGCTTCAATGGTTAGTTATGCCAAACCCTAGCTTTAACCTCTTAAGGCCCAAGCTGTTTGTTTACATCCTTTTTTTTAAATTTCTCTTTGCTATTTGGGCTTATTGGACCCTAATTAGAATAAAAACTAAAACACATCTTTTGATATGATGTACTTAGTCTATAAGTACACAAATGTGTACTTCATGTGTAGTGACATGCAGTTTTTTATTTTTACACTTTTTTTTTTTTCAAATTCCGAATTGTATGTTATACTCTTCTGACACCACCAGGTAGCAGTATAAGTGTCCACATAAGTGGACATAAGACCCCAATTCAGTAGTGTATACAATTTTGGAAATAAGACCTTAAAGGTGCTGCGCTAATATTATCGAAAAACCTGTTAGTTTTCTTAACCGGGATGAATAAATATGAAATACATGTATAAAACACATATAAAGTTAAGATTTTTATACTATATTACCCAAAAGGCGTGGTGTCATAGACAGGAAACAGGGAGTCTGAGCCATGCGGGAAGACGACAATTGGGCCGTTTGAGCAATAGAAGAGTTGTTGTATTGTTACACTTTGCTGCTTCTACTTTGTCTACACAGTAAACAAACATGTGTGTTTTGATTAGACGGATGAAGGTGCTGCTCAGAAATCAATTTAATTGGCCAAAACGACGCTGATAAGTTGCGCAAATTTGGACAAAGTTACAGGGCCATGCAATATTTTCAAGGATTGGTTGAGTTTGCACAAATAACTGCAATCATGGAGGGACTGGAAAGTGGAATGTTCCATAAATAACTGAGATGCACTGTTTTGAAGCTAATATGGATGTAAAGTGTATAACCAGACTTTAAAGGCACATGATATTTAGCGTGGATTATGGTATGTACGGTATGGATTTTCATGATCATGTTCTTCTTTGCTATAGTAGTATCAAACAATTTGTACAGTGCAGCTTACTTTAATACGGCGTATCAGTTTGCATGAGCGTATGTGAGAAGAAGAGTGCTGGTGGAAACCTGAACACCCGCTCTAACCCCTTCAAAGGCTGGCAAGGAAGCCAAGTAAGGCTTAAAGGAGGTTTGGCTCACATTTGACTATTTTTGTTTCAATTTGAGTCAATCTGTGTCAGATTTTCAGTTTCAGACTGGCGAGTGTTAAACGTTGTATTTCGATTTTTTTTTAAACTCCTGCAAATAAAGTAAAAAAAAATAATTACAAAAACAGTATTTTTGATTGTAATATACTTTATTAAAAAAGTGAAGTGAAGTGAAGTGAATTATATTTATATATAGCGCTTTTCTCTAGTGACTCAAAGCGCTTTACATAGTGAAACCCAATATCTAATTTACATTTAAACCAGTGTTTGGTGGCACTGGGAGCAGGTGGGTAAAGTGCCTTGCCCAAGGACACAACAGCAGTGACTAGAATGGGGGAAGCGGGAATCGAACCTGCAACCCTCAAGTTGCTGGCACGGCCACTCTACCAACCGAGCTATGCCGCCCCAAGGTAATGAAGGATTTGCCGGATTTGTTTGGTCAATTCTGCGGAAAAGCTTGATGAATACATTTGCAAAATGGCAAAACAAATAAATTAAAAAGCTCTAGCCTTCTGTAAATCCTTTGACATTTGAAAAAAAACAAAACAAAACATAAATATCATGTTTATTTTTTTGTTATCGGATAATAAACAGTTTGTTTAAAAAGTGTACCTGGCAGTCACTGTGACTGATCTATTAGCTTCTGAACTGCACCTTTTTAGATTGTGCAGGTGTACCTAAGGTGTTTAATCTCTCTCTCTCTCTCTCTCTCATAGTATATATATATATATATATATATATATATATATATATATACACATATATATACACACATATATATGTATATATATTAAGGGTGTAACGGTACACAAAAATTTCGGTTCGGTACGTACCTCGGTTTAGCGGTCACGGTTCGGTTCATGTTCGATACAGTAAGAAAACAACAAAATATACATTTTTGGGTTATTTATTCACCAAATTTGTAAACAATGGCTTTATCCTTTTAACATTGGGAACACTATAATAATTCTGCCCACGATAATCCACATTAAATTGCCTCAAGTTGTTGCTTTGATTAAATAAAATGACAAAACCTTTCTTCTACATATAAAAAGTGCAACATTAAACAGTTTCAAGTCAACTCATCATGCATAATTTATTACAGCATTTGGGAAGCCTGTAGTTGACTTTTATTATATACACACACACACACGCACACACACACACACGCACACAGCAAAATTAGCTAACCTAACGCTAAAAGCTAATTAGCCTTCACCTCAACCCAGAACTATGAGAGAGCTGAGCTGCAGTTTAAGTTTCTAGAAGGTCAACGGGCTCATAGTGATGTTTGTAATAGTTGTGACTGGGAAGTGTTTTTTATAATTTGGGGAGTGTACGATGTCTGCTGCTCACCTGCTAAACACATATCTGCTCATCTCGACGCCAGAGCACTGACTCTTTCTGAATACGCCTTGCTGATTGGCTGTTACATCGCTCTGAATACGCACTGCTGATTGGCTTTGTATGTAACCAATCAGATGGTTGTGTGGGCGGGACAATGCTGGGTGCTCACTGCTCAGACAGAGGCAGAAAGCAGAGCAGCTTGTTAAGGCTTGTTCGTTACACCCTCGTACCGAAATGGTTCAATACAAATACACGTACTGTTACACCCCTAATATATATACATATATATAGGGATGATACCCGAAACCGGTTTTCCCGGTTGTTCGATAAGAAAAGAACCGAGTCCTCGGACTCGAACCCCTTTTTGATAACCGGTACCCGTTATCGAGACCACTATAGTAAAGAAAAAGAGTTGGTTCTTAATTCGACTCCGTCCCGACCAGAAATGCTCCGTGAGACAATACAAGAAACGACGTCACGTAGCTCAGTCATTAGGCGCAGATAGCGAAAGCAGGAAAACAACGGATGGGAAAAAGCGCTCCAAGGTGTAATAAAGTTCAAAACAAAAGACATAATCCAATGAATAACTTTACTGACAGATTTGAGCAGGGTACAAACACATGACCAACACTTTTACGACCAACCGGAAACATAGCAACCAGGCTAGCAACGCACCTCCTTTACGGCAGCTGTCGCAATGTTCTTAAAGCAACCGCAGCACATACATATATATATACAACATATCCCCCTTTTTTAACTTTTGTTTTTCTTCCCTTTAAACAAAGCAAAATCAGACTGTATATGTGTCAGTCTAATTATAAATAATGCAGACGAGGCGTGTTGGCTGAGTTCTTGACATTTACTGCCGGGTGAGACATGCAACAACACTTTTCACTCCCGTTGCATGCTGGGTAGTGTAGTTGTTATATTCCCTAGCTCAGGGGTGTCAAACTCAAATACAGAGTGGGCCAAAATTTTAAACTGAACAAAGCCGCGGGCCATGGTTGAACAAATTAACCTTTCAATAGGGACCCAAACAAGTTTTGCATTGACTATTGAACAAGCGGGACTTATATAACTTTATAGTCACATGCAAAATCGAGTTTCAAATAATACTAATAATTTAAAAATAGCAATGGCATATCAAATCAAATTTAAATAGAAATTGAATGCTTCTTTTCCATTTACAGCCTTCTCAGGTAAATATCAAAATAAACTTTTCCCACAGGCTAATAATACATTTTTGTATTGTAGCGTCCAGGAAGAGGTAGTGCTGCAAGGGGTTCTGTGTATTTGTTCTGTTGTGTTTATGTTGCGTTACAGTGCGGATG
Organism: Nerophis ophidion; assembly: GCF_033978795.1. Lineage (NCBI taxonomy): Eukaryota > Metazoa > Chordata > Actinopteri > Syngnathiformes > Syngnathidae > Nerophis > Nerophis ophidion. The sequence continues at coordinate 13,298,113 of NC_084632.1, read as the reverse complement.
TTCTCCCGAACTTTGATTGTCATTCTCGTTTAGTGGGTTGATATCGGAACCGGTAATTAAGAGTTGGAAAATATCGGCAAAAAAGCCATTATCGGACATCTCTAGTTTTAGTATTTGTTTTCTGATAATACTTACAATAACCATAGGATTGCCATTTGTAGTGATATTCTAAGCAGGCATGTTGTACTTCTTCTAAAAATAGCCTAATTTCTGTGTAAAAATGTGTTGGTTAGAGTTTTGTTATAGACAAAACTATTGTCTATTCAGCTATTATGGACCCAGCACCTCAACCCCTAGTAAGAGGCAGTCGAAACTTAAAGTTCATTGGAGTAGCCCAGTCCATCAAGCTTTATTCGGCTGCCTATCTGGCAACCTGAGTCAGGGAGAGGGGTAGGAGACTACAGAATGTTGACCGTGATTGCAGCCATACTTGCCAACCTTGAGACCTCCGAATTCCGGAGATGGGGGCGGGGGGTATATTGTAGCGTCCTGGAAGAGTTAATGCTGCATGGGGTTCTGGGTATTTGTTCTGTTGTGTTTATGTAGTGTTACGGTGCGGATGTTCTCCCGAAATGTGTTTGTCATACTTGTTTGGTGTGGGTTCACAGTGTGGCGCATATTTAAACGGCCACCCTCAGTGTGACCTGTATGGGTGTTGACCAAGTATGCATGCATTTGCTTATGTGTGTGTGGAAAAGCCGCATATATTGTGTTACTGTGCCGGCATGCTGTAAGTATGGAGGAAAAGCGGACTTGACGATAGGTGGTAGAGGACGCTAAAGGCAGTGCCTTCAAGGCACGCCCCAAATGTTGTTGACCGGGTGGAAATCGGGAGAAATCCGGGAGAATGGTTGACCCGGGAGATTTTTCGGAGGGCCACTGAAATTCAGGAATCTACCGGGAAAATTGGGAGGGTTGGCAAGTATACTTGCAGTACCATTTCTGGCCACATTATTACATATGGCTCCTTTAATCACGCTCCGCTGCACCCGGCAGCTCCAAGTGTTTAAACTGGTCTTGGCGGTAGCTCCGTCTGACCTCCACAACACAGCTGCGTCCCCTTTAACCGACGGGGTCACGGAGGGTCAGAGCTTAGCTCACCATGTGACCAGTAGAGGTCACAGTGGAGAGGTTAAAAGATCAAGTCCACTTCCAGAGAGGCCACGGTGTGTGTGTGTGTGTGTGTTTGTGTGTGCAGCATGTTGAATTCAGTCACAGGATTATGCCGCTAATGATCCAGCTCCTGTGTTGCTCAAAAAACTGTGTCAGTTATACGCCATGTTTCTTTTTTTTACCGGTCCAAATTATCAACCCAAACATAATTGAAAAATGGAGCTTTTATAAATAATTGACTGTCTATTTATAGCCTGGAACCTAAAACATGTTTGCCAGGTCAGGTGTTCGTTATCATCCACATTTGGATTGGATGTTTGCCTGCCGGATCCAAAGTGTTTAGGACCCAGCTGGCAAACTCTAAACGGCGTCAAACAAGACACTCGGAACGACCGTCGCCTGCGAGAACATCCTGAAGTAAACATTGGTCTTATGGGCCAGGTGCACACACACACACGCACGCACGCACACACACACACACACACACACACACACACAAAAAATAATATGGTTCATGGGGACCAAATTCAAAAAATGTTGCATAATTCACACAAATGTGTTCGTGACTACTGAGGACCATTAAAAAAAAAACAAGTTCTGTTGTGCAAATGTCTCACACTCAAACTAAACAGTAAACATGTTTTATGGAACAAAGTATTTGACTATCATTTAAAAATGTTTCCCTTTAGGGGACCTGTTTCTTTGTCCCCATACCATCAGAGGTCCCCTAAAGGTGACTGTGTAAACACAGTGATGTCCCCATTAAGTAACCATTGCCAGAACACACACACACACACACACACACACACACACACACACACACACACACACACACACACACACACACACACACACACATAATAATATGGTTCATGGGGACCAAATTCAAAACATTTTCCATAATTCACACAAATGTGTTCGTGACTACTGAGGACCATTAAAAAAAATTAATTCTGTTGTGCAAATGTCTCACACTCCAACTAAACAGTAAACATGTTTTATGGAACAAAGTATTTGACTATCATTTAAAAAGGTTTCCCTTTAGAGGACCTGTTTCTTTGTCCCCATACCATCAGAGGTCCCCTAAAGGTGACTGTGTAAACACAGTGATGTCCCCATTAAGTAACCATTGCCAGAACACACACACACACACACACACACACGCACACACACACATAATAATATGGTTCATGGGGACCAAATTCAAAAAATGTTCCATAATTCACACAAATGTGTTCGTGACTACTGAGGACCATTAAAAAAAAAACAAGTTCTGTTGTGCAAATGTCTCACACTCAAACTAAACAGTAAACATGTTTTATGGAACAAAGTATTTGACAATCATTTAAAAATGTTTCCCTTAAGAGGACCTGTTTCTTTGTCCCCATACCATCAGAGGTCCCCTAAAGGTGACTGTGTAAACACAGTGATGTCCCCATTAAGTAAGCATTGCCAGAACACACACACACACACACACACACACACACACACACACACACACACATAATAATATGGTTTATGGGGACCAAATTCAAAACATTTTGCATAATTCACACAAATGTGTTCGTGACTACTGAGGACCATTAAAAAAAACAAGTTCTGTTGTGCAAATGTCTCACACTCAAACTACACAGTAAACATGTTTTATGGAACAAAGTATCTGACTATCATTTAAAAAGGTTTCCCTTTAGGGGACCTGTTTCTTTGTCCCCATACCATCAGAGGTCCCCTAAAGGTGACTGTGTAAACACAGTGATGTCCCCATTAAGTAAACATTGCCAGAACACACACACACACACACACACACACACACAAAATAATATGGTTCATGGGGACCAAATTCGAAAAATGTTGCATAATTCACACAAATGTGTTCATGACAACTGAGGACCATTAAAAAAAAACAAGTTCTGCTGTGCAAATGTCTCACACTCAAACTAAACAGTAAACATGTTTTATGGAACAAAGGATCTGACTATCATTAAAAAGGTTTCTCTTTAGGTGACGTGTTTCTTTGTCCCCATACCATCAGAGGTCCCCTAAAGGTGACTGTGTAAACACAGTGATGTCCCCATTAAGTAACTATTCCTAGAACACACACACACACACACACACACACACACACACACACACACACACACACAGGTTATAATTTTGGGACCAAGTTGTTGATCAGAACTTGTGGGGACCACCCTTTCTACAGGTTGTGGAGGCATAACAAAATTTGGTTAAATGGACACTGCCCAGTTAGCTCATACACGTATTTAAATTTCCGGATTAATGAAGTAATGTGCTGATCATTCTTACTGGGGACCCTGGAGTAAAAGAGTTAATATGATTCACGGGGACCACATTTCAATAATTTTGCATAATTCACAAAAATTTGTTCGTGACTACTGAGGACCATTTAAAAAAAAAGTTCAAATTAAATATGACATGATGCAAATGTTCAAATGTCAACAAAATCACTTATGAATCTTCAGAATGGATCTGACTATCATTTAAAAAGGTTTCCCTGTAGGGGACCGTTTTTTTTGTCCTCATGCCGTCAGAGGTCCCCTAAAGGTGAATGTGTAAACAAAACATAGTCTCCATTATGTAAGCATTGCCAGAACACACACACACACACACACACACACACACACACACACACGGGAAACACGTGTGAAGATGAAGGGAATTGGAATTGATCTCACGATGACTTCTCTGCATAGTCAACCGTAGGAAGTATCAGTCGAGCAGAGTGATCCGGCTCTCTTCCCGTGTGATCTATAGAAGATTGTCCATGTACATTCCTGTGTAGGATTAGGCCTTATGGCTTGTAATTGTTTTTTTCCTTACCCTGAGGGACTGTTTACGAGAGACCGATTTAACGGAAAACAGATGTCCTGTTCGGCCGTTTGTTTTCTGTGACACGGCTTTTTGGTAAACTGAAAATGTGGGTCTCGAAACTCTTGTTTGTAGCAGAACCCTGGAAAACAGTAAGTGCCTGATTTACTACGACCCAAGTAGCACGTGCTAAACAGCGTGGGCAATCTATATAATTGAGTGTACTGGAGTTTTATGGTATTTTCTTTGCCCTGATGTGGGATCTGAACCAAGGATGTCGTTGTGGCTTGTGCAGCCCTTTGAGACACTTGTGATTTTGGGCTATAAAAGTAAACAATGATAGATTGATTCGGTGCGGTGTCTTCAGTAATGCAGACGCTGTATCGATCAGTTGTGGTGAAGAAAGAGTTGAGCTGGAAGGCAAAGCTCTCAAATTACCGGCGATCTACTTTCCCATCCTCACCTATGGTCATGAGCTTTGGGTCATGACCGAAAAGACAAGATCACGGGTACAAGCGGCCGAAAGGAGTTTCCTCCGCCGGGTGGCGGGGCTCTCCCTTAGAGATAGGGTGAGAAGCTCTGCCATCCGGGAGGAACTCAAAGTAAAGCCGCTACTCCTCCACATGGAGAGGAGCCAGATGAGGTCGTTCGAGCATCTGGTCCAGATGGCACATCCGACCGGTAGGAGGCCACGGGGAAGACCTAGGACACATTGGGAAGACCATGTCTCCCGGCTGGCCTGGGAATGCCTCGGGATCCCCCGGGAGGAGCTGGACCAAGTGGCTGGGGAGAGGGAAGTCCGGGCTTTCCTGCTTAGGCTGCTGCCCCCACGACCAGATCTTGAATAAGCGTAAGAAGATGGATGATTGATTGATTGATTGATCTAACTGCCAAAACTGCTACTCCGCATGTTAAAAAGAAACAAAAGTAATTCCCAGAGAATCTCAGCCTCTGTGTTTGGTGAGCAATTATCTCACTTTACATGTAAGTGGAGCAATGACTGACTGACGGGTTCCCGGGGGAGGACCGACTGCTAATTTATGAAAAATGCATTGAGGTTAAGTAAAGCGAGCTCAGACGTGAGGGTTGGAACGGTCACCTTCTGGCTGAACAACGTCTCTGCCATCCCTTGACCCTCCCCAACCCCCTCCTCTTCCATCACCTCCTGACTTCCAGCAGTGCTTACTCCCCCCCCCCCCCTGTCCACCTCACCCAAACACCCACTCGCTAATCCGATTGCCTCATTGATGATCACTTGGTGTGACTTCTCACGGCTAAACACCTGTCCCCCCCCCCCTCCTAGCCCCTACCCATCCGCCGATTTCTATCCCCTTCTCTACCAGCCGGGGATGCTGCTCGCAGACGACCGGCTTCATTTGTGTGAGGATTAAAAACCAAGAGAGGCTGCGCCTTTGAAATGCAAAGTGAACATATACGGGCGGCAATACGCGCTCCCCCCCCCCTTCTTCTTCCACGTCCTCGTGTAAACGTCGGTGTGAAATCGTCAAGGATTACTCCCCGTTGCTCGCCATCTCTCGGCTCCAGTCACGGGATTGTTCTTAGTCTTGACAGCCTCCAGCTATGGTGTGACTTTGAAGCCAGTTTTGTACACAACTTTGAGCAGTTCTGGAAGGAATAAAAAGAAAGACTACGAGGGGGGAAAAAAAGGACTTTTCATCCTTAGAAAGGAGAGATATTGCAAATAAAGGATCAATCACGAGCGAGTCACCTTCACAGGTAACGAAAACATGCTCGTCAATGTCAGCAGTTGTCCACTCCGGGCGTTTTGTACGCAAAGGAGAGGTGTCTGGAATGTGACAAAAAGGCACAAATGGTCACCGGTAACACACCTCCTTTGTGCTGGGGGACCAGACGTCGTTAGGATAGTGTGGGCACTATAAAACGCAGGTGACGGATGGACCGTGGAAGTGTGAGCCACTTGGTCGCAGGGTGTGAGCACATCCTCAAAGTGACTTTGGCAGAGGTGTTTTTTGGATGGTGTGCTGGATAAAAAAAAGACTTCACTACTTTATTTTGGAACGAGACAGCCTTGACAATATCAGTATGGGCTTTGTGCAAATTCGGAATCAAATTCTCTACTGCTCGCTAGTTTTACCATATCTTAGTTATTGTGCAGACATATGGGGACTGGTTACTGTGTTACAAAAACGATTAATTAAATAATACATAATGTTGGATAAAGACTTATACATATACATATACATATACATATACATATACATATACATATACATATACATATAGTGGGGAAAAAAAGGATTTAGTCAGCCACCGATTGTGCAAGTTCTCCCACTTAAAATGATGACAGAGGTCTGTAATTTTCATCATAGGTACACTTCAACTGTGAGAGACAGAACGTGAAAAAAAAAATCCAGGAATTCACATTGTAGGAATTTTTAAGAATTTCTTTGTAAATTATGGTGGAAAATAAGTATTTGGTCAACCATTCAAAGCTCTCACTGATGGAAGGAGGTTTTAGCTCAAAATCTCACAATACATGGCCCCATTCATTCTTTCCTTAACACGGATCAATCATCCTGTCCCCTTAGCAGAAAAACAGCCCCAAAGCATGATGTTTCCACCCCCATGCTTCACAGTAGGTATGGTGTTCTTGGGATGCAACTCTGTATTCTTCTTCCTCCAAACACAACGAGTTGAGTTTATACCAAAAAGTTCTATTTTGGTTTCATCTGACCACATGACATTCTCCCAATCCTCTGCTGTATCATCCATGTATCCATTTTGTTATAAACTCAACCCGTCGTGTTTGGAGGAAACGAATACTGAGTTGCATCCCAAGAACACCATACCTACTGTGAAGCATGGTGGTGGAAACATCATGCTTTGGAGCTGTTTTTCTGCTAAGGGGACAGGACGATTGATCCGTGTTAAGGAAAGAATGAATGGGGCCATGTATCGTGAGATTTTGAGCTAAAACCTCCTTCCATCAGTGAGAGCTTTGAAATACTTATTTTCCACCATAATTTACAAATAAATAATTTGAAATTCCTACAATGTGAATTCCTAGATTTTTTTTTCACATTCTGTCTCTCACAGTTGAAGTGTACCTATGATGAAAATTACAGACCTCTGTCATCATTTTAAGTGGGAGAACTTGCACAATCGGTGGCTGACTAAATACTTTTCTGCCCAACTGTATCCTACTAAGTAAGACCTACACTGTTTCAATGTCCATTTATATGTTGATGCAATTGTTGATGACTGAAGTACTGATACCAACCAAAGCTCCTCATCCCACCCTCCAGATTGTAAATAATGTAAATAGTTCAATGTATATAGTATGATGATTAACCTGTGACTATTATGCTGATAGTATATATTTGTAATATGAATTGGTTAACATGGACCCCGACTTAAACAAGTTGAAAAACTTATTCGGGTGTTACCATTTAGTGATCAATTGTACGGAATATGTACTGTACTGTGCAATCTACTAATAAAAGTTTCAATCAATCAATCAATCAATCAATCAATCAGAGAACATAAGAACTAGAGATGTCCAATAATATCGGACTGCTGATATCATCGGCCGATAAATGCTTTAAAATGTAATATCGGAAAATATCGGTATCGGTTTCAAAAAGTTTAAATGATCACTTATTTAAAACTCCCCGGTACGGAGTGCTACACGGACAAAGGGAGAAGTACAGAGCGTCAATAAACCTAAAAGGCACTGCCTTTGCGTGCTGGTCCAGTCACATAATATCTATGGCTTTTCGCACACACAAATGAATGCAAGCATACTTGGTCAACAACCATACAGGTCACACAGAAGGTGGCCGTATAAACAACTTTAACACTGTTACAAATATGCGCCACACTGTCAACCCACACCAAACAAGAATGATGACATTTTGCTCGGGAGAACATCCGCACCGTAACACAACACAAACAAAACAGAACAAATACCCAGGAGCCCCTGCAGCCATAACTCTTCCGGGACACTACAATATACACCCCCCGATATTGTCCAACTCATAATTACCGATTCCGATATGAACTGATACCGATATTTGCAGTTGTGGAATTAATACATTATTATGCCTAATTTTGTTGTGATGCCCCTCTGGATGCATTAAACAATGTAACAAGGTTTTCCAAAATAAATCAACTCAAGTTATTGAAAAAAAATGCCAACATGGCACTGCCATATTTATTATTGAAGTCACAAAGTGCATTATTTTTTTTAACATGCCTCAAAACAGCAACTTGGAATTTGGGACATGCTGTCCCTGAGAGAACATGAGGAGGTTGCGGTGGGTGGGGTTTGGGAGGGCGGGGTTTAAGTGGGAAGGGGTGGGGGGGTTGCCGAGGGTGTATATTATAGCGTCCTGGAAGAGTTAGTGCTGCAAGGTGTTCTGGGTCTTTGTCCTGTCATGTTTATGTTGTGTTACGGTGCAGATGTTCTCCCGAAATGTGTTTGTCATTCTTGTTTGGTGTGGGTTCACAGTGTGGCACATATTTGTAACAGTGTTAAAGTTGTTTATGCGCCCACCCTCAGTGTGATTCGTATGGCTGTTGACCAAGTATGCCTCGATTAACAGCCAATCCACTTGTGGGGGGCGTGGCCTGCGGACCTGCAGCAAAACGGGTGTGTCATGATGTGTTGACATCTTTCTTATAAAATTGGCAACAATTTCTCACAGTCTTTCTGGTTCGGAAATATTGCAATATTTTCTCGGAAAATTACAACTTTTTTTTGTAAAATTATTACTTTTTAATTCAAAATGGTGATATTTGTCAATGAAATTTCGACTTTTATCACAATAGTGCCATTTTTTTTTTTTGCTGTGCTTGTAAACTAGTGACATTTTTCAAGTAAAACGATGACTTTTGTCATCATCTTGCTAGGTAAAATTCTGGTTATTATTATAATATTGCCAACATTTTACAGTTTTCTTCTAAAATTAAGACTGTTGTTGAGTAAAATTCCAACTTTTATCATAGCATCGCACACATGTTCAGTTTTTCTTGTAACATGTTGACTTGCGTCGAGTAAAATGATGACTTTTTATCATAATACTGCCAAAATTCCAAGTTTTTCTTGTGAAATTGTGACTGTAACTGAGTAAAATTCCAACCTTTATCTTGATATTGCGCAAATTTTCCAAATAATGAAGATTAAAACCCAATGACCCCAAAAATAAATAAATAAATAAATAAATATTTTCTCCTGAAATTATTACTTTTTTTGGAATTTTGTACTTCTCCCTACATCCGTGTACCACTCCATACAGCGGCGCTTTAAAAAGTCATACATTTTATTTTTTTGAAACCAATACCGATAATTTCCGATATTATATTTGAAAGGATTTATCGGCCGATAATATCGGCAGTCCAATTATATCGGACATCTATACTACGAACAATTTTTTTTTTTACAGTCTGCCACTATTTCATCACCAGTCAGGATGATAATTCAGTGAAAATTAAGTCGTTTATTAAACACCTATCTCCGCCCTTGCTCGTCAGAAGCTGGCGTTGGGTGTCAGGTCTCCCCAAAACGCACTTACCCATACAGAGATTACACGTAAAATCCTTAACATGGAAAGGGTTTAATCTGTAAGGCGTGGAAAAAAGCCGCTCACCAGAGCCAAGACCTGACTGTGAATAATGCACATCAACATGAATAATGACTGGCGGCGTTGTGAATAAGCACATGTTCAATCCTGAAAGAGCCATGGTGTGCACGCGCTCATATCAACATGCATGTTCATTTCCATCTCTTGGTAGAGTATAAGTAAATGGTTTGGTGTGCCAGTGACTAAATCCACCCTGAGACTCCACTCAGACATTTAAATCAGTAGCTGCCGTTTCATTCGGTGTCTCCATCTCCCCAACCTGGGTTTCTCTCCATGTCGCTGATTCTACATGGGAGTGGTCTCATCACCGGGATGGATGAGTATTTTTACAAAAGACCACTCAATGGTCTTTTACATTTATTGTTAATGGGGAACATTATCACAATTTCAGAAGGGTTAAAACCATTAAAAATCAGTTTCAGTGGCTTATTTTATTTTTATTTACCCGTCCCAAAATATCCCTGAAAAAAGCTTTAAAGTGCTTGATTTTCGCTATTTGCTTAAGTCACTGTCCATTTCCCTGTGACGTCATATTCCAATACAAACAATGGCGAATAGCACAGCAAGATATAGCGACATTAGCTCGGATTCAGACTCGGATTTCAGCGGCTTAAGCGATTCAACAGATTACGCATGTATTGAAACGGATGGTTGGAGTACAAAGACAGATAACGAAAACGAAATTGAAGAAGAAACTGAAGCTATTGAGCGAATAGCTATTGACGCTATTCGGCCATGTCTGCCTTAGCATCGCCGGTAAAATGTGCGGACCAAACGATCGGGACTTGCGCATCTTGTGACACTGGAGCAACTTAAATCCGTCGATTGGTAAGTGTTTGTTTCGCATTAAATGTGGGTGGAAGGAAAAGCTGGATGTAAATATAGTTTCAAATGTACTGAGGTCCGAGAGCCAGTTCCAGCTCGTGGTGCCCAAGACCAGACTTAAGACCAGGGGAGAGAGGGCCTTCTCTGTGGTCAGCCCTAAGCTCTGGAACACTCTGCCCCTCCATGTTCAAACTGCTTCCACAGTGGAGTGTTTTAAGTCTCGTCTTAAGACCCACTTTTATTCTTTGGCTTTTAACACTACGTGAGTTGTGTGGTCCTCTGTTCTCTGTTGTCCTCTGTGTTTTTTATACACTTTGATTTCTATTTTACTGTTTTATTTGATTTTACCCTTTAAAATAGTTTTTAATCATATTTGTTTTTACATTGTTTTTTTTTATATTGGATTTATATTTATTTATTTTTTGTTTTTATTCAGTCATGGTGGAGCATAATATTGTTTTTTTTTTTATATTGTTTTTAACATGGCTGTGCAGCACTTTGGAAACGTTATTGTTGTTTAAATATGCTATATAAATGAAGTGGATTGGATTGTACATACAGCTAGCCTAAATAGCATGTTAGCATCGATTAGCTGGCAGTCATGCCGCGACCAAATATGTCTGATTAGCACATAAGTCAATAACAACAACAACACGCACCTTTGTGATTTCGTTGACTTTATCGTTGGGAATGCATCTGCTTTGAGTGTCGCAGGATATCCAGACATTTTTGCCATCTCTGTCGTAGCATCGCCGGTAAAAAACAAACGGGGGACTTTTGCATCTCTTGACACTGGAGGAACTTAAATCCGTCGATTGCTAAGTGTTTGTTTGGCATTAAATGTGGGTGGAGGGAAAGGCTGGACGTAAATATAGCTACAAATGAGGCATAATGCTGCAATATGTACACACAGCTAGCCTAAATAGCATGTTAGCATCGATTAGCATGCCGTGCTAATCGATGCACATTCTACGTAAATCAACTTGAATCCGTCCCTGATCGTGTTGTTACACCCTCCGACAAAACACCGACGAGGCATGATGTCTCCAAGGTACCGGAAAACAGTTGAAAAAACGGAAAATAACTGACTCTATGTTTATAATGTGTAGGGAAAAATGGCGTTGAGTACCGATGTGACGTCACGTTCTGACATCGTCGCTCAGAGAACCATAAACTGAAAGGCGTTTAATTCGCCAAAATTCACCCATTTAGAGTTCGGAAATCGGTTCAAAAAATAGATGGTCTTTTTTCTGCACCATCAAAGTATATATTGACGCTTACATAGGTCTGGTGATAATGTTCCCCTTTAAAGATACAAGTCTGACTTGGACATAATATGGACTATACACAAATGCTTTTTATGAAAATGTAATTTTGTTTATAACTTATATGCAATCTGTTGTTTCCCTAATTTTTGTTGTTGTACATGGATGAGGGTGTGTGTGTTGCTGAGCCCGACTTGGACATTGTCTGGACTGGACCTGGTTTTAAAAACCTTTTAGACAAGTCTAATTTCATTAACAACCTGGTCTGATGAAGATAAGGTTATTTTTTTATTTTTTATTTTTTTTAATAAAATAAAATATAAAAAAAAAAGGAAAAACATTACATTTTCTTGGATAAAATAGAAAGTAAAATCATATAAAACAATTATATTAAAAATAGTAATTATTGATAGTGTTAGTGGACCGGCGACACACACAATCATGTGTGTTTCAGGGACTGTGTCCCTTGCAGACTGTGTTATATATGTTGTGGGAACCAGAATTTTGGTAGCAGAAAGAAACAACCCTTTTTTTGTGTGAGTGGGTGTGGATGAGTGTGAATGGGGGAGGGAGGGGTTTTCTTTGGGGGGTTGATGCACTAATGGAAAGTGTATCTTGTGTATTTTTATGTTGATTTAATAAAAAATAAATACATAAATAAATAAAAAGATTCAAGTGGCCCTGCGATGAGGTGGCGACTTGTCCAGGGTGTACCCCGCCTCCCGCCCGAATGCAGCGATAATTCCATCCCATGGAATTGTCCAAAATGTTTTGGTATTCTGGAGCATTCAAAGTTCCTTTCACTGGAACTAAGGGGCCAAATCCATCAATCAATCAATCAATCAATCAATGATTATGTATATAGCCCTAAATCATTAGTGTCTCAAAGGGCTGCACAAACCACAACACAAACCACAATGACATCCTCGGTAGAGCCCACATAAGGGCAAAGAAAACTCACACCCAGTGGGACGTCGGTGACAATGATGACTATGAGAAACCTTGGAGAGGACCGCATATGTGGTTAACCCCCCTTAGGGGACCGAAAGCAATGGATGTCGAGCGGGTCTAACATGATACTGTGAGAGTTCAATCCATAGTGGATCCAACACAGCCGTAAGAGTCCAGTCCAAAGTAGATCCAACACAGTAGCGAGAGTCCCAACAGGAAACCATCCCAGCGGATACACAGGCGAGTAGTCCATCCTGGGTCCCGAATCTGGACGAGCGGTCCATCCTGGGTCCCGACTCTGGACGAGCGGTCCATCCTGGGTCCCGACTCTGGACGAGCGGTCCATCCTGGGTCCCGACTCTGGACAGCCAGTCCTTCATCCATGGCCACCGGATTGGACCCCCTCCACAAGGGAGAGTCCAACTCCTGAAAAAAACAACCCCGCACCATAATTCCTCCTCCACCAAATTTCAAACTTGTTACAATGCAGTCCGAAATGTAGCGTTCTTTTGGCAACCTCCAAGCCCAAAGTCATCCATCAGATTGCCGGATGGAAAAGCATGACTCATCAGTCCAGAGAAGGCGTCGCCACTGCTCTGGAGTCCAGTTCTGTACACCACTGCATTCCACGCTTTGCATTGAAATTGGTGATGTATGGCTTAGAGGCAGCTGCTCGGCCATGGAAACCCATCCAGAATCTGAATCAAAAACACTTTATTGATCCCCGAGCGGGGATTTAAATTTTCAGCACAATCCCATTCATGATCAGACAAACATTACAGGGAGATAGAACATGATCAATGGCGGGTCTGCCAACTTCCGGCGCCCCTTTCAAAACAGGTGAGATACAGGTAAACAATGGGGGAGGGATGAGCCTGGGTTCCTTCCATGAAGCTCTCTGCGTGCTGTACGTGGGCTAATTGGGAGGTCACATGAAGTTTTGGAGCACTGTGCAGAAAGTCCTGACCCCTCTCTGTCAGTTTACGTGGCCTACTACTTGGTGGCTGAGTTGCTGTTGTTCCCAAACTTTTCAATTTTCTTATAACAAAAATGACTTTGGAATATTTATGAGCGAGGAAATTTCACGACTGGGATTTGTTGCACAGGTGGCTTCCTATGACAGTTCCACGCTGGAAATCACTGAAAGCGGCCCATTCTTTCACAAATGTTTGTAAAAACAGTCTCCATGCCTAAGTGCTTGATTTTATTAGGAGACCTGATTCTTGTTATTTGGATGGGTGGCATAATACTTTGTTTTTGTCTTAGTGATGCAAGACGAAAAAAAGAGTAGTGGTGTTGGTACCTCCTCTTCGTCACTTTCCCACTCACCTCTGCACTCTCTCCTCCCCCCGACCGCTACCCTTTTACCGCAAGGTAATTTTCGTCCATCTCCGTGTTTACATTAAGTGTTACATGGGATGGAGTCCGCGATGTGCGATGCCACAAACAAACACGGACAGTAAGTGGCACTCCACAGCAAAGAGGCTGCCGGCCTCTCTCACCATGAATCACCACGAAGAGTAAACAGGAATGACGGCAAGGGGGGGAAAAAAGAGACATCAATGGAGAATTTATTTGCCAGAACTTTAAGAAATGTCCCAATTCTGTGAGTAAACGTGCGAAGTGAAGGTACTATGAGGTCCCGTCTCCTAAAAACTGACGCAGTATCGTGTGTGTATATATATATACATATATAAATATATATATACACTTTATTGATTCCTTCAGGAGAGTTGAGCCAAATTGAAAATATCATATATATATAAATACGCAAACCCCGTTTCCATATGAGTTGGGAAATTGTGTTACATGTAAATATAAACGGAATACAATGATTTGCAAATCATTTTCAACCCATATTCAGTTGAATATGCTACAAAGACAACATAATTTATGTTCAAACTGATAAACATTTTTTTTTTTCAAATATCATTAACTTTAGAATTTGATGCCAGCAACACTTGCACTTACAGATGTAGCGACCAACTGTTGTTACTGACAGTGGTTTTATGAAGTGTTCCTGAGCCCATGTGCTGATATCCTTTACACACGGATGTCGGTTTTTGATGCAGCACCGCCTGTTTTTATACCCAATCATGGCACCCAACTGTGTAAAAACAGCTTCCATGAAATGCTAAGTAATTCACAAACAAATTGTTAAACAGTTTTAGAACAACATTTCTCAACGAGCTATTGCAAGGAATTTAGGGATTTTACCATCTACGGTCCGTAAAATCATCAAAAAGTTCAGAGAATCTGGAAAAATCACTGCACGTAAGCGATGATATTACAGACTTTTGATCCCTCAGGCGGTACTGCATCAAAAACCGACATCCGTGTGTAAAGGATATCACCACATGGGCTCAGGAACACTTCATAAAACCACTGTCAGTAACAACAGTTGGTCGCTACATCTGTAAGTGGAAGTTAAAACTCTACTATGCAAAGCCAAACCCATTTATCAACAATATCCTGAAACGCCGCCGGCTTGGCTGGGCCCGAGCTCACCTAAGATGGACTGATGCAAAGTGGAAAGGTATTCTGTGGTCTGACGAGTCCACATTTCGAATTATATTTGGAAACAGAGGACGTGGTGTCCTCCAGAAGAAAAAGGAAAATAACTATTCGGATTGTTCTAGGCGAAAAGTTCAAAAGCCAGCATCTGTGATGGTATGGGGGTGTATTAGTGCCCAGGACATGGGTAACTTACACATCTGTGAAGGCACAATTATTGCTGAAAGGTCCAAACAGGTTTTGGAGCAACATATGTTGTCATCCAAGCAATTTTATCATGGACGCCCCTGCTTATTTCAGCAAGACAAGTGTTACAACAGCGTGGCTTCGTAAAAAAAGAGTGCGGGTACTTTCCTGGCCCGCCTGCAGTCCAGACCTTTCTCCCATCAAAAATGTGTGGCGCATTATGAAGCGTAAAATACGACAGCGGAGACCCCGGACTGTCGAACGACTGAAGCTCTACATAAAACAAGAATGGGAAAGAAATCCACTTTCAAAGCTTCAACAATTAGTTTCCTCAGTTCCCAAACGTTTATTGCGTGTTGTTAAAAGAAATGGTGATGTAACACAGTGGTGAACATGCCCTTTCCCAACTACTTGGCATATGTTGCAGCCATGAAATTCTAAGTTAATTATTATTTGCAAAAAAGAAAATAAAGGTTATGAGTTTGAACGTCAAATATCTTGTCTTTGTAGTGCATTCAATTGAATATGTGTTGAAAAGGATTTGCAAATCATTGTATTCTGTTTATATTTACATCTAACACAATTTCCCAACTCATATGGAAACGGGGTTTGTATGTATATATATATATATATATATATATATATATATATATATATGCATATATATGTACATACATACAGTATATACAATACAGGCCAAAAGTTTTGACACACCTTCTCCACATTCAATGTGTTTTCTTCATTTTCATGACTATTTATTTACATTTTAAATTGTCACTGAAGGCATCAAAACTCCGAATGAACACATGAGGAGTTATGTACTTAACACAAAAAGGGGACATAACTGAAAACACGTTTTATATTCTAGTTTCTTCAAAATAGCCACCCTTTGCTCTGATTGCTGCTTTGCACACTCTTGGCATTCTGTTGATGAGCTTCAAGCACACCTGTGTAATGAAAACCATTTCAGGTGACTACCTCTTAAAGCTCTTTGTACATACACATATATATATATATATAGACAACATATATATATATATATATATATATATATATATATATATATATATGTATATATATATATATATATATATATATATACATACATACATACTCGTGCACTAATTGACTGAAAGACTACACACTTGGCGCGATGATGTCATTCTATCGATGGGAAAATGCAATTTTAGACAACATGGTTTGCCTGAGCGGCTAGCAGACCCCGAGAGTAACAAGCGGTTGCCTTGTTGCCTTTCCATCCATCCATTTTCTACCGCTTATTCCCTTTTGGGGTCGCGGGGGGCGCTGGCGCCTATCTCAGCTACAATCGGGTGGAAGGCGGGGTACACCCTGGACAAGTCGCCACCTCATCGCAGGGCCAACACAGATAGACAGACAACATTCACACTCACATTCACACACTAGGGCCAATTTAGTGTTGCCAATCAACCTATCCCCAGGTGCATGTCTTTATATATATGTATATATATATATATTTATATATGTCTTAGATTGTAGCTGAGATAGGCGCCAGCGCCCCCCGCGACCCCGAAAGGGAATAAGCGGTTGAAAATGGATGGATGGATGGATGTCTTAAAGAATAATGCTCGATACCGTGGTAGAGCGCAATATGTATGTGTGGGAAAAATCACAAGACTACTTTATCTCTACAGAACTGTTACATGAGAAAATCTGACGATTGAGGGAACCCCTCATGAAAAAGTTCTGTAGAGATGAAGTAGTCTTGTAATTTTTCCAACACATACATATATATATATATATATATATATATATATATATATATATATATATATATATATATATATATATATATATATATATATATATATATCTGAGCTGACACTGCTTAACAGGATAAGTAATGACTAATTCCACTTGTAATCAAAATGTTAAAAATAATGTTAATAATATTAAACATGCTCATGCATTTGAATCCATCCATCCTTTTTTCTACCGCACTTGTTCAAGAAATTGCATGATTTATTTATTATTGTTTTTTTTAGGGCTTGCCCTCCTGGGGGTTCTTCAGACCACCAAACACCGACATGTCAGCCTTTTTCAGGGTTACGATATTTTTTTATTATTCAATAAGTCTCTCAGTTGCTTTCCAGCAATTATCTTTTTCTCTTTTGTTCTCCAACCCTGTCTCTCCTTCCGGCTGCTGCTTATAACAGAGCGACAGGTGATTAGATAACAAGGCCCAAGTGGGCCATGTACGCACCTGTCGCTGATTTCGAGACCGGTCCTGGCACACCCCGCTTTCCTGCAGGCCCGCAGGCCACACCCCCTCCACAGTTAGCTTCAGAATATCAACGTTATTACAAAGAATACGAGACCTACTATACTCTAGTAATGTTGGTCTTACTTAAAAATGCACGCGTTTAGTTGTGTTCAGTGTTGAAAAAAAAAATGATATGGCTCTTACGGAAAGACATTTTAAAATATTTGGATTCTAGGCTCTCTCAGCCAAAAAGGTTCCCGACCCCTGCCCTATGGGGTCGCGGGGGGTGCTGGCGCGTATCTCAGCTTCAATCGGGCGGAAGGCGGGGTACACCCTGGACATATATACATATATACATACACATATACATATATTTATCTACATATAAATACATAAACATGTGTATATACATATTTATGTATATACACATACATATTTAGTATTGATTTGGAAAATGAGAAATATCTATATAGTCCTTTCATGCTTAGATTTGTCAGCAAAAAAAGTTTGGACACTCCTGACTTAGATATAAAGTAAAACATAATTTAAAAAAAAAGAAACACAATAATCTAGTTTCAATTTAAAGGTACGTTCCAGCGACATCTTGCCATGCGCTGATATCTAATGAATGCTAAAACCGCACTTGATGTGCTGTGAAAAAGAATAATTCATCAGCCCTCATGAATGCACAATGGAAGCGCGACGGTTCACTATGGGATGTAAAAGTGCACCAACACGGTTATCTTAGACACAGAACGTTGGCAGACTGGCAGCAGTAAAAGTGGAACCTGAGAGCCGCTCCTCCCGACACTCGGCTGGCTGGCTGCCATCGCACCCAGCGTGAGGCAAACTGGAGGAGCTGCTAAAAGCAGTGAAATAATGTGTTATGGTTGGATGCCTTCAGCCACATACTTCCAGCACTGGCTCAATCACACGGGTGTCATATCAACAAAGACCCCTCTTATCAAGAACTCTTCTTCTGCCAACCTCTCCCTGGCACGTCAGCACTAAATTAAATAAACATTATATCACTTCTTTTTTTCAATAAAGAGCATTTGTATTGAATTATTTATCTGGCATTTTTCTAGGACAACTATCGGTGTCACTGGAAGCAGATGTGGCGAGACGGACTGAGGCGAACGAGCTCAGGGGGGGCCAGAGGGGGTGGAAGAATGAGATCATAAAGAGCGCCGACCATGTCTGGCATCGGGTTCTCTTGTTTGTGAGGTAACTACAGGCAACACACGCCACATTGTGCGTTTGTTAATGACATGTGACACGGGACTTCAGCGAGGCTTCCACCACGGCCTCTCATTGAAGGCGGCTCAGTGACAGATCCGGCAAGATGGATGGAAAACATGAGTCTGTTAAGTTAAGTTAAGTTAAGTTAAGTTAAGTTAAGTTAAGTTAAAGTACCAATTATTGTCACACACGTGCTAGGTGTGGTGAAATGTGTCGTCTGGATTCGACCCGTCCCCTTGTTCACCTTATGGGAGGTGAGGGGAGCAGTGAGCAGCAACGGGGGCCACGCCCTGGAATCATTTTTGGTGATTTATATGGATGGAAAACATGAGTCTGTTAAGTTAAGTTAAGTTAAGTTAAGTTAAGTTAAGTTAAGTTAAGTTAAAGTACCAATTATTGTCACACACACGCTAGGTGTGGTGAAATGTGTCGTCTGGATTCGACCCGTCCCCTTGTTCACCTTATGGGAGGTGAGGGGAGCAGTGAGCAGCAACGGGGGCCACGCCCTGGAATCATTTTTGGTGATTTATATGGATGGAAAACATGAGTCTGTTAAGTTAAGTTAAGTTAAGTTAAGTTAAGTTAAGTTAAGTTAAGTTAAAGTACCAATGATTGTCACACACATGCTAGGTGTGGTGAAATGTGTCGTCTGGATTAGACCCGTCCCCTTGTTCACCTTATGGGAGGTGAGGGGAGCAGTGAGCAGCAGCGGAGGCCACACCCTGAATCATTTTTGGTGATTTATATGGATGGAAAACATGAGTCTGTTAAGTTACGTTAAGTTAAAGTACCAATGATAGTCACACACATGCTAGGTGTGGTGAAATGTGTCGTCTGGATTAGACCCGTCCCCTTCTTCACCTTATGGGAGGTGAGGGGAGCAGTGAGCAGCAGCAGGGGCCACGCTCTAGATTCATTTTTGGTGATTTATATGGATGGAAAACATGAGTCTGTTAAGTTAAGTCAAGTTAAAGTACCAATAATTGTCACACACACACTAGGTGTGGTGAAATTTGTCCTCTGCGTTTGACCCAGCCCCTTATTCCACCCCCTGGGCGGTGAGGGGAGCAGTGGGCAGCAGCCGTGGCTGCGCCCGGGAATGATTTTTGGTGATTTATATGGATGGAAAACATGAGTCTGTTAAGTCTCATAAATAAAAAATAAAAGAAATGTTGCAGACCGAAGGGGTTTATGCCAGAGGTCTCAAACTCAATGTCTTTACTTTTATTTTGAACGCAAACTAAAATCAAAATATATAAATGAACAACATGATAATTAAGTAAATAAATCCGTCACAAGTGATGACAATAATAATTTGATTTCTCCAGTCAGCAACAATGTGTGAGGCAATGTAAATCCATCCATCCATCCATTTCCTACCGCTTATTCCCTTTGGGGTCGCGGGGGGCGCTGGTGCCTATCTCAGCTACAATCGGGCGGAGGGCGGGGTACACCCTGGACAAGTCACCACCTCATCACAGGGCCAACACAGTTAGACAGACAACATTCACACACTTGGGCCAATTTAGTGTTGCCAATCAACCTATGCAGGTGCATGTCTTTGGAAGTGGGAGGAAGCCGGAGTACCCGGATGGAACCCACCCATTCACGGGGAGAACATGCAAACTCCACACAGAAAGATCCCGAGCCCGGGATTCAACCCAGGACTACTCAGGACCTTGGTATTGTGAGGCAGACACACTAACCCCTCTACCACGGTGCTGCCCGCAATGTAAATTACACAATAAAAAAAATAAAATAACGGTTTGAATTGGTCCAGGTTATCGGGGACTGTTATAACTGACGGACAGGTGTCGCGGTGTGACTGCAGCCGGTCACGGAAGAAAACCCTCGTCTCCATGGCAACGTTTCTGTTGTTTTCACTCACTTGCCGCTTTTCCACTAATGCAGGGGTAGGCAACCCAGAACGTTGAAAGAGCCATTTTGGGTTAGGGTTCGCCTTCCAGGCCCGGGGGAGGGGGCAGAGAGAGAGCGAGCAGGCGGGCGAGCGAGGGAGGAAGAGCGGGTCTAGTCGAAAATCGGCAAAACGTTTCTCACACAAGTGACGTCAATGTTCGGCCCTAGAGAGCCACATACCACACCGTGATTGGTAGATTCCTTCAGCTCCGCACAAAACGCTGTCAAGCGCCATTCATATAAAACTCACGGGCCGCACTAACATTAAACTTTCATATTAAGTGAGTGAGTGTGAATTATATTTATATAGCGCTTTTTCTCTAGTGACTCAAAGCGCTTTACACAGTGAAACCCAATATCTAAGTTGCATTCAAACCAGTGTGGGTGGCACTGGGAGCAGGTGGGTGAAGTGTCTTGCCCAAGGACACAACGGCAGTGACGAGGATGGCGGAAGCGGGAATCGAACCTGCAACCCTCCAGTTGCTGGCACGGCCGCTCTACCAACCGAGCTAAACCGTAAAGGTGGGGGCCGCGTGTCTGAGACCCCTGCTTTAAGCTGAAGTCGAACACTTATTGCGCCTAAACCTATAAAACAAAGTCAAGTACAAGATTAGCTTCCAAAAAAAACTGTCATGTCTATGTGATCATGTTTTGTTTTAGTCATGTTCTGTTTGTTTGTCCACTCAGTTCCTGTTTTTGAACTTCCTGGTTTGTTTTGTCACCATGGCTACCCATTAGTTTCCCCCTGTCCTCATGTCTCACACCTGTTTTCACTAATCACCACAGTATTATTTAAGCCTGTCTGTTTCTGTTGTTCATTCTGGCAACATCACCCTCCATCATCTGCTACGCACCTTGTAATCAATGCCAATGATCCATGTCCCGTTCTCGTTCCCTTCCAAGAAAGTTTTCTCGTTATTTATGCCACCGTGCAAGTTTTTGTTTTATGTTCATAGTTTTGCCTTGGTGCGAGTTTTGTTTTCGCAGCCAAATTTTTGTACCGCCATTGTGTTTGCCTTTTTTTGTGCAGTTACAGTGTTAATAAAAAATATGTACTTTCATTCACGTCTTGCCCGTGCCAATTTTCCTTTACCTCGGAAAAAAAAACACCTCACGCCCAAGTCATAGTCTTGACAAAAAAATGAAATTTCCTTGCGTTGTCATACATTTACCTTCTTTTCAAGCCACACTAACATCATGGGAGTTGAGCGGAGCACGGCCGGCCATACCCACACACACCAAAACACGATGAATATCACAAAATAGAATTATCACTCCTATAATGAAGATCTACAATAATTAAAACAAGAATTAACCTTTCGCTCACCGACTTAATTGGATCTTCTTCTCGGCTTGTGTGTCGGGTGCGACTTTAATCAAGCGGTGGAAGGAGGAAAGGGAATTTGAGGATCCCCCCCAAAAAATATATTTTTTTTTTTACATTTGAGGGATTAAAGGCCATCCATATAGAATACTCATGCTACCTCTCCCTCGGAGCAGCTTTCAATTTGCCAGATTAGCCCCCCCGTTGGATCTGTGTGGATCTGTATGTAACCCACTGCAAAATCCATTCCCCATCTCCCCGGTCCTATTAAACTAATTAACTATTTTCCCCCTTCTCCAATTTAATTCCATCTAATTTAGTTCCTTCCAGAACGCCATTCTCAATAATTTCTCAATTTAAGTCATTAGCATGAGTCCTTTTTTTCTACCATGCCGACTGGGGCCGGTTATGAAGTTATATAAGTAAAGTAGTCTTTGTCTTTCCAATTATGCTTTTTGATAAAAAATACACGATTTGATAATACATTAACAAACCCCGTTTCCATACGAGTTGGGAAATTGTGTTAGATGTAAAAATAAACAGAATACAATGATTTGCAAATCCTTTTCAACCCATATTCAGTTGAATATGCTACAAAGACAACATATTTAATGTTCAAACTGATAAAGATTTTTACTTTTGCAAATAATCATTAACTTTAGAATTTGATGCCAGCAACACGTGCCAAAGAAGTTGGGAGAGGTGGAAATAAATACTGATAAAGTTGAGGAATGCTCATCTACACTTATTTGGAACATCCCACAGGTGTGCAGGCTAATTGGGAACAGGTGGGTGCCATGATTGGGAATAAAAACAGCTTCCCAAAAAATGCTCAGTCTTTCACAAGAAAGGAAGGGGCGAGGTACACCCCTTTGTCCACAACTGCGTGAGCAAATAGTCAAACGGTTTAAGAACAACGTTTCTCAAAGTGCAATTGCAAAAAAATTTGGGATTTCAACATCTACGGTCCATAATATCATCAAAAGGTTCAGAGAATCTGGAGGAATCACTCCACATAAGCGGCATGGCCGGAAAGCAACATTGAATGACCGTGACCTTCGGTCCCTAAGACGGCACTGTATCAAAAACCGACATCAATCTCTAAAGGATATCACCACATGGGCTCAGGAACACTTAAAAAAAACACTGTCACTAAATACAGTTTGTCACTACATCTATAAGTGCAAGTTAAAGCTCTACTATGCAAAGCGAAAGCCATTTATCAACAACATCCAGAAACGCAGCCGACTACTCTGGGCCTGAGATCATCTCAGATGGACTGATGCAAAGTGTAAAATTGTTCTGTGGTCTGACGAGTCCACATTTAAATTTTTGGGGGGAAATATTCGACATCGTGTCATCCGGACCAAAGGGGAAGCGAAACATCCAGACTGTTATCGACGCAAAGTTCAAACGCCAGCATCTGTGATGGTATGGGGGTGCATTAGTGCCCAAGGCATGGGTAACTTACACATCTGTGAAGGCACCATTAATGCTGAATGGTACATACAGGTTTTGGAACAACATATGCTGCCATTTAAGCGCCGTCTTTTTCATGGACGCCCCTGCTTATTTCAGCAAGACAATGCCAAGCCACATTCAGCACGTGTTACAACAGCGTGGCTTTGTAAAAGAAAGTGCGGGTACTTTCCTGGCCCGCCTGCAGTCCAGACCTGTCTCCCATTGAAAATGTGTGGCGCATTATGAAGCGTAAAATACAACAGCGGAGACCCCGGACTGTTGAACGACTGAAGCTCTACATAAAACAAAAATGGGAAAGAATTCCACTTTCAAAGCTTCAACAATTAGTTTCCTCAGTTCCCAAATGTTTTTTGAGTGTTGTTAAAAAAAAATGTGATGTAACAGAGTGGTGAACATGCCCTTTCCCAACTACTTTGGCACGTGTTGCAGCCAGGAAATTCTAAGTTAATTATTATTTGCGGTTGCCCACATATGCGGTCCTCTCCAAGGTTTCTCATTGTGACAGTGACAATGATGACTGACGTCCCTCTGGGTGTGAGTTTTTCCTTGCCCTTATGTGGGCTCTGCCAAGGATGTCGTTGTGGTTTGTGCAGCCCTTTGAGACACTTGTGATTTAGGGCTATATAAGTAAACATTGATTGATTGATTGATTGAAAAGTGTATTAGAAAATAACCAGAAACACACGTGTCCGCATCAATCAGTTTACTGCGTCATGAGCTTGACCTGACGAATTAAAAATGTACAAGTTCATTTTATTTTAAAAACGCCATAAATCCATCAAAAGGTAATGTTTTTTTTGTTTTTTTTTACAAATAGCAAACCGATTACCACTCCACTTCAACTTAAGTCCATTCCAGACGGTTAATAATAAATAGGTAAGTGTTTTTCATAGTTTTTCAGAGTTATTTCACTTGATCAAACCTTTTCAATGATTGCACACTACAAAGTAACTTAATGTATGATTCCTGCAGACATCAAATCGGATTATCAATCAATCAATCAATGTTTATTTATACAGTCCTAAATCCCAAGTGTTTCAAAGGGCTGCACAAGCTGCAACAACATTATTATTATTGTATCTGCAATAGCCAAGGCTCCAAAATCTGAAGTGAAGTGTTTGTGTCGAGACAGCCCTACAGCTCACACAATCATTGATGTCATGTCCACAGGGCCGACTCCTTGCCATCCATCATGTTCATTTGCACTAATTAAAAGAACTTAATTATTTACATATACACACACGTGTCTTTCATTCTTAAAATCGCTGTTTGACACATTTTCACTTTGGCCCTTGGAGGCAAAACGTGTGCCCACACCTAGGATAGGACTTTATTGACATTGCACAAGTACAACAAAACTGTGTTTCCTGCTCTATTATTGTAAATTCCGGACTATAAACCACTATTTTTTTTTCCTTCGCTATGAGCCCTGCGGTTTATAAAACCATGCCGCTAAATTATGGATTTTTTCTTCGCTAACGGCCATGATGTTTTGTATTCGACAAATAGTTTTCATTAAACATAAGCCGAGACACTGAAAAGGTATGTTATTGTTTGTGCTGTGGCGCCATCTGAACGACCACAGTATTTCCTTCTGTTTAGTATCTGCAACCGAAAGTAGAAGTGCCGTTTCGTCCCCCCCCCCACCCCCCCACGTCCATAGCGTTCTACTCATATGGATTTATCATTCATCACTCCTCCACTCCATCACTTGCAATAACATTGCAATACATTTTCATAAAATTATTATATTCTTATTTGTACTGTTATACTTTTATTCTTAATGTTGCTTTTTTAATATATTTTTCATATGGTAATATTTTCTACTTTATTTCTATTTATAACCCCATTTTTTACTTTTTAAATTCGATCTCAATTCTCTACACTTCTACTGGAATTTTAATTTTCCTTAGGGAACTCTCCTGAAGGAATCAATAAATGTCTATTCATCTATCCATCTATCTATCTATCTATCCATCCATCCATCCATCCATCCATCCATCCATCCATCCACCCGTCAGGCTTGCCTCTGACAGTTTGACTATGTTTTAGTTTTTTTCCATTCATTTGTCTTTGTTTCCTCTGTGTGTGTGTGTGTAGTGTTTCCTGTCAGCGCTCTTATTTTGTTGGTTTCCTGTCTTTCTCCCTGAGTGCTGTGTTCCCCCTCAGCTGCGGCTGATTGACACCAGGTGTGGCCACACCTGGTGTCAATCAGTCTGCTCCTATTTAGACCTGTCTTCCCATCCAGTCACGGCTGGATTATTGTATTGCATGTTGCTTCTGTATTTTCGCTCCTAACGTGTCGTTGCAGTGTAGCGGTAAGCTATATTTGGTCCCTTTGTGTAGCTTACTGTTTTTTGTTCCCTGCTTCCAGTTTTTGTTTGTTCATAGCCTAGTTTGTTATCCGCCCACGTGCGTGCTTTTTGTTTGTACCCTTTGTTTCGTTTTGTACTAGTATTTTATATTAAAACCATGTTTCCTTTTTCAATGCCTGCCTCCTTCTCTGCATCTTGAGGTTTGTCACAAACTAACTCTGACACCATCCAAGCAATGCTTGTTTTACAATAGAACTACAATTATTCGTACTTACTATAAATAATACTATATTATAAAAATATAAATACTATACTATAATAAATATATGAATACTATACTATAAATAAACTATGTGTTATGCCTGTAGGAGTGTTTTCATACATAATTGTACGTGCTATCGTGATGTAATCAAGCTAGCATTGTTAGCATTAGCTACCATGCTAACATTTTTTGGAGGGTCTGTGTTAGTCTTCTGCGCCCTGTGGGTCCAGTAATGCACAAGATCAGTAACAATCGCTGTGGCCCTCACGAATCATGTGGCGTAAGAAATTTCTATACCGTATTTTCCGGACTATACGGCGCACATGAATTCCTTTTACCATGAATTGAGTAACGTGGATCCCCGTTTTCGGATGTTACTATTTGGTGATCAATTGTACGGAATATGTACTGTACTGTGCAATCTACTAATAAAAGTTTCTATCAATCAATCAATCCATGACGATGACTTCTGTTTTGCTTGATCCGCCGTTTTACTGCCGTATTAGAGGATTTAGAGGCTTATAGTCCGGTGAGGCTAATATAGAAAAATAAATGTTTTCCTTCTAAAATATAGGTGTGTCTTACATCCCCGCAGACAATACAGTAACTTGTGTCATAGAGTGTTGATTATAAAATATACCGATGGCGACTGCGTCCCATTTCCAAATAAACCCGTGTGTCTCACTTGCAGGAAAGGATGTGGCCTTTCCCTTGCAGGAAGGAAGACATGTCTGCGATGAGGGATATTTTATGACAGTGTTAGTCAAGGGATTCCACATCGCCCTACTTTAAGAGCAACAATAGTCCATTTTGGGCTTATTTAAAGGTGTGTCAGGTTTTACACTGGATTAACTAATAGATACAACCAGCTGGCAGTTATTGCCCTGTGCAGAAAGAAAAAAAAACAAGCTCTGTGCGGGATTAAGAGGTCACTTTCGGGACACAGTCTTCAACTTAAAACCGCTTAGAAATAATGTTGTCGGGTAAAAGAACGGGCATTAGACATTAGCTGTGAAAGTGGAAAGTTTTGAAAGCAAAATTGTCACACCGCGGTGAGGAAAGTCTTGTCTTGTTTTTTTCTGTCTTGTGATTTGCATGTTTTATTTTGAAAAGCAACTCCTCTTGTGTCACCAGTCTGACGTCATCCCTGACCCTTGATTGTTTCCACCTGTTTCCCATTACCCTCATGTTTCATATAAGCTCATGCCTCCCCTTGTCCTGTGCCAGATCGTCTCGAGATTTCGTGTCAGTCTAGCGTCCAAGTTCATGTTCGTGTCCATGCCTTGTCTTAGTGATGGGTTGATGAGGTGTTTCGACACATTGCAAAACTGTATTGATACTGTGTCAATACTGTGTCACTAAATACTGACATCTGCTGGACATTAAAAATCCCTACAGGCAACCTATGGACCGACTCAACTGAGACTGATTTTATGACCTAGTACAGGGGTCAGGAACCTTTTTGGCTGAGAGAGCCAAGAATCCAAATATTTCAAAATGTATTTCCGTAAGAGCCATATCATTTTTTTTTAACACTGAACACAACTAAACGCGTGGATTTTTAAGTAAGACCAACATTTCTAGAGTATAATAGGTCTCGTATTCTTTGTAATAACGTTGATATTCTGAAGCTAACTGTGGAGGGGCGTGGCCTGCGGGCCTGCAGCAAAGCGGGGTGTGCCAGGACCGGTCTCGAAATCAGCGACAGGTGCGTACATGGCCTACTTGGGCCTTGTTATCTAATCACCTGTCGCTCTGTTATGAGCAGCAGCCGGGAGGAGAGACAGGGTTGGAGCTGGAGCCAGAGCGCGAGCGAGAACAAAAGAGAAAAAGACGATTGCTGGAAAGCAACTGAGAGACTTATTGAAAAATTTTAAAAAAGGCTTTCATGTCGGTGCTTGGTGGTCTGAAGAACCCCCAGGAGGGCAAGCCCTAAAAAAAAACAATAATAAATAAATCATGCAATTTCTTGAACAAGTGCGGTAGGAAAAAGGATGGATGGATTCAAATGCATGAGCATGTTTGCTATTTTTAACATTATTTTTAACATTTTGATTACTAGTGGAATTAGTCATTACTTATCGTGTTAAGAAGTGTCAGCTCAGATTTATCCAAGAGCCAGATGCAGTCACCAAAAGAGCCACATCTGGCTCCAGAGCCATAGGTTCCCTACCCCTGACCTAGTATATACAATAATATAAGTCATTGTATTTCCTTTAGGAGAATTTCATACCTTCATTTAAATAAAAATATATTTTTATCTGTTTTAGTTACCGTCAATAAATAATGTGAACATGTATCATAATATGGAAATCTAAGAGAGAGTGTTGTGAAGGATGATGCTTGTGGACTGGGAATTATTTATTTATTTTTATTTTTTTACATGCGCTCTGAATACGCACTGTTGATTGGCTGTTACCGCTTTTTAATGAAACCAATCAGATGGTTGTGTGGGTGGGACAATGCTGGGTGCTGAGACAGAGGCAGAAGAAGCAAAGCAGCTTGTTAAGACTTTAGCTTAGAAACGCCCCGGTTCAATACAAATACACGTACCGTTACACACCTACTAAATTTAAGAAAACAGGATGAAACGACAAGGAAATTAACACAAATACCTTTTTTTTTTCCGATATATGACCAAAATATTCCCACATGACGGAAATGATCTCCGACGATGATACATTACAAATGACCAACGACAGAAATGCGGCGATTCTGTTGGCAACAGCATCTTGTTGACAGATGCGCTTCCACCTGTTTCCACCAGTGCGTATTCAGAGCCCATGTAAAAAAGAAAATATATATATATATATTTCCCAGTCCACAAGCATCCTCATTCACAACACGTTCTCTTAGATTTCCATGTTATGATACATGTTCACATTATTTATTGACGGTATCTAAAAAAAAATATATATATATATATATGTATATATATATTTTTTTTTTTATTTAAATGAAAGTATGAAATATTCCTAAATGAAATACAATGACTTATATTATTGTATATACTAAGTCATAAAATCAGTGTCAATTGAGTCGATCCATAGGTTGCCTGTAGGGATTTTTAATGTCCAGCAGATGTCAGTATTTATTGACACAGTATTGACACAGTATCAATACAGTTTTGCAATGTGTCGAAACGCTTCATGACGCCTCATCAACCCGTCGATAAGGCAAGGCATGGACACGAACATGAACATGAACTTGGGCGCTAGACTGACACAAAATCTCGAAACGATCTGGCACAGAACAAGTGTAGGCATGGGCTTATATGAAACATGAGGGTAATGGGAAACAGGTGGAAGCGCCAGGTTGGCGCGCAGGCATCAGTTCGACACAGTTCGCGTATCGGTCACGTGACCGAAACAGCTCATGATCGGCCACGTGACTTTCTAAAAGCGGTACAGGGTTTTCCTCTATGAGCTCGACGCATGCGCCGATGCGTCGGTCTTGCCGGACCCATCACTACCATGCCTCTTCCCACGTCTACCCCTTTGAAACAAAGAATCCCACGCTGTAATTTTGAATTGAACTTTTTTCTCCTCCTCAGAGCGACCTTTGTGATCTAGCCTTTGTTCAACCGAAGTGGTGAGCAGGTCCGGTGGCCATGGATGAAGTGCTGGCTGACCAGAGTCGGGACCCGGGATGAACCGCTCGCCTGTGCATCGGTTGGGGACATCTCTGCGCTGCTGATCCGCCTCCGCTTGGGATTGTCTCCTGCTGGCTCCACTATGGACGGGACTCTCGCTACTATATTGGATCCACTATGGACTGGACTCTCACTGTTATGTTGGATCCACTATGGACTGGACTTTCACAATATCATGTTAGACCCGCTCGACATCCACTGCTTTCGAGCGGTCCTCTCCAAGGTTTCTCATAGTCACTGTCACCGACGTCCCACAGGGGTGAGTTTGTCCTTGCCCTTATGTGGGCTCTGTACCACGGATGTCGTTGTGGCTTGTGCAGCCCTTTGAGGCACTTGTGATTTAGGGTTTTACAAATAAACATTGATTGATTGGTTGATTGATTGATTGATTGATTGATTGAACCCACGCATTCATGGGGAGAACATGCAAACTCCACACAGAAAGACCCCGAGCCTGGGATTGAACCCAGATGCACTAACCCCTGTTTCACCGTGCTGCCCAGTAGAGTTGTCATTCACTTCAATTTCAGTGAATCACGCTCAAAAATTAATATCTTTATATGTATACAAACCCTGTTTCCGTATGAGTTGGGAAATTGTGTTAGCATCGTGTCATCCGGACCAAAGGGGAAGCGAACCATCCAGACTGGTATCGACGCAAAGTTCAAAAGCCAGCATCTGTGATGGTGTGGGGGTGCATTAGTGCCCAAGGCATGGGTAACTTACACATCTGTGAAGGCACCATTAATGCTGAAAGGTACATACAGGTTTTGGAACAACATATGTTGTCATCTAAGCCCCGTCTTCTTCATGGACGCCCCTGCTTATTTCAGCCAAGCCACATTCAGCACGTGTTACAACAGCGTGGCTTCGTTAAAAAAAAAAAAAAAGAGTACGGGTACTTTCCTGGCCCGCCTGCAGTCCAGACCAGTCTCCCATCGATAATGTGTGGGGTGTTTTGAAGCGCAAAATACGACTGTTGAACGACTGAAGGTCTACATAAAAAAAGAATAGGAAATAATTTCACTTTCAAAGCTTCAACAATTAGTTTCCTCAGTTCCCAAACGTTTATTGAGTGTTGTTAAAAGAAAAGGTGATGTAACACAGTGGTGAACATGCCCTTTCCCAACTACTTTGAAAAAAATAAGTTTATGAGTTTGAACATCAAATATCTTGTCTTTGTAATGCATTCAATTGAATATGGGTTGAAAAGGATTTGCAAATCAATCAATCAATCAATCAATGTTTATTTATATAGCCCTAAATCACAAATGTCTCAAAAGACTGTACCAATTATTACGACTACGACATCCTCGGAAGAACCCAAAAAAGGGCAAGGAAAACTCACACCCAGTGGGCAGGGAGAATTCACATCCAGTGGGACGCCAGTGACAATGATGACTATGAGAAACCTTGGAGAGGACCTCAGATGTGGGCAACCCCCCGCCCCTCTAGGGGACCGAAAGCAATGGATGTTGAGCGGGTCTAACATGATACTGTGAAAGTTCAATCCATAGTGGCTCCAACACAGCCGCGAGAGTTCAGTTCAAAGCGGATCCAAGACAGCAGCGAGAGTCCCGTCCACAGGAAACCATCCCAAGCGGAGGCGGATCAGCAGCGTAGAGATGTCCCCAACCGATACACAGGAGAGCGGTCGATCCTGGGTCTCGAATCTAGACAGCCAGTACTTCATCAATGGTCATCGGACCGGACCCCCTCCACAAGGGAGGGGGGGGGGACATAGGAGAAAAAAGAAAAGAAGCGGCAGATCAACCTGTCTAAAAAGGAGGTCTATTTAAAGGCTAGAGTATACAGACAGAATTATTGTATTCCGTTTCTATTTACATCCAAGACAATTTCCCAACTCATATGGAAACGGGGTTTGCACTTTCACTTGAAAATATATCAAGATATGCATGGAATATCGAGTTTATGTAAACATGTATAATTTTCCATCCATATCGCCCCAGCCCTACACCACACCTCTCAAACTGCAACAATGTCTTCCCTCAGCTTGACCAACAAACCAGACCGCCTTACAATCCAGGGCACACATCCCTTGACTGATCGCCGGTCATCCGGCTTTTCCTTTAACAACTGGAAGAAGCCCCCTCGACGACCCCGGTGCGGAAAACAAGGATGAGACGGAAGGAAGGGAGGAAGGAAGGGTCCCGGAGCAGCAGTTGACAGAAGCCGCATTGTCAATAGGGTGTGACATTCCTGCTGGGATGAGACCTCTATCTGCTAAATAGCTGAAGGCACAACAAGAGGGAGGAAACGCGTCACCCAGTCTGCCCACACTTGAAAGAGAGAGAGAGGATGTTTTATCCGCGGTTGCTGATGCCCGACTGATTGCAGTCTATTGACCTCCATCGGCGACCGTAACGACAAAACCGGAGTAGACGCACTCGACATCACCGCGTGAAACAGCAGGAGACGACGGTTGAAAAGGTTCACTCCAAATTTAAGGTTGATGTAATGTGACGAAACGTAATTCGATGAAAAAGGCGAGGTAATAGATTGCAAACGCACAGCTGTCTTCACAATATGGTTTCAGAAACAGCGGGGATGCTTTATTGCCACCATAATACGGAAAACAACCCGAATGTAAGCAGTTTGACGATGACGCTAAAAGCAATAGGACTGGAAACGGAATAAACCAAAGTTCCTTATATGTTTGTCAGCTGTGGTCCATATGGGGCACAGTGGTACTCAGTTGTAACTAGAGATGTCCGATAATATCGGACTGCCGGCATTATCGGGCGGTGGAAACGGAATAAACCAAAGTTCCTTATATGTTTGTTAGCTGTGGTCCATATGGGCCACAGTAGTACTCAGTTGTAACTAGAGATGTCCGATAATATCGGACTGCTGGTATTATCGGACCGTAAATGCTTGAAAATGTAATATCGGAAATTATCTGTATTGGTTTCAAAAAGCCGCTGTACGGAGTGGTACCCCTAACCCCGCGCCAAACGACCCTTGGAGGTTTACGGCATCTCCATTAGACCTAAAACCCACTTGCGTCCGGAGGCTGTCCTGTCGCTCTCGAAGCTAAATCTCAGGGGAAGAAACCCATCGTATGGAGGGGGACTAAACTGGAAGTGAAGCATGTTTCTGGCATGTTCTTTAATACGCGGCAGCCTGCCACGGACGAATTTGTGCAACCTGTAAAGACTTCAAAGACATATTGTGAAACGGAAAACTAAAAAATAGTTTCTGGCTCACTCAGTACTCTAGAGTCTAGAGATGTGTGATAATATCGTACTTGCCGATGTTATCGGCCGATAAATGCTTTAAAATGTGATATCGGAAAATATCACATTTATGACTTTTATGGACGTAGGGAGAAGTACAGAGCGCCAATAACCCTTAAAGGCACTGCCTTTGCTTGCCAACCCAATCACATAATATCCACGACTTTTCACACACACAAGTGAATGCAAGGCATACTTGGTCAACAGCGATACAGGTCACACTGAAGGTGGCCGTAAAACAACTTTAACACTGTTACAAATATGCACCACACTGTGAACCCACACCAAAGAAGAATGACAAACACATCTGCACCGTAACACAACATAAACTCAACAGAACAAATACCCAGGATCCCTTGCAGCACTAACTCCTCCGCGACGCTACGATATACACCCCCCGCTACCTCCTAGCCCTCCACCTCAACCCCGCCCACCTTAACCTCCCTGAGAGAGCGTGTCCCAAATTTCAAGCTACTGTTTTGAGGCATGTTAAAAAAAGATTATGCACTTTATGACTTCAATAATAAATATTGCAGTGCCATGTTGGCATTTTTTTTTTTCCGTAACCTGAGTTGATTTATTTTGGAAAATCTTGTTACATTGTTTAATGCATCCAACGGGGCATCACAACAAAATGAGGCATAATAATGTGTTAATTCCACGACTGTATATATCGGTATCGGTTGATATCGGAATGAGTAATTAAGAGTTGGACAATATCTGTCATGACGTGGACTTTGGTGCGGTTTGTTTTCCTGTGGTGCAAAGCGATTGAACCGGACACGACGTGAAGGTAATGACATCTTTTAATTATTCTATCAAAAAGTGAAAACAAAAAGGCGCTCACAGTGGAGGTACAAAACATGGCTAAGAAAACAAAAACTATTACTACAACGTTAACTATGGACATGAAAACATGAACTAAAAAACATTCAATAAACTGTGACTTGAAAAAAACAAAAAAACTTACTTGGCAAGAAAACTGCCGGTATTATCGGACGGTAAATACTTTAAAATGTAATATCGGAAATTATCGGTATCGGTTTCAAAACGCCGCTGTACGGAGTGGTACCCCTGACCCCACGCTAAACGACCCTCGGAGGTTTACGGCATCTCCATTAGACCTAAAACCCACTTGCGTCCGGAGGCTGTCCTGTCACGCTCGAAGCTAAATCTCAGGGGAAGAAACCCCATCATATGGAGGGGAACTAAACCGGAAGTGAAGCATATTTCCGGCATGTTCTTTAATACGCGGCGGCCTGCTAATTTGTGCTACCTGTAAAGACTTCAAAGACATATTGTCAAACGGAAAACTAAAAAATACAGTTTCTGTCTCACTCTGTACTTTGGAGTCTAGAGATGTCCGATAATATCGTACTTGCCGATGTTATCGGCCGATAAATGCTCGGAAATTATCAGTATCGGTTTCAAAAATTAAAATGTATGCCTTTTATGGACGTAGGGGAGAACTGCAGAGTGCCAAAAAACCTTAAAGGCACTGCCTTTGCTTGCCGACCCAATCACATAATATCCACGGCTTTTCACACACACAAGTGAATACAAAGCATACTTGGTCAACAGCCATACAGCTCACACTGAAGGTGGCGGTAAAAACAACTTTAACAGTTACAAATATGCACCACACCACACAAGAATGACAAACACATTTCGAGAGAACTTCTGCACCGTAACACAACAGAACAAATACCCAGAACCCCTTGCAGCACTAACTCTTCCGGGACGCTACAATATACACCCCATGCTACCCCCTTACCCCCCACCTCAACCCCGCCCATCTCAACTTCCCTGAAAGAGCATATACCAGCGAGTGAAAGCAGGGAGAATTCCTCAGGGCACATGCAGGTCTTTTCTCGAAGGAAGTAGGGTGGTGGCTATTTGTAGCTACCATGAAAAATTTCTGATAGCTAACATTAGCATTGTCATTTTAATTTGAGCATTAAAAGTCACTTACTGGTAAAGCCGGAACGGAGCCAAGGCAGGTCTGAAATTCCTCATCCTTGAGCTAATGCCAGCGAGTGAAAGCCGGGCCAATGTTGATCCTTGACTGTCCTTTTATCCATATTGCCTCCTGTTTTCTTTTTTTGTCTACTCAGACAAAACTTTTCGTTTCTTTGGTTGCTTCGGAACTTTGTCCATGATAGCGGTAATTGCACTTAAGCATTATTTTTCTTTTGAAGGCGTTGGCATCGACTTCCATCTTTTTAACGAATGGGGGATAGGGGGTGTGAAGTACGCCGTAAAGCAAGTCAGCACATTTGTAGTTTTTGTGTAGTTTCCTCAACGTTGCAAAGTGCCAGTTTGAGCGATACAGACCCCCGAGGCCACGACACAGGTGTCATTCAACTAGTTGTAATTCCACGTATCTGTTGGGAACTCGCATGGCTGCCGTTTTGTTATCCCAAGGTGCAAGAACCAGGAGAGTGAAGAGTAGGTTAGATGAGTTTTCATCTCAAATGAAGCAGTCTTGCATGAATGTTCCAACATATGTTGATTGGCCGCAGGTGTGGACCAGCTGCCAATCAACAGCAGGTGTGTGAACAAAACAGTGCTCAGCGGAACAAGCAGGAAGTGGAAACCAAAATAAGAGCACTGATAGGAAATGAATACAAAAACTAGGAAACAAACAGAAATGAAGTGACTGATTGTCACAGTATCATCGCTAAAGTTCTGACAATATTTTATGAAGGTCGAAAAGTTACTTAGTGCTGCTTCAAGCGCAAAAAATATGACTATGGTGGTGGAGCTGAATTTTCCTCTGGACTTTAATTTTGTTGACAGGTTATTTAAGAAACATATACAGTTAAGGCCAAAAGTTTGGAGAAACCTTCTCTTCATTCAATGGATTTTCTTTATTTTCATGACTATTTACATTGTAGATTGTCACTGAAGGCATCAAAAATTCTTAAAATTTTCCTGAGGGAACTCTCCTGAAGGAATCAATAAAGTAATATCTATCTATCTATCTATCTATCTATCTATCTATCTATCTATCTATCTATCTATCTATCTATCTATCTATCTATCTATCTATCTATCTATCTATCTATCTATCTATCTATCTATCTATCTATCTATCTATCTATCTATCTATCTATCTATCTATCCATCCATCCATCCATCCATCCATCCATCCATCCATCCATCCATCCATCCATCCATCCATCCATCCATCCATCTATCTATCTATCTATCTATCTATCTATCTATCTATCTATCTATCCATCCATCCATCCATCTATGGACAGCTAGATGTTTTACAATAGAACTAAAACTATTCATACTTACTATAAATAATAATATAATATAAATATATAAATCAATCAATCAATGATTATTTATACAGCCCTAAATCACTAGTATCTCAAAGGGCTGCAGAAACCACAACACAAACCACAACGACATCCTCGGTAGAGCCCACATACTATACTATACTACTATCTATTTAATTTATAAATTTAAATACTATACTATGATAAATGTATAAATACTATACTATAAGTAAACTATGTGTGATGTCTGCAGGAGTGTTTACATGCATAATTGTACGTGCTATCGTGATGTAATCAAGCTAGCACTTTTAGCATTAGCTACCATGCTAACATATTTTGGAGGGTCTGTGTTAGTCTTCTGCACTCTGTGGGTCCAGTAATGCACAACGTCAGTAACAATCGCTGTGGCCCTCACGAATCAGGTGGCGTAGCAAATTTCTATACCGTATTTTCTAGGGTATAAGGCGCACTTGAATTCCTCTTACCTTGAATTGATTAACGTGTACCCCGACTTGAGCAAGTTGAAAATTTTTTTCGGGTGTTACCGTTTGGTGGTCAATTGTACGGAATATGTACGGTACTGTGCAATCTACTAATAAAACGCTCAATCAATCAATCCATGAAGATGACATCTGTTTTGCTTGATCCGCCGTTATACTGCCTTGTTACAGGATTTAGAGGCTTATAGTCCGGTGAGGCTAATATATTAAAATACATGTTTTCCTTCTAAAATTTAGGTGGGGCTTACATCCCCGTAGACAATACGGTAGCTTGTGTCCTAGCCGTTGATTATAAAATATACCGATCCATCCATCTAAAACTTAGAATGAACACGTGGAGTTATGTAAAAAAGGTGAAATAACTGAAAACATGTTTCATAGTCTAGTTTCTTCCAAAAAGCCACCGTTTGCTCTGATTACTGCTTTGCACACTCTTGGCATTCTCTCCATGAGCTTCAAGCACACCAGTGAGGTGAAAACCATTACAGATGAAGCTCATAAAGAGAATGCCAAGAGTGTGCAAAAAAGCAATCACAGCAAAAGGTGGCTATTTTGAAGAAACTGGAATATAGAACATGTTTTCAGTTTTTTCCCCTTTTTTTTGTTAAGTACATAACTCCACATGTGTTCATTCATAGTTTTGATGCCTTCAGTGACAATCTACAATGTAAATAGTCATGAAAATAAAGAAAACGCATTGAATGAGAAAGTGTGTCCAAACTTTTGGACTGTACTATTATATCCGTCCATCCATTTCTACCGCTTGTCCCTTTTGGGGTCGCGGGGTCTCATGCAAACTCCACACAGAAAGAACCCGGGATTGAACTCAGGACTACGCAGGACCTTCGTATTGTGAGGCACATGCACCAACCCCTGGTCCACCGTGCTGCCCTGTACTATACATTAAAAATAATAATTGCATTTTGAATTTTGCTAAAATTTAATTTTTTTTAATTTACTTTTTATTTCTTTCAGAGCCGTAATTATTAAAGGCCTACTGAAATGAGATTTTCTTATTCAAACGGGGATAGCGGGTCCATTCTATGTGTCATACTTGATCATTGTGCGATATTGCCATATTTTTGCTGAAAGGATTCAGTAGAGAACATCGACGATAAAGTTCGCAACTTTTGGTCGCTAATAGAAAAGCCTTGCCTTTACCGGAAGTAGCAGACGATGACTTCACCCGTTGATGTCTCCTCACATCCTCACAATGTTTTTAATGGGAGCCTCCAACACAAAGAGCTATTCGGACCGAGAAAACAACAATTTTCCCATTAATTTGAGCGAAGATGAAAGATTTGTGTTTGAAGATGTTGATAGTGACGGACTAGAAAAAAACATAAAAAACAAATACGATTGCATTGGGACAGATTCAGATGTTTTTAGACACATTTACTAGGATAATTCGGGAAAATCCCTTATCTTTCTATTGTGTTAATAGTGTTTTCGTGAGTTTAATAGTATCTGATAGTCGGAAGGTTATATCAACGGGTGTCTTGAGGCCAGTGTCTGATGGAAGTCGACGACAGCTGTACGGACGGCACAAGTTCAGCTGATCTCCGGTAAGTGGCGACTTTTTGCCATAATTTTCTCACCGAAAACTGCTGGTTGACAAGTGGTCGGGATCCATGTTCGCTTGACTGCTCTGATCCATAGTAAAGTTTCACCTCCGGGA
The DNA here is from genome assembly GCF_033978795.1 of Nerophis ophidion. Lineage (NCBI taxonomy): Eukaryota > Metazoa > Chordata > Actinopteri > Syngnathiformes > Syngnathidae > Nerophis > Nerophis ophidion. The sequence continues at coordinate 13,259,645 of NC_084632.1, read as the reverse complement.
ATTTTAAACAAGGAATCATAGCCAACATTTTCAAAAATATTTGAGAAAGTGGTCTATAACCGACTGAATGGCTTTTCAGAAAAACTAAATACCCTTGTCCCCTCCCAATGTGGTTTTCGTTAAAAAAGCACCACTTGTATGGCTATACTCGACCTCTTGGAAAAGGTCAATGACTGTATTGAAGAAGGAAAATGTGGTATTGGCATTTTTTTGGATGTGTCCAAGGCCTTTGACACAATAGACTTTGAGATCTTATTATACAAGCTATATCATTATGGTGTCAGAGGGGTACCTCTTGATTGGTTCCGTTTTTACCTTTACGGAAGACAACAATGTGTATCCGTCAATGATCACAACTCACCCTGTATGACCATAAATTATGGGGTTTCCCAGGGATCCATCTTGGGGCCTCTCCTTTTTATCCTATACATAAATGATTTCGTAAACTCCTCCGAAACTTTTAATAAAATAATTTTTGCTGATGATACAAATTTGTTTACGTCACACAGGAGCCTACACGATCTACAAGAAACTGTCAATTCAGAGCTTGTGAAAGTGGATTCCTGGTCCAAATGCAATAAGCTCTCACTTAATGTGAATAAAACAAATGTTATTCTATTTTGTTCTAATAAAAACCGGACAAATACTGAGCACATATCAACATCAATGGGCAGGAAATACAGAGAGTATACTCCACAAAATTCTTGGGGGTCATCATTGACGAATACCACAATTTCAAATGTCACATTAGCCATCTGTTGAACAACTTATCCAAATATGTCCGCCTGTTCTTTCACCTTTGTCAGTATCTTCCTCTTTATGCTCTACTTACCTTATACAAAACTCTCTTTGAGCCACATCTAAACTACTGTAATATCATCTGGTGTAACACCTTCTCGACCTACCTTCACAAATTAGAATCCATGCAAAAGAAAATCATACGGGCCCTGTCATGGTCCAAGTTGAATGCCCCCACTCGTCATCTATTTCATAATTATCATCTCTTAAGACTGACAGAGTTCAATATTTATCAAAATGCTTGTTTAACCTATCAAGTCATTTACAGGCTGAATTTTAGCCTCTGTAGCTTGGTTCCTATCTACCATCCCCAGCATGCCCACAACACTAGTAACTTAGATCTGATAACAGCTAAACATCGTTTACTGGCCTGTACCGCTCACAGTGTCGTATGCAGGGCACCAAAGATTTGGAACCAGCTTAATGAGAGCCTCAAGATGCTGTATCCATTCTCCAACTTCAAAAAGAAACTGAAAACTTACCTATTAACCACCTATCTCTAATGCCTCATGTGGGGTAGACTACTGTTGGGTTTTGCATGGTTGTATGAATGTATGTATGGATGTGTATGCTTGCTTTAGTACTATTATCTTGTGTTAATTATATAGCGTTGTTGTTGTTTTGTTTTTGTTTTTGTTGTTGTGCTTGCTACCATGTTTTCATCTTTCCATATATATATATTTACTGTCCTTTGGACCCCCTGTCAAAAGGTTCTTCTAGATTATTTGGGGGACCCTTTCACGTACTGACATCTTTAAATGATGACATTTCACCACTAGTGTAATTGTTATATGGTATTATGAATAAACTTGAAACTAAACTATGTAATCACCGTGTGTTTGTGTGGCTAAAGGCTAAAGCTTCCCACCTCCATCTTTCTACTTTGACTTCTCCATTATTAATTGAACAAATTGCAAAAGATTCAGCAACACAGATGTCCAAAATACTGTGTAATTATGCAGTTAAAGCAGACGACTCTTAGCCGCGAGTGGTGCAGCGCTAATATTTCCTGACAGTCCGTGACGTCACGCGACGTTTTCAACAAGAAACTCGCGGGAAATTAAAAATTGCAGTTTAGTAAACTAAAATGGCCGTATTGGCATGTGTTGCAATGTTAATATTTCATCATTGATATATAAACTCTCAGACTGCGTGGTCGGTAGTAGTGGGTTTCAGTAGGCCTTTAAATATGATTAAAATCAAAAGTAAGATGACATTTAATACCAATTTAGTGTTAATATTTAAGTGGTCCCCAGGTTAAGGTACCCGGATATAAACTTATACAGGTTATGCTTAATTGCGGCAACCCAGTTTAGACTTATTAGCAAAGAACTGCCACCTTTTTTTTTTTGGACTGGGGTCACACCACTTGACATCACCTCACCCTCAAACTCGGTGACACATTTCTCCAATTAGAGGCCTAGTAATTAGTTTAGTACATTACACAGTTCAGAGGTGGGACAACTCCTAGCCTGGAGCTGGTCATGCACCCAAATCTCAGATGGATAGACTCATGCAAATCTGTTTGTTTCATCAAGTGTGAATTCAATTTGCAAGTTTCTTTTTTTAATCTAGAACACCTTTGCCCCCAGCGCATAGGAGGGGACCACGGGGTTTGCCAAAGTTGTGATGAACGGAAGAATAAGGAAGGGCAAAAGGATACGACGGGAGTAATGGAAGTCAAATTCAATGTCTCACAACCTTGAGTTTGAAATGGAGCCAAGATGTAAATGTTCAAGAAGGAACAAGGCCAAGACGGAATAATAAAGTTAATGGCAAACTGAAAAGACCAGGGGCCTCATGTAACAAGAGTTGCGTGGATTTCCTACTAAAAATAGACGTACATTCAAAAACATTTCTCTTGCTACATTGCAATCAACGCCCAGGCCACGCCCCCTTGTGGTTAAAGTGTCCGCCCTGAGATCGGTAGGTCGTGAATGCAAACCTCGGCCAAGTCATACCAAAGACTCAGCATCAAGGGTTGGAATTGGGGGTTGAATCCCCAAAAATTATTCCCGGGCGCGGCTACCGCTGCTGCTCACTACTCCCTTAAAGTGCTTCAAAACTCACCAAACTGGACACACACATCAGGACTTGTAAAAATTGTAATCTAATAAAAAAAACAAAAAACCCAAAACTCTAAATTGCGCCCCCTAGGAATAAAACACAGACAAAACTGCCCCTAGGAAGAAAACACAGACAAAACTGCTTGTAACTTCCAGTAGCAATGTCAAAGGGACATGAAACAAAAACCTCTATGTAGGTCTCACTTAGACCTACATTTTAATAATTGACATCCTTCAGCAAAAATCTACAGGAAGTTGGCAATTACCCCTTCAAAACAAAAGTTTTAGAACAACCCGTCACCTTTTTTCAAACATTATCTCCTCTGAGCGCGTTTGTCGTGTCGGCTTCAAACTCGTACAGGAGAAAAATTGAACCCTTCTGATTAGAAGTTATTAAAAGAGTTTTAATAACTGCTCCGGTTTTGATTTTACGCGCCTTCAAAGAACCCTTGCGTTGATGTTGCTGCGCTGCTGCTGTCAGCGTGTATGAGTGACAGAAAGAAGCACCAGTGTGACCCCAGGATGCAGGGAAGGTAGGTAACGTGAAGGTAAAGATATGTTGAATGGGTAAAGGCAGGAAACCCCAGCCGAAGTCGGCCCCGTCCATCGCTGCTTGGGGTGGAACAAGGGCGATGGGTCAAATGCAGAGGATAATTTCACCACTTCTAGTTTGTGTGTGACAAATAAATGGTACTTTAACTTGAAACATATTGAAAGTAGGGCAGCACAGTGTAAAAAGGATTAGTGCGTCTGCCTCACAATACAAAGGTCCTGAGTAGTCCTGGGTTCAATCCCGGGCTCGGGATCTTTCTGTGTGGAGCTTGCATGTTCTCCCCGTGACTGCGTGGGTTCCATCCGGGTACTCCGGCTTCCTCCCACTTCCAAAGACATGCACCTGGGGATAGGTTGATTGTGTGAATGTGAGTGTGAATGTTGTCTGTCTATCTGTGTTGGCCCTGTGATCAGGTGGCGACTTGTCCATGGTGTACAGTGCCTTCCTCATGATTGTAGCTGAGATAGGCACCAGTGCCCCCCGCGACCCCAAAGGGAATAAGCAGTTGAAAAATGGATGGATAGCATATTGAAAGTAGCCATGTGCATAAGAGCTCCGCGTTGTGGCCGATCACAAGTCAGTAGGAGGGGCTTCTTTCTCATCATTCCAGCCATCAAAAGGGTCGAACTACCGAAAACGCAGTGTGCTCCGGAAAACCGCAGAAAGGCTGAAGCAATAAAATGGAGAAGAGCGGTCCACCCCCGGGTTCCGACTCTGGACAGCCAGCACTTCATCCATGGCCACCCGACCTGTGCCCCCCTCTCCCTTGCGAGGAGAAAAGAAGAGAAACGGCAGATCAACTGGTCTAAAAAGGAGGTTTATTTAAAGCAGGGGTCGGGAACCTTTTTGGCTGAGAGAGCCAAGAAGCCAAATATTTTAAAATGTATTTCCCAAAGAGCCATATAATTTTTTTTTTAACACTGAACACAACTAAACACGTGCATTTTTAAGTAAGACCAACATTTCACGAGTATAATTGGTCTCTTATTCTTTGTAATAACATTGTTATTCTGAAGCTAACTGTGGAGGGGGCGTGGCCTGCGGGCCTGCAGCAAAGCAGGATGTTGCCAGGACCGGCCTCGAAATCAGCGACATGCGCGTAGAATGCCCACCTGGGCCTTTTTATCTAATCACCTGTCGCTCTAGTATAAGCAGCAGCCAGGAGGAGAGACAGGGTTGGGGCTGGAGCCAGAGTGCGAGTGAGGACGAAAGAGAAAAAGACAATTGCTGGAAAGCAATTGGTGGTCTGAAGAACCCCCAAGAGGGCAAGCCCCACACTAACCAATAATAAATATATTACTTTTTACCATTAATGCAACTTTTTGAACATAAAAAAGCCTCAGAATGTTTTATATTTTGAACGTTATTTTTAACACTGTGATTACAAGTGGAATTGTTCATTACTTATCGTGTTAAGCAATGTCAGCTCAGATTTATCCGAGAGCCAGATGCAGTCATCAAAAGAGCCACATCTGGATCTAGAGCCATAGGTTCCCTACCCCTGATTTAAAGGCTTAAGATGGGACTTAAATGCTTCTACTGAGGTAGTATTTCTAACTGTTACCGGGAGGGCATTCCAGAGTACTGGACCCCGAATACAAAACGCTCTATAGCCCGCAGGCATTTTTTGGGGCTCTGGGAATTACTAATAAGCCGTCAAGTCGTCACGATGTTACCAGGGCCCGTGTGAGGATAAATATATGGTGACGTGTTGTTTGGTAAGGGAGGCGTTTGAACACGTTCTTGCTTTTGTTCCGCCTTCAACACAGCTTTGTCAGTACCTTGGTAGCCAACCAACAGGCGGGGTACCCCTGTGTTTGACACAATTAAAGCAAAAATCAGTCATAAACTTGTTACACACCAAAAGAAACCTTCTTCTTCCAGTCTGCTGATGGCCTGGAATGTCTGTAGGAATCCAAAAAGGAGCCCCCTTGACTTCTGGACCAATGACGCCTCAGTCAAGGTTTGGGAGGGCGAGGGCCAGGAAGTGTGTCAGCGTGTGCTGCTGATAGACGGCCAGTGTTCAGCACTCACTGTCAAAGATGAGGCATGCAGTAGCATGACAGACTGTTATCACACGGACGTGAATCAGACCCAAAAGCAACAGACCACAAATCACAACTCTGGAAGCGACATGACCGCATTTTCCATTTTTAGGAAGATGTAAGGGCGATGAGTAAACGGCTCCCTGGGCCAAATGGTGATGTTGTCTCTGGGGTATTCTGTTTTGTTTTGTTTTTATCTAGCATGCTGCAGCTTTGTATTTATATATGGTAAAGCATTACGAATAAGCAAACGGATAAAGCTTGAGATGAACCTCCTGAATTTTAATTCCTCGTTTTTATCAAAGACGTGGTACAGCAGAACCTTTTTTCCAAAAGTTGTTGTATGGACACCAACTTAAAGGGGTCATATCGGAATTTCTTTTAAAACACTTCCTTGTGGTCTACGTAACATGCAATGGTGGTTCTTAGTAGAGATGTCCGTTAATATCGGACTGTCGCGGCCGATAAATGCTTTAAAATGTAATATCGGAAATTATCGGTATCAATTTAAAAAAGTGATGACTTTTTAAAACGCCGCTGTACGGAGTGGTACACGGACGTAGAGAGAAGTACAGAGCGCCGATAAACCTTAAAGGCACTGCCTTTGCGTGCCGGCCCAGTCACATAATATCCACGTCTTTTCACACACACAAGTGAATGCAATGCATACTTGGTCAACAGCCATACAGGTCACACTGAGGGTGGCCGTATAAACAACTTTGACACTGATACAAATATGTGCCACACTGTGAACCCACACCAAACAAGAATGACAAACACATTTCGGGAGAACATCCGCACCGTAAAAAAACATAAACACAACAGAACAAATACCCAGAACCCCTTGCAGCACCAACTCTTCCAGGACGCTACAATATACACCCCCGCTACCTCCTCATGCACTCTCAGGGAGAGCATGTCTCAAATTCCAAGGTGCTGTTTTGAGACATGTTAAAAAACAAATAATGCACTTTGTGACTTCAATAATAAATATGGCAGTGCCATGTTGGCATTTTTTTCCATAACTTGACTTGATTTATTTTGGAAAACCTTGTTACATTGTTTAATGCATCCAGCGGGGTATCACAACAAAATTAGACATAATAATGTGTTAATTCCACGACTGTATATAAGAGTTGGACAATATCTGAATATCGGATATGGGCAAAAAAGCCATTATCAGACATCTCTGGTTCTTGGGTCAATAATCTGCATAGATTAAACGGTTTTCAAGATGCTTTCTGACCGCAAACATCGCCCGTCGAGACAAGACAGAACTGTGAGTACTCAGACTTTGGCGTTCTCGGATATGAATCGCAAATTGGATAACATTTCGGAGAAGCTTTCCACTCTACAAGGTAAAATGATAAACAATATGAGAGCCAGAACTGAAAATCAGAACTGACAAACCAATGGAATGTGTTTGTTTGTTTTGTGGGCGTTTTCTCCCCTTCATCCAATTTTTAGTGCTTCCATAGGGAGTCTACTGCACGCTATGGGATGGCCCTTCAAGTTCATATGTGAGTAAAGACAGGTGGCCACATACTTTTGGCAATATAGTGTGTGTGCATATATATATATATATATATATATATATATATATACCGACACACATATACACGCACATTTCTACAGATACTAATAAATACATATATACTGTATATATACATACGCATATACACACATATATATACATTATCAAATATATACATTTATGCATATATACTGTACATATACGCTTATAAATATATACATACACAAATATATACTGTACATATCAACATATACATATATTTAAGCATACACATACATATCTACATACACACACATTAACATTTATACATATACACATTCATACATATACACACACATACATACTGTATATATATATATATATATATACAGTATGTATGTGTGTGTATATGTATGAATGTGTATATGTATATATGTTAGTGTGTGTGAGTATACATATATATATATACCTATATATATATATATATATATACACACATATATATATATATATATATGTATCTATATATATATATATACTCACACACAAGTACATACTGTATATAAATATATGTATATATGAGGAGACGACTTGTCCAGGGTGTACGCTGCCTTCCGCCCGATTGTAGCTGAAACAGGCGCCAGCGCCCCCCGCGACCCCAAAAGGGAATAAGCGGTAGAAAATGGATGGATGGAGATATATATATATATATATATATATATATACATACATACACACACGTACTGTGTGTTTATATGTGTGGGTGTGCGTGCGTGTAAATTGTAAATGTTCTATATCCTTTTTCACAATAGCTGTTTTAAAATGTTGATAGAAATAGACACATTTCTGTCACCGATACATTTCAAGGATTTTATACGGGCGCGCACTTTTTTCCACTGAAATAACAAGTCGTACTCCAAACTTGTACAATGGATATAACCTGGATTGACCCCCAGTTTTTTTTTTTTTTTCTCACATTATCGGTACGAGGGGGTCGGGCTCTGGCTAAGCTCCGGCTAACTGTTCTGATGGCAAATCACAAGCAGCCCGCAGGGACCGGGACGGAGACACACACCACACCACTGTAATGCGGCGCGGAGGAACCGCAGTAATCCCGGCAGATACCATTACATTACCTACAGACTAAACTAAGGCCAGGTGAGGGAATGACAAAGTGCACCGAAAAAACGAGGTTTTAGCGGCGGGCTCCTTGCAGAACGGGGGCGACACGTGCATGTGTGGGCCTGCCTCACCTTGCCTCGTATATCCCCCCCCCGGGGGGCCGTGATATGTTTGCTGGTGAAGAATGGCGAGTGTGCAACAGTCCTGTTTGTGTGGAAGTCTACATAATGCAGAGCAGCTTTGCCCCCACCCCGACATAAAAAAAAAAAAAAAAATCCACTTTGAAATACCAGGTGCTCATTTGGCAAATCCAGGCAACTGGGGTGTTTACATTTCAGCAACCGAGAGGGGAAAAAGACCAGATGCCCCCCACCCCCCCACCCCACCCCCTGTGCTGCTCGGCAGCGTCCATACAGAGATCACTCACATCGCCACGGGTGACAGACCCGTGTGTGTGTTGTGGGAAGTCCACGGGGACGTCGGTAACTGGGAAAAGTCACTAAACACCCGACAACGCCATGGTGAAAATTAGCCCACTTTGTTGGCGACGGCCCCGAGTGTTCCACATCAAAAAAAATGTAAAAATTACCAAACTCTGCAAAACATGAAACAGCACGTCTCTACCGACCTTTCAATCCTCTCTTTTGGGTTTTACTCTCGGTGTCTGTGAATAGCTCTATTGTGCGTGCAAATGTTGACACGCTGCCTGCAATCACTTCAAGTACTTCATTATTAGTATAACGGAAAAAAAAAAAAAAAAAAAATCAATCCGGAGTTGGTAAATCACACATGCCAACTGACATAATAACAGAGGAGCGATTGTCCTGACAGGAAGTGCAGGCGTTTCTATCTTTACTTCTACCCAGGCTCTCATTGCGTTTTGTTTGTTTGGTTTGCAAAAGTATGCAAAAACTCCTTAGAGTTAAAGTTAAAGTTAAAGTACAAATGATTGTCACACACACAGTAGTTGTGGTGAAATGTTGTCCTCTACATTTTCACCCATTCCCTTGTTCACCCCCTGGCATATTTGCCAACCTTAAGACCTCCGGATTCGGGAGATGGGGGCAGGGGGGTTGATTTGTGCTTTAATTGTGTTCAAACACAGGGGTACCCCGCCTGTTGGTTGGCTACCAAGGTACTGACAAAGCTGTGCTAAAGGCGGAACAAAAGCAAGAATGTGTTATATATATATATATATATATATATATATATATATATATATATATATATATATATATATATATATATATATATATATATATATATATATATGTATATATATGTATATATATATATATATATATATATATATATATATATATATATATATATATATATATATATGTATATATATGTATATATATGTATATATATGTCTTGATTGGATTATCCAGAGAATAGTGCTCGATACCGTGGTAGAGCGCAATATGTATGTGGGGGAAAAATCACAAGACTACTTCATCTCTGCAGAACTGTTTCATGAGGGGTTCCCTCAATCATCAGGAGATGATTGAGGGAACCCCTCATGAAACAGTTCTGTAGAGATGAAGTAGTCTTGTGATTTTTCCCCCCCACACACACACACACACACACATATATATATATATATATATATATATATATATATATATATATATATATATATATATATATATATCAAACAATCAATCAATCAATCGATGTTTTTTTTATATAGCCCTAAATCACTAGTGTCTCAAAGGGCTGCACAAACCACAACACAAACCACTACGACATCCTCGGTAGAGCCCACATAAGGGCAAGGAAAACTCACACCCAGTGGGATGTCCCCTCGGACCGAAAGCAATGGTTGTCGAACGGGTCTAACATGATACAGTGAAAGTTCAATCCATAGTGGATCCAACGCAGCCATGAGAGTCCAGTCAGAAGCGGATCCAACCAAGCAGCGAGAGTTCCGTTCACATTTGAGCCAAAAGGAAATCATCCCAAGCGGAGGCGGATCAGCAGCGCAGAGATGTCCCCAGCCGATACACAGGCGAGCGGTCCATCCTGGGTCCCAGCTCTGGACAGCCAGTACGTCATCCATGGCCACCCGACCGGACCCTCTCCACAAGGGGAGAGTGGGACAAAGGAGAAAAAGAAAAGAAACGGCAGATCAAATGGTCTAAAAAGGGGGTCTATTCAAACCCCACGACGAGTTGAGTTTATAACAAAATGGATACATGGATGATACAGCAGAGGATTGGGAGAATGTCATGGGGTCAGATGAAACCAAAATAAAACTTTTTGGTATAAACTCAACTCGTCGTGTTTGGAGGAAGAAGAATACTGAGTTGCATCCCAAGAACACCACACCTACTGTGAAGCATGGGGGTAGAAACATGCTTTGGGGCTGTTTTTCTGCTAAGGGGACAGGACGATTGATCCGTGTTAAGGAAAGAATGAATGAGGCCATGTATCGTGAGATTTTGAGCCAAAACCTCCTTCCATCAATGAGAGCTTTGAATCGTTGACCAAATACTTATTTTCCACCATAATTTACAAATAAATTCTTTAAAATTCCTACAATGTGAATTCCTGATTTTTTTTCCACATTCTGTCTCTCACAGTTGAAGTGTACCTATGATGAAAATTACAGACCTCTGTCATCATTTTAAGTGGGAGAACTTGCACAATCGGTGGCTGACTAAATACGTTTTTGCCCCACTGTGTATGTATATATATATATATATATATATATATATATATATATATATATATATATATATATATATATATATATATATATACATACATGTATATATATATATCTCAAGAATAGTTGTTTAATGGTTGTAATCCAATGATTATTTCCTAAAACAAAATCATTATTATGTTTTTGTTTTGTTTTAAATAGATTCTTCTCAATTATAAACAGGTTTAAAATTGGACAATATAAAAATTGTGATTTGGTTGTGAATTATTTTTTTTGTTGAGCACCCCTAGAACTTATGGTGGCCTTGAAATGCAAAATTGTAACAGTTCATGAAAGAAATTTCAATTTCAGAAAAAAAAAACAATTACAAAATACAAAAGATTTGACTGAGGATATAACAAAAAAAAACCCAAAAATACAAAACAAATTCCAATTACAGAAAACTAAATTACATAAAGCTTAACTATTTACAATTATTCAAACCAAACTCAATAAAAAAGACGAAAGTTATACACATAATGGGTGAATTACCACAACATATTATATTTTATGAATATTTATACCATTCACTATCTTAAATTACAGCAGGAAGTCTATGAATGAATCAAATTTGCATTGATTCACTTAATAAAATGATTTAATTTAAAGCGTTTTTGTTATCATGCTTGTTCGAGTAAACACTAACCCGTATGTCATGTAACTGTCCAAATAGTGTGGAATGTGTGCCACATCTTGCACGTTGCTGTCAAATTCTTGTTCCACATGTGAACACATACGAACAACTGCCGTGTGAACGCTGCATTGTCTAGTCTGGGCACGGCCGCATGTTCTTGAATTACTGCCATGTCTGTTACTTCATCACATATTGAGACAAATCAGTACTCTCAGGCTATCTTAGGTTATCCAGGGTAAATCCCACCCAACCTAATCCTTGTCCACACAATGGTCGTTTAAGACCCCCTCACCCCTTCCATCTACCGGGGAACGCGACCTAGTACGCATGCGCGGAAATTGCACACGTCATAGTCCCCTCCACTGTAGCTTTGTGTGCAAGTTCTTAAATGTAATTTATTTTAACAAAATTCAGTGTTGTGGTATTTAAATTAACTGGAATCCAGTGTTCTCTGAGGCCCTATTGTAGTGAATCACACCTGAACTACCATATATTAATCAAATACTTAATGGACATTTGGAAGTAAACAATGTGATCAATACAATTTTACAACAATGAATATAGGGCGGTGTTTTTCAACCTTTTGTGAGCCAAGGCACATTTTTTTAATTGAAAAAATGCAGAGGCATACACAAAAAGAAAACATTAAAAAATGAAACTCAGTAGCCGATATTGACAATAAAAAGTTGTTCTCGCTAGTGTTGGATATGAATTCCAACCATAACCAACCATGTATCACTATAGCTCTTGTCTGAAAGTAGGTGTACTGTCACCACCTGTCACATCACCATGTGACTTATTTGGAGTTGTTGGTGTTTTCCTGTGTGTAGTGTTTTAGTTTTCGTCTTGCACTCATATTTTGTTGTTGATTGTCATTTCATGTACCGGATGTACTTTGTGGACGCCGTCTGCTGCTCCACACGCTGCAAGTCTTTGCTGTCATCCAGCATTGCGTTTTTGTTTACTTTGCAGCCAATTCAGTTTTAGTTAAATTTTGCGTAGCCATCCCTAAGCTTCAATGCCTTTTAATATCGACACTCGCCTTTTGTTTATTTTTGGTTTAAGCATTACATACCTTTTTACCTGCACTGTGCCTCCTGCTGTTGCAAGGATATTGTGATCATGACAAACCATGTTCCCGACTTCTAAAAAGCAATTATGTACCTGGTGCCACCTACTGATATTGAAGAGTATTACACGGTTAAACTCCCACGCTCTAGACCGATTTTTTTATTTTATTTTATTTTATTTTAATCTTCTATGGTTGTGATATAAACAATTTTAACACTCTTACTAATATGCGCGACGCTGTGAAGCCAAACCAAACAAGAATGACAAACACATTTCGGGAGAACGTCCTGACAGTAATACAACATAAACGCTACACAACAAATACCCAGAATCCTTTGCATCCATGACAATTCCTGACTATTTTATACACCCCGCTAGCAGCAAATCCCGCCAGCCCCCCATTCCCCCGTGCGTCGGTAAGGTGGGCGGGGTTTGGGGGCGCGGGGGTGTATAATATAGTCAGGAATTGTTATGGATGCAAAGGATTCTGGGTATTTTTTGTGTTGCGTTTAAGTTGTGTTACTGTGAGGATGTTCTCCCGAAATGTGTTTGTCATTTTTGTTTGGTGTGGCGTATATTAGTAAGAGTGTTAAAATTGTTTATATCACAACCATCAGTGTACTCTGTATCACCCAGTATGCCTTTCAATCTTGTACGTATGTTTGAGGAAGCTGCATACACCATTTTGCTGGACTGGCATACGGTTCACACATGATGTAGAAGGCGTCAAAGGCAATGGCTTGACAGCACGCCCTTTTTCTCGTTATCTGGATTAGCATCATCGGATATTCGCGAGAACGTTAGAGGCTTCCATTGCCTTCTTTACTTTGTAACACGGGTCAAACTAGCTATTTAAGTAGTAAAGGTCGCCGACTCCGGATATATAACAACGGGCGGGTGGCGGGCGGTTGCGGTTCTGATAAAATATTGGTTCGGGTGGATGGCGGGTGGATGACGACTTTAGTGATGTGGTTGTGGATGATATAACTGCCTATCTGCGCATCTCTAGCACAGACACTCAACAACGGCAAATTATTTGCGGAGTATAATTACTGGTTTGCAAAAACATTTTTTTAACACAATGACATCTCCCACGGCACACCAGACAATATCTCACGGTACACTAGTGTGCCGCGGCACAGTGGTTGAAAAACACTGATTTAGGGATCTGGATATCTGGTCAGGACACTCCTCGCTCGTTTACCTTCAGCTTCATCGTCCACTCATTTTCGGTGACTTACATACTCTGGACCTGGACGTTGAGTCCGCGACATACTGATACAGTCCAAATGCATTCGCCGTTTTTCGTAGTCTTCACTCGACGGCCAGATAATACAAATTACACGCTACCTGTTCTTTTATCAAAACCACAGGATCCCGCATTCTCGTTGTCTCTCCCCCGACAAATGGATAAAGTTTTTCGGTGAGTAGAATCATAGCTGACCCGGACATTCGAACGTTCTCTTGCAGTCTTGTCACGTGTGGCGGGTTGGGTTGAGGTTTGTTCTCCCGGAATGCAGGACGGACTGCTCAGGACGACAGCGTGAGGTAGGAGATGATTTATTTCTAATAAATCATAAACGTGTTGTATCCCAAATAGCTGCAATCGATTTCTCTTAAAGGCCTACTGAAATGAGATTTTCTTATTTAAACGGGGATAGCAGGTCCATTCTATGTGTCATACTTGATCATTTGGCGATATTGCCATATTTTTGCTGAAAGGATTTAGTAGAGAACATCGACGATAAAGTTCGCAACTTTTGGTCGCTAATAAAAAAGTCTTGCCTTTACCGGAAGTAGCAGACGATGTGCGCGTGACGTCACGGGTTGTAGGGTTCCTCACATCCTCACATTGTTTATAATGTGAGCCTTCAGCAGCGAAAGCTATTCGGACCGAGAAAGCGACAATTTCCCCATTAATTTGAGCGGGGATGAAATATTCGTGGATGAGGAAATTTAGAGTGAAGGACTAGGGAAAAAAAAAAAAAAAAAAAAAAAAAAGCAAGGGGTTCCTTACCCCTGGTTTAGTGTGACTGAAACGAGCTTTAGGCTAAATAATTATTTGTTTAAGGAGTAATCCGGCTTAATGTAGGTCTCATTCTGATGTTTTGGGGGTCGCAATCAAAGACGATAACATGAAATAACCTTCAAACGACAGCAAAAGGTTTACAACCTGATGGTTCACGCTCTATTATTACTCCGCATTGTGACCACTGTCTCCCACAACGGCAAGAATGTTCAGATACTTTCAGAATAAATGGTAAGACAATTCCACGGACTGATGTTATGACGGTCTGCTTGTTTCCTTCAAACGCTGATGACGCAACGCAAAGTGCACAGACAAGTCAGACCCCTGCGGCGAAACGATGACGTTGCCCGCCGTATCTGCCTTGAGTCAGGCAGGAGAACCAATAAACAAACATGAAACATTTAAAATTCACACGGGGAACTTCAGATATTTGCCTTCAGAGAACGTTTGACGTGGAAGGAGCAGACATCAGCAACTCTTGTGTCAACTCTTCTCTGCTGTTCCCTGTCAAGGTCGTACACGTGTCATTAGGTTTCATGTTTTGTCGTCACGTTCTGTTTTGTTTTGGATTCTGTTTGCTTTTTCACCATGGATTGATTAACGTGGACCCCGACTTAAACACATTGAAAAACGTATTCGGGTGTTACCATTTAGTGGTATTTGCACCTGTCTCGCTGACAACAAGCTATCCATACACTTAGGTAAAACGGAATCCATCCTATTTGGGTCCCATATCAAACTTAAGAAGGTTAGTGACTTCACTATTAAAGTGGGTGACATTGTTATCACCAGGAAAGATGAGATCACCTACCTAGGTTCCATTCTAGAGGCTAATCTCTCCTGTGATAAAATGGCAACCAAGGTGATCAAAAAGGTCAACCAAAGGACGAGATTCCTCTAGAGAATATCCTATCTGGTCAACACAAGCACCTTGAGGATTCTAGCGGGAACCCTCATTCAACCCTTCTTCGATTACGCTTGCACCTCCTGGTACCCCAGCACCTCCAAAACCCTCAAATCTAGACTCCAAACATCCCAGAATAAGCTAGTCCGGTTACTTTTAGACCTCTACCCCAGATCACACCTCAATCCAACCCACTTCTCCAAAGTGGGCTGGCTCAGGGTGGAGGACAGAGTAAAACAACTTGCACTGAGCCTAGTCTATAAAATCCGCTACACCTCCTTGATACCGAAGTACAGGTCAAACTACTTCCTTAACGTAAATGACCGCCATAACCACAACACCAGGGGGAGCTCCACAAACCACGTTAAACCCAGATTCCGATCTAACAAAGGTCTTAACTCATTTTCTTTCTATGCCACATGAATGTGGAATGCACTCCCAACAGGTATAAAAGTAAGTGCATCTCTATCCTCCTTCACAACCGCTCTAAAACAACACCTCCAGGCAACTTCAACACTTTACTAATACCCTCCTCCATTCACATCCCATCTCCCCGGATTACAAACAACTCAAATGTACTTCTGATGTATATACTTGTTCTTATGCTATGTGAACTCACTATGTTCTCTGCTGGCTGTACATATCCTACTAAATAAGACCTACACTGTTTCAATGTCCACATTTCTCTGTTGATGCAATTGTTGATGACTGAAGTTCTGATATCAACCAAAGCTCCTCATCCCATCCCCCGGATTGCAAATAATGTAAATAATTCAATGTACATACTATGATGATTAACTTGTGTGATGACTGTATTATGTTGATAGTATATATTTGTACCATGAATTGATTAACGTGGACCCCGACTTAAACAAGTTGAAAAACTTATTCGGGTGTTACCATTTAGTGGTCAATTGTACGGAATATGTACTGAACTGTGCAATCTACTAATAAAAGTTTCAATCAATCAAACCATGCCAACCAATCAGTTCACCTGTCCTCACGACTCACGCACCTGATTCATTTGAACTCACGTACCTGTTTTCAAGCACCGCAGCACTATTTAAGCCTGTAGTTGCCAGGCAGTCAGCCTGGCGACATCTCCCTCTTGACACCATTGCTATCTATGCAGATGATCCATGCTCTTTCTCGGTCCAAGTAAGTTTTTCATGCCATAGTTTGTAAGTTTTGTCCATAGTTTTGCCTTAGTGCAAGTTTTTGTTTTCATAGCCAAGTTTTTGTACCTCCTCTGAGAGCGCCTTTTGTTTATACCCTTTGTTTTTGTAATACCTTTTGAGTGTTAAGATTAAAAAGATGCCCTTACCTTCACATCGTGTCCGATCCAATCCCTTTGCACCACGGGAAAACAAACCACACCATAGTCCACGTCAGGACATTAGGGTAAAGCAGCAGAAAAAAGGGGCCAAAAGGTTGCACTTGAACGCACCAGCGAAGGTAAACAAACACATTCTTTCCACGTGTGAGTGAGTGGGAAACAGCCCTCCGTGCCTGTAGGTGGGGTTGGTCTGTCTCCATCAGTCAAAAAGAACAAGGGTGGAACTGTTGGACGGTACGCAAGCAAAGCAAACCTTGCCCCCCCCTTTTCACACCATTAAGCCATTCCCAAGTGTAAACAACCGGCCGTCTGGTTAGAAGTCTCCAAATGACGTTTCAGGAATATTGCTTACATTTCTGGCCTTTTAATGACGACATGCTGGCTCGGTGCAGGAAACTGGGATACAGTAGGAGACCCACAAGGCGCAATCTGCACTAATGTAACCCACAGGGCCAATTAATAAACGATAATGTAACTATTTGCACCATTTCCAGGGCCATAAAGGTACAGTTATGTTCCCAAACTGTAAAAAAATGTGATGTAAAGTGAATAAGAAAACGGTACCTCAGAGGGCTAACAACCGCATTGACAAAACATTGCAGGCTAAAAAGGAACAATGGACAAAGTTTTGGTCGTAGAACGAGCGGTACTAAGGGGGACCATTCTGAAACACAGGTGTCGAACTCCCAGATATTTCATTCGGCCCACGAGACCACATGAAAAATCAACGAGCCTCCGGCTTGCGTAGCAAATTTCAACCGAAACCAAAGCAGCGTTAAACCGGCCCTCGCACACCCGTGCAACTCAGGGTCCCATTTGTTTATTTATTTGAATTAGGACAATGCATATTTGTCAACATAGAGCAACAGTATGCCAGTTAGCACAATAACTAATTTTCATCCGTTGTCCTAGTAAACATTCAACAGGTCATGATAGAAAAGAATACATAAATCACAAAACTTTACGAGCATACCATACGCACAGACCATGGACAAAACAACAATCTAATTGTGCGTGTTTGTCTGATTAGTTTTCAACCACTGTTTGAGTGCAGTTTTAGATGTTAAAGAGGTGTCACAGTTTCTGACATGGCTTCCATGACTCTATGCCCCTGATAGACACCACCATTTGGCCAAATTTAGTCCTTAAGTACTATTTTAATTTTCCTGAGGGAACTCTCCTGAAGGAATCAATTAAGTACTACTTTGTAGATGAAAGAAGCCGGCGGCGTTTCTGGATGTTGTTGATAAATTGCTTTCGCTTTGCATAGTAGAGCTTTAACTTGCACTTACAATACAAAGAACTGTATTTAGCAACAGTGGTTTTCTGAAGTGTTCCTGAGCCCATGTGGTGATATCCTTTAGAGATTGATGTCGGTTTTTGATACAATGCCGTCTGAGGGATCGAAGGTCACGGTCATTCAATGTTGCTTTCCAGCCATGCCGCTTACGTGGAGTGATTTCTCCAGATTCTATGAACCTTTTGATGATATTATGGACCGCAGATGTTAAAATCCCTAAATTTCTTGCAATTGCACTTTGTGAAATGTTGTTCTTAAACTGTTTGACTATTTGCTCACGCAGTTGTGGACAAAGGGGTGTACCTCGCCCCATCCTTTCTTGTGAAAGACTGAGAATTTTTTGGGAAGCTGTTTTTATACCCAATCATGGCACGCACCTGTTCCCAATTAGCCTGCACACCTGTGGGATGTTCCAAATAAGTGTTTGATGAGTATTCCTCAACTTTATCAGTATTTATTGCCACCATTCCTAAATTCTTTGTCACGTGTTGCTGGCATTAAATTCTAAACTTAATGATTATTTGCAAAAAAAAAAAAGTTTATCAGTTTGAACATCAAATATGTTGTCTTTGTACCATATTTAACTGAATATGGGTTGAAAAGGATTTGCAAATCAATGTATTCCGTTTATATTTACATCTAACAATTTCTCAACTCATATGGAAACGGGGTTTGTATATATGTATATATAAATATATATGTATATATATATTTATATATATGATTGAATTCGGAATTGCACTATTCAAAAATCTGATACGGGTTGCACAAGGGAATTGACCTGCCGTGCGAACGAGGCCTTTCAGAGTCCAGGAAACCACGTATATGTGTTTTTTTTACTACGCAATTTGAGTTTCACACCACTGTGCTAAAAAAGTATTCACTACTGAAACAAGTTCACATCCATGCCGTCTTTTGTCTTCCATGGAATTGACAGGCAGCTGGGTAAACGCCAGCTCTTCCAAATTGTCGTTCTGGTCCTGGCTGGCTTTCACTCGGTCCTGCCGCTTAGCATGCAAGCCTGTGATCAGAGGGAATCACCTGGTATCGAGGAAGGAGCTCATCGAGACAAACAAACATCGCGATGCCAAGGTAATAATAAGCACTCTGGTGCATTACACATGGTCTCGGTCTTAAAAAGTTTGCATGCACGCACAGAGGCTACAAAACACACAAGTCATAAGGGCTTGGCTCATACATATCAACACACACATACACCCATTGACATCTTGCCAGGTGTGTGTACTCGCTTCACCATGTGTTGCATGTTTCTATCTCATACGGATGCCTTTGGTATTGCCGCTCACATCAGTACATAACCTTCAATCCGTAGATACGGGAGACATTTTTATACTCTTGTGTAAGGTTGTCCCGATACCAATATTTTGGTACAGGTACCAAAATGTATTTCGATGCTTTTCTAAATAAAGGGGACCACAAAAAACATTAAACATACGTTTCTTATTGCAATCGAGAATTGATTGATTGAGAATTTTATTAGTAGATTGCACAGTACAGTACATATTTCGTACAATTGACCACAAAATGGTAACATCCGAATAAGTTTTCCACCTTGTTTAAGTCGGGGTCCATGTTAGTCAATTCATGGTATTGTCAAGCTTGGACTTGGATTTGTATTGGTTCTTCCACGCACGAGCCAGACGAGAGTGTGAGTACATTTTGATTTATTTAAACACTATAATACAAAAACAGGAAAACAAAGGGCGTGCACAAGGGCGGATAACAAACGAGACTATACTCAAAACAAAAGCAGCACAATGGCATGACTATATATAAACGAACAAAAACACTAACTGTGGCACAAAACAAAACAAAAACTTGCACTGAGCCATAAATACAAAAAAACTTAAATGGCGTGGTCAAAACAACAAACGGCGTGGCAAGGCATGAAGGTCGGCAAGGTAAGGTAGGTAGGATAGTATGTAAAAGGGGCGGCATAGCTCGGTTGGTAGAGTGGCCGTGCCAGCAACTTGAGGGTTTCAGGTTCGATTCCCGCTTGTGCCATCCTAGTTACTGCCGTTGTGTCCTTGGGCAAGACACTTTACCCACCTGCTCCCAGTGCCACCCACACTGGTTTAAATGTAACTTGGATATTGGGTTTCACTATGTAAAGCGCTTTGAGTCACTTGAGAAAAGCGCTATATAAATATAATTCACACAATTCCCAATAAAAGTTGCCAGGATCAGGACAGAAACAGAATGGCTTAAATAATGACTAGAACAATGATTAGTAACAGGTGTGAGGGCCGAGGACAGGGGCGTGACTTGAGGGCAAGGCGAAAATCAATGGGTTACTATGGAGACGAAAACAAACCAGGAAGTGCAAAAACAGAACTGAATGTCCAAAAAACAAAACATAACATGACCAAAGATGACAAAAACAAAACATAATCAATAGGCGTGACAGGTATAAATATATACTATCAGCATAGTACAGTCGTCACACAAGTTAATCATCAGAGTATAGACATTGAATTATTTACATTATTTTTAATCCTGGGGGTAAGTTGTGGAGGAGGTTTGGGGCGGGGGGTTGGTTAGGTTTGGTTGATATCAGCCCTTCATAATATCATCTGAGAAATGGATATTGAAACAGTATTGGTCTGAGTTTGTAGGCTATGTACAGCGAGCAGTTTTCTTTAAAAACAATTGTGTCCTTAAATAAAATAGTGATCATACTAGACCAGTGGTTCTCAATTGGGGGTATGCGTACCCCTGGGGGTACTTGAAGGTATGCCAAGGGGTACGTGAGATTTTTTTTTAAATATTCTAAAAATAGCAACAATTCAAAAATCCTTTATAAATATATTTATTGAATAATACTTCAACAAAATACGAATGTAAGTTCATAAACTGTGAAAAGAAATGCAACAATGCAATATTCAGTGTTGACAGCTAGATTTTTTGTGGACATGTTCCATAAATATTGATGTTAAAGATGTATTTTTTTGTGAAGAAATGTCTAGAATTAAGTTCATGAATCCAAATGGATCTCTATTACAATCCTCAAAGAGGGCACTTTAAGTTGATGATTACTTCTATGTGTAGAAATCTTTATAATTGAATCACTTGTTTATTTTTCAACAAGTTTTTAGTTAATTTTATATATTTATTTGCAAATAGTTCAAGAAAGACCACTACAAATGAGCAATATTTTGCACTGTTATACAATTTAATAAACCAGAAACTGATGACATAGTGCTGGATTTTACTTCATTATCTTTTTTTTTTAACCAAAAATGCTTTGCTCTGATTAGGGGGTACTTGAATTAAAAAATGTTCACAGGGGGTACATCACTTATTTTTTTATTTTTTTTTCTTTGTCATGAAAAAGGGACGTTTTTGTCATGAAAAGAGGAGGTTTTTGTGGTTGGTGCACTAATTGTAAAAATGAATTTAAAAAATTATTCCGCGGCCCGGTACCAGGCCGCGGCCCGGTGGTTGGGGACCACTGCTTTAGAGGGAACGTTGGTTGCGGGTGGAATATATTTTAGCGTCCCGGAAGAGTTAGTGCTGCAAGGGGTTCTGGGTATTTGTTCTGTTGCGTTTATGTTGTGTTACGGTGCGAATGTTCTCCTGAAATGTGTTTGTCATTTTTGTTTGGTGTGGGTTCACAGTGTGGCGCATCTTTGTAACAGTGTTAAAGTTGTTTATATGGCCACCCTCAGTGTGACTTGGCTTTTGACCAAGTATGCCTTGCATTCACTTGTGTGTGTGAAAAGCCGTAGATATAGCTTCAAAAAACCATAAATTTAACTTTTTGAAACCGATATTACATTTTAAAGCATTTATCGGCCGACAATAACGGTGGTCCGATATTATTGGACATCTTTACCGTATAGTACAGTTTATGATTCATTAGTATCATGGTACTTTACTAGTATACCATACGAGCCAACTCTTTAGCATAGTTTTGGGGCCCAACAAGTATTCTGCTTCCCATTACACAACAGTTGGTCTATAGCGCGTCACATCAGAGAGCCAGAGAACGGGCAGACGGGAGCCACGTTGAAAGGTAGCCAGGGCTAAAACTGAACCATTGTGTGTTGTATTATTAGAAATATTGTCACAAATAACGGCCTCTGCGGTGGACCGGACTCAAACGTTGATAGGGGAGACCTCATTTTTAACCCGACTGACGGCATAGGCGGAGGCAATTTGTCGGTGCAATCGTATGAAGGCTGTTGACCGCGTGTACTCGAACAAGTCTCCCATATGAGATACGCCATTACCAATAACCGCGGTAAATTCCCCCGTCTCGTGTTTTTCAACCAGTGAATGTGTTTTCATTCCGAAAGGGATGTTGACGGTGACCCGGGCTGACCTACAGTAAACAGCTGGTGCGGCGGCGTGCCACTGTTGCCCGCCCTCGGGGTTACGCGGACTGTAGGGAGGCTTGTATCTTGCAGCTGGACATGCTGAAGAGGCCAAAGGCCATCATAGGGTTTCTGGGTGTAGAGGGCAGAGCGGGGGCCCCATGAGGCGGGACACGGTGTTGACATTATGTTTGAACACTTTGAGCAATGTTATCTCAGACAGCGTGCGGCCGAGGGACCATCAATCATGATGTTATTGGGCCAGTGTTGGTGATTAGTCATCCCGGACCTTTGATTATGCCCGACGTCTGAGGCACCTCGCATGAACTCTCGTACTCCACGGTGTGCTCAGTCCGGCCGTTTATTTGCCCGACCGCTTGTACTGCAGGGGGGGCGGACTCGAACCAGAACCGGAGCGAGAGAATCGAAGGGAGATTGAAGGCGGTAGGTTAAAAAAAAGGCGGCACACTAGTGAGATACAGTCTGATCTAATGTCACCTATTTGGGTTAGAAATATTTTTTGCAAACCAGTAATTCTAGTCTACAAATTATGTGTTGTTGGCAGAGTAATGGTGTAATACTCTTCCATATCAGTTGGTGGAAGCCGGTAGCTAATTGCCTTGTAGATGTCAGAAACAGCGGGAGGCAGGGTGCAGGTAAAAAGTGTGTCTAATGCTTAAACCAAAAATAAACAAAAAGTGAGTGCCCCTAAGAAAAGGCATTGAAGCTTAGGGAAGCGCTTTGCAGAACGAAATTAAGACTGAATTGGCTGCAAAGTAAACAAAAACAGAATGCTGGACGACAGCAAAGACTTACTGTGGAGCAAAGAAGTTGTCCACAAAGTATACTCGAACATGACATGACGATCAAAGTAGATGCGGAAAATATCGCTCAAGAGAAGACATGAAACTGCTAAAGGAAAATAACCAAAAAAAAAGAGAAAAAGCCATTAAAATAGGAGCGCGAGACAAGAAGTAAAACACTACACATAGGAAAACAGCCAAAAAAAAACCAAAATAAGTCACGGTTTAATAAGACAGGTGGTGACAGTACACTTACTTAAAAATCAGACTATTTTTAAGTATGCAGATGACACGGTAGTTGTCCGTCTTCTTCAGGGCCTATTGTTGAGGATTTTTTCAAGTGGTGCTATGTTTCATATCTAGAAGTCAACAATCCAAAAATAACAGACACACTATATTGCCAAAAGTATTCGGCCACCTCACATATGAATTTGAAGTGTCCAAAATGTTTTGGTATCCTGGAGCATTCAAAGTACCTTTCACTGGAACTAAGGGGCCAAGCCCAACTCCTGAAAAAACAACCCCACACCATAATTCCTCCTCCACCAAATTTCATAACCAAGCATGCATCAATATGAATCTTGTCTCAAAGTAGGTGTACTGTCACCACCTGTCTTATTAAACTGTGACTTATTTTGAGTTTTTTGCTGTTTTCCTGTGTGTAGTGTTTTACTTCTTGTCTTGCGTTCCTATTTTGGTGTATTTTTCTCTTTTTTTCCTGAAGCAGTTCCATGTCTTTCTTTGAGCGATATTTCCCGCATCTGCTTTGTTTTAGCAATCAAGAATATTTCAGTTGTTTTTATCCTTCTTTGCGGGGACACTGTTGATTTTCATTTCATTTTCGGATGTAAATTGTGGACACCATCTTTGCTCCACAGTAAGTCTTTGCTGTTTTCCAGCATTCTGTTTTTGTTTACTTTGCAGCCAGTTCAGTTTTAGTTTCGTTCTGCATAGCCTCCCCTAAGCTTCAATGCCTTTTCTTAGAGGCTCTCACCTCTTGTTTATTTTTGGTTAAATCATTAGACATCTTTTTACCTGCACGCTGCCTCCCCCTGTTTCCGACATCTACAAAGCAATTCGCTACAGGCTGCCACCTACTGATATGTAAGAGTATTACACGGTTGCTCTGCCAAGCTCTAGACAGCACGGACACTCAACAACAACACATAATTTTCAGACTATAATCATTGGTTTGCAAAAATTATTTTTTACCGTAATAGGTGTGTCAGGGCGTGGACTTTGGGGTGTTTATTTTCCTGAGATGCAAGTAAAGTTGGATCGGACATGGCTTGGAGGTAAATACATGATTTTATTTTAACTCTAACAAAAGGTACAAAACTAAAGGCGCGCACAAAGGTGGAGAACAAACTAGCACTTGGGCAAAAAACTGTATGTACCCATGCCTTGGGCACTAATGCCGCCCATACCATCACAGATGCTGGCTTTTGAACTTTGTGTCGATAACAGTCTGGATGGTTCGCTTCCCCTTTGGTCCGGATGACACGATGTCGAATATTTCCCCAAAAAATTTGAAATGTGGACTCGTCAGACCACAGAACACTTTTCCACTTTGCATCAGTCCATCTTAGATGATCTCGGCCCCAGAGAAGCCGGCGGCATTTCTGGATGTTGTTGCTAAATGGCTTTCGCTTTGCATAGTAGAGCTTTAACTTGCACTTACAGATGTAGTGACAAACTGTATTTAGTGACAGTGGTTTTCTGAAGTGTTCCTGAGCCCATGTGGTGATATCCTTTAGAGATTGATGTCGGTTTTTGATACAATGCCACCTGAGAGATCCAAGGTCACGGTCATTCAATGTTGGTTTCCGGCCATGCCGCTTACATGGAGTGATTTCTCCAGATTCTCTGTGCCTTTTAATGATATTATCGACCGTACATGTTGAAATCCCTAAATTCCATGCAATTGCACTTTAAGAAACGTTGTTCTTAAACTGTTTGACTATTTGCTCACGCAGTTGTGGACAAAAGGTTGTACCTCGCTCCATCCTTTCTTGTGAAAGACTGAGCATTTTTTGGGAAGCTGTTTTTATACCCAATCATGGCACCCACCTGTTCCCAATTAGCCTGCAGACCTGTGGGATGTTCCAAATAAGTGTTTGATGAGCATTCCTCAACTTTATCAGTATTTATCACCACCTTTCCCAACTTCTTTGTCACGTGCTGCTGGCATCAAATTCTAAAGTTAATGATTATTTGCAAAAAAAAAAAAAAAATTTGCAGTTTGAACATCAAATATGTTGTCTTTGTAGCATATTCAAGTGAATATGGGTTAAAAAGGATTTGCAAAATCATTGTATTCCGTTTATATTTACATCCAACACAATTTTCCAACTCATATGGAAACAGGGTTTGTATATTTATAAGGTCAAAAACATGTTTTTTGTATGCTCTCCTTTGTATTGTTGTCCAAAATGAGTCATTTTAATCACAATAATGGTCAAATGACCTAACAATAGCAATACTACAGTAGCATTGGTTACGAGGTTAGTATCGTGGCCACTGATTGGCTCAGCCTCAGGAAGCATTACTTCATTGGATTAAAAGTGTCAGGCTTGGACATGGATTGTGTGTGCTCCTTCGACACAGCGGGATTACAGGACGAGCCAGGCGTGAATTCAGGTACATGATATTTATTAAATAAACAAACAAACTACAAAAAGGCAAACCAAGGACGCGCTCTGTGGCGGATAATAATCTATACTAAACTTAAAACAAAACAGCACAATGGCATGACTATATACAAACAAAACAAAACTAGCACTGTGGCATAAATACACAAACTTACACGGCATGGAACTGTGGACGAGGGCGTGAAGGTTGGAACAGCATGGGTAGGGTGCGTGCGAGTGTGAAGATCCCAGAACAAAGACAAGAAAAAGAGTGACTTAAATAGCTATGATCATTAGTGAAAACAGGTGTGAGGCTGAGAACAGGGACGTGACAGGTGAAAACTAATGAGTTGGCATGGAAACAAACAAAACCAGGAAGTGCAAAAGGTGACTGAATGTCCAAAATCAAAACATAACATGATAAAACAAAACATGATCCATAGGTGTGACAGAGCCCCCCCGTTAAGGACAGCTCCCAGATGTCCAAAATCAAAACATAACATGACAAAACAAAACATGATCCATAGGTGTGACAAAAAGACTGCAGTGACGACTAGGTTTGTATTAATTCTGTGTACAGGACTCAAAATGATACACAAATATAAATATTTATAAGGTCAAAAACATGTTTGAACATCAAATATGTTGTCTTTGTAGCATATTCAACTGTACATGGGTTGAAAACGATTTGCAAATATTTGTATTCCGTTTATATTTACATCCAACACAATTTCACAACTCATATGGAAACGGGGTTTGTATGAACAGGAAACAAATAAACACTTACTGTGACAAGAATACACAAAACTCACGTGGCAAGAAACGAGCGGCAACAAAACTATGGCAGCAGTAGTAAATTATCAGATAGCATGGGTGTCCAGGAGGTAATGTCGCCAGGCCGACTGCCTGGCAAGTGCAAGCTTTAATTATACCGACCTGATTGCGCAAACGTGAGACAGGTGAAACTAATGAGTGGTCATGGAAACAAAAAAAGCAAGAGTGCACACCCAGGAATTAAAGAGTCCAAAAAACAAAAAGCACATGGCCAAACAAAAACATGATCAACAGAAATGACAAAGTGAAATTAGATCATCTCTCACAGCACACCAGACTGTATCTCTATGAACAAAACTGGTCTAAGTAAACGAGATAACACCCACGTAAACAACACCCCTCCCTAATAAACAGACTGCATTGTGGACCGGCTTGCTCACCCCATGGATGGGGGCCACAAAAAGCTCCAGCCGTACTTCACAGCTATTGAATGGCGAGGCAAACCACCGCAGTGAACGCTACCAAAATGAAATATGACCAAAGAAGCAATCACTTTAATTCGGCCTTATGTTTAGAATAGCAGTTGTAGTCTCAACAGCACGCCCGCAAGATTGTTCCACGTCGATGCTTTGCACTCATTACGATACAGGACGGCGCGTGTTTCAAATTGCAGACGTTGAAAAAAAATCCTGTTCACCAGAGGCCCGGAGTTTCCATATCAGACTGGAAACAAATTGTTTGACGTCTAAATCGGTTACGACGTCGCAGATCGACTTTACACTCGCGCTTTCAACTTTCCGTTGGTTTTGAGGCCCTCTCTTATTATGCCAAGCTCCTGCGCATACATCATGTGCGGAGTGAAGGCTTCAGAAGTTACATTTTTGTTGTTTTTTTTTTCTTCTTCAATTGTACTGTGGCCTACCCCTTTTTTTGCAGTTGGCTGGAGCATTATTTTTAATGGCATCCAAAATGGCTTGTTGACAAAGTAAAGCATTGAGTTTGCAGCCTTCCAAGATACTGTCTAGGGAAGAAAAAAAAGAAACTTCATTCACGGTTAAACACTTTTTTTATTTTTTTTTTTAGAAAGAAAATAACTGCATGCCATTTGAGTTGGGAGCAAATGTAATCACTTGTCTGCCGCCTCATCCGCAACTCTCCCATTTCCCATCCAAGTAGCGTGCAGACGACTGCCTCCTCCTCCCCAATGTTCCCCACACTGCAAAAGCTGAAACCTAAGTGGGATTAAATATCTCAAATAAGGGTGATATTTGCTTATTTTCTGCCTCATAAGATAAGTCTTCTTACAAGGCAGAGTGTTTTACTTGTTTTGGCCCTAAATTATAGCTCAGTAAAATATTACAAATTGTGGCTGAGATTGTATGACCTACACTACATTGCCAAAAGTATTCGGCCACCCCGCCTTTACTCACATATAAATTTTACATACGAAATTGTCCAAAATGTTTTGGTATCCTGCAGCATTTAAAGTTCATTTCACTGGAACTAAAGGGCCAAACCCTTCTCCTGAAAAAACAACCCCACACTATAATTCCTCCTCCACCAAATTTCACTTCTCGACACAATGTAGCGTTCTCCTGGCAACTTCCAAACCTAGACTCGTACATCAGAGATCTAGGTGGAAAAATGTGATTCATCAGTCCAGAGAAGACGTGCTTTACACCACTGCATCCCATGCTCAGCATTGAACTTGGTGATGTAAGGCTTAGATGCAGCTGCTCGACCATGGAAACTCATTCCATGAAAGTCTCCGCGTACTGAAGGTGGGCTATTTGGAAGGTCACATGAACTTGGAGCTCTGTAGCAACTGACTGTGCAGAAAGTCTTAGCACTATACGCTTCAGCATCTGCTGAACCCTCTCTGTCAGTTCACATTTATGTGTGTGTATATATATACATATATATATATATATA
>NC_084632.1:13203585-13226085 GCF_033978795.1 Nerophis ophidion | reverse complement strand
AATGGGCATGTGTGTGAGTGTATGTATGCGTGTGTGTGTGTGTGTATGTGTGTGTGTGTGTGTGTGTGTGTGTTTAGAGGAGGCCGGTTGATGGTGGTCCTCGGGGGGGTGGGGGGTTCGGCTGGAGCTGCATCGGTGATCCTGTGTTAAGTGCTCGGTCACTGGCGAAGGCCTGAAGGATTAGGCTGAGCCCCACCCAACCCCCAGCCTCCAAAAAACTTCTGCGAACACCCCCACCTCTCTGCTGAGATTCTCCAGAAGCACCCGTTCCTCCTCCAACACACACACACACACACACACACACACACACACACACACACACACACACACACACACACACACACACACACACACACACACACACACGTCAAAAGACACTCTAACACAAGCGGCAGCTCACCATTCCCTTCACATCGCCGTGGTAAAGCGATCCGCTCACACTCACATCACATTAGTGCTGCTATTAGACCAGACCCAGACTTGAGTGTGTGTGTGAGTGTGTGTGTGTGTCTGCAAAAAGTTGTATCCATGCTACAGGGAGTGTGTGTGTGTGTTTGCAAAAAGTTTGCTGTGTGTGTCGGAAAAGGTCGGCGCAGTGTGCATGTGCGAAACAGAGAAAGTTATCCTGGCGCAAGACGAGTGGGAGGGAGGCCGGCGGAGGTCCGTGAGTGTCTGCTGAGGGCCCACTCGGTGCAGGCATGAACACATTTCCATACGGCAATAAAATGTCCGCCACTTAGCGAACGGTGTTGCTAATACGTGCCAGGTGCTGCCAGACGTGCCGTAGAGCTCATTTTATTTAACCACAATCTGCTAAACCGCATCGATCGGTCGGATTATTCAATAGACTGCGTTACAATTTTTTTTCCCCATTTGCTTACACACAAATTTTTACTAGCTGTGTGTCTTTTTTCAAAATATATACACACTTTAAAAAAAACAACAACAAAACATTAGTGAATTATATTTGTCAACAGGGTGTTTGTTTTCCCGAGTTGGATCGGACATGGTTTGGAGGTAAATACATGATTTTATTTTCGCTCCTGATTTGGTGGCTTTTTCTCTTTTTTTTGGTATTTTCCTCAAGCAGTTTCATGTCTTCCTTTGAGCGATATTTCCCGCATCTACTTTGTTTTAGCAATCAAGAATTTTTTTGTTGTTTTCATCCTTCTTTGCAAGGACATTGTTGATCGTCATGTCATTGTGGACGCAGTCTTTGCTCCACAGTAAGTCTTTGCTGTTGTCCAGCATTCTGTTTTTGTTTACTCTGTAGCCAGTTCAGTCTTAGTTTCGTTAAGCTTCAATGCCTTTTCTTAGAGGCTCTCACCTCTTGTTTATTTTTGGTTTAATCATTAGACACCTTTTTACCTGCACGCTGCCTCCTGCTGTTTCCGACATCTACAAAGCAATTCGCAACAGGCTGCCACCTACTGATATGTAAGAGTATTACACGGTTACTCTGCCGAGCTCTAGACAGCACAGACACTCAACAACAACACAGACTATAATCACTGGTTTGCAAAAAATATTTTTTACCGTGATAGGTGTGTCAGGGCGTGGACTTTTGTTTTCCCGAGATGCAAGTAGAGTTGGATCGGACATGGCTTGGAGGTAAATACATAATTTTCTTTTAACTCTAACAAAAAGTACAAAACTAAAGGCGTGCACAAGGGCGGAGAACAAACTTGACTAATGAAAAAAAAACTAGCACTTGGGCAAAAAAAACTATGAACATGAAACAATTAAACACTTACTGTGACATGAATACACAAAACTCACGTGGCAGCAACCGAGCAGCAAGAAAACTATGGCAGCATGACAATGGCATGAGTAGTGAGGATATCAGATAGCATGGGTGTCCAGGAAGTAATGTCGCCAGGCCGACTGCCTGGCAACTGCAAGCTTAAATAATACCGACCTGATTAGTGACAGGTGCGTGAGTGCAAAACGTGAGACGGGTGAAACTAATGAGTAGTCATGGAAACAAAACAAGCAAGAGTGCACAACCAGGAACTAAAAAGAGTCCAAAAAACAAACAGCACATGGCCAAACAAAAACATGATCAACAGACATGACCATATTTATATAGCGCTTTTCTCGAGTGACTCAAAGGGCTTTTCTTGGTGAAACCTAATATCTAAGTTCCATTTAAACCAGTGTGGGTGGCACTGGTGGGTAAAGTGTCTTGCCCAAGGACACAACGGCAGTGACTCTGGTGGTGGAAACGGGGATTGAACCTGGAACTCTCAAGTTGCTGGCACGGCTACTATACCAACCGAGCAATACCGCGCTATTAAATTTTCTTAATTCCTAGATTAAAACATATGCCCATTCATCAAAATAAAGCAAGCATTTATTTAAAAAAATGCAGTTTTATTTTCTTCTCACTCACAAACACTTCTAATGAGGCACTTTTGGAGTTAGAGATAAATTGATTAATTCATTCATTCGTTTGTTTATTCATCTCCTTCATTGATGTGCATTTTTTATCAATAGACAATTCAACATTAGCAACTAAACACATATTTACACATCTATGCTTGAGAAGGAACAGGATGAAGAAAATATTGTATTTCCTGGCCCCTTCAACATAAAAGTAGTCCTACTTAATGGTTAGCCCGGATTCACAAGCATACAAACCAAAAAAATACATACAAATATGATGAAAACAAAAAAACACGCACAAAAAGAAAAACAAGTGCAAAACTTCATGAACAAAAAAAAGTAATATACACTAAGTGCCGTAGAGCGCATTTTTCTAATTGATCGGTCGGATTAATCAATGGACTGGATTATATCTGGTATGTTTCTGTGATAACGGCTTTTTATGAGCATTACAGTTTTTTTCCCATTTGCATACACACATTTTTTTTTACTAGCTGTGTGTCTTTTTTCAAAATATACAGTTTTCAAAACAAGTGAAGTGAATTGAATTATATTTATATAGCGCTTTTCTCTAGTGACTCAAAGCGCTTTACATAGTGAAACCCAATATCTAAGTTACATTTAAACCAGTGTGGGTGGCACTTGCCCAAGGACACAACGGCAGTGACTAGGATGGCAGAAGCGGGAATCGAACCTGCAACCCTCAAGTTGCTGGCACGGCCACTCTACCAACTGAAACAAAACAAAACAAACAAAACAAAAAAAAAAAACATTAAATTGTCTTAATTCCTAGATTATTTGCAAAATGACACACTCCAGTCAAAACATATGCCCATTTGTCAAAATAAAACAAGCATTTATAAAAAAAAAAAATTTTAAATGCAGTTTTATTTTCTTCTTACTCACACATACTTCGAATGATAAGACACTATTGGAGTGAGTTACCCAGAACATCCATCCATCCATTTTCTACCGCTTAAAACTTTTGGGGTGGCAGGGGGTGCCGGAGCCTATCCAGCTGCAATCGGGCAGAAGGAGGGGTACACCCTGGACAAGTCGCCACCTCATCACAGGGCCAAAATTCTCCTTCATTGATGTGCATTTTTTTATCAATAGACAACTAAACTTCAGTACAAATTTAAATCTGAGACTCATAAATAGGCTTGAAAAAAAAATCTGGAGATCAATAAAAATAACAGCATAGAGTAGTGGTTCTCAAATGGGGGTACGTGTACCCCTGGGGGTACTTGAAGGTATGCCAAGGGGTACGTGATATTTATTTTAAATATTCTAAAAATAGCAACAATTCAAAAATCCTTTATAAATATATTTATTGAATAATACTTCAACAAAATATGAATGTAAGATCATAAACTGTGAAAAAAATGCAACAATGCAATATTCAGTGTTGACAGCTAGATTTTTGTGGACATGTTCCATAAATATTGATGTTAACTATTTCTTTTTTTGTGAAGTAATGCTTAGAATGAAGTTCATGAATCCGGATTGATCTCTATTACAATCCCTAAAGAGGGCACTTTAAGTTGATGATTACTTCTATGTGTAGACATTTTTATTTATAATTGAATCACTTGTTTATTTTTCAACAAGTTTTTAGTTATTTTTATATCTTTTTTTCCAAATAGTTCAAGAAAGACCACTACAAATGAGCAATATTTTGCAGTTTTTCTTGTACAATTTAATAAATCAGAAACTGGTGACATAGTGCTATATTTTACTTCTTTCTCTCTTTTTTTCTAACAAAAATGCTTTGCTCTGATTAGGGGGTTCTTGGATTAAAAAAGTGTTCACAGGGGGTACATCACTGAAAAAAAGGTTGAGAACCACTGGCATAGGGTATAGGCTACATGTGCAGACTTAGACAATGACGACTCTATGAAAGAACCTACTCAAAAGCCTCAGTTAGTGATTCTAATCATCACCTGCCCGTCTAACTGGATCAGGCCCTATAGTATCTAATCCACATCACATTTGCAATATGGGAAGGTGTGTGGAATATTTTGCAAAAACTGTGACGCAGAGTCTATGCCTAATATTAGGCACATCTGCACAGTGGTTTTGTTTACTGTGTGTAGACTTTAGTACTATTTAGTGTTGAAGCAAATGGAAAAAAAACCTCTAAACCAAGAGACATGTTTTACTATAGCGCCATTGGCAGGTGGCAAAGCCCTGAAAAGGACCCAAACGCTACACTCCATAAAAGGTCAAAATAAACCTGCACCGTATGTTTTATTAAAACTAAAGACGGTGTTGTAAAGTTCCGGACCATGAGTTTAATCATGTGGGTGTCAACTTGAAATAGCTCCCGACTTTGTGTGGTTTTGATACTTTTTCTCTGCACTCGTAAATTGTGGAAAAATCTCTACTAAAGTCAAAATCTGCGGTTTTATTGTATTTTTTGGGACTTTCTGACATTTTTATTTTGCAGTCAAAGTCATGTTGGATCGACGTAAGGTGCAGTATTGAACTATATTCTCAATAAATATAATGTACAGACTGTGGTAACGATGGGTAAATGACGCCATGGTGAGTGTGTGGCACACTCACTGGCTGTATGGACAGCAGGGCTGCAGCTCGAGGGGATTTTAGTAGTCACGTAATCATCGATTAGTTTGTTCCATTAATCAATGAAATTGGATAAAACATAACATTAAAAAAAAACATATTATTGCAGGAAAAAGCATGTTGAAATGATCAACAAGTCTGTTGTGAACTATGTTTTATTTATGTATTTGATGTGTGCTTGATATTTATAAAATACAGTATACACTAGTATGGTAGTTATGAGTAAATTCATATTCAGCGAGTGCGTGGCACACTCACAGTCTGTATTGACAAAGGCTGCAACTATGTGCAGTCACATAATATCTGCGGCTTTTCTCACACACAAGTGAATGCAATGCATACTTGGTCAACAGCCATGCAGGTCACACTGAGGGTGGCCGTAAAAACAATCCAATCCAATCCACTTTATTTATATAGCACATTCAAACAACAAAATGTTTCCAAAGTGCTGCACAACAATATTAAAAACAACATTCAAATACTATCCTGAGCTCCACCAATGACTGAATAAAAACAAAAAATTTAAAGAAATACATATAAAACCAATATAAAATAAATATGATTAAAAACGATTTTAAGGCTGAAACCAATGAAAACAGTAAATAGAAATCAAAATTTTAAAATGGAGAGGGCAACAGAGGACCACACAATTTACGTAGTATTAAAAGCCAGAGAATAAAAATGGGTCTCAAGACGAGACTTAAAACACTCCACTGTGAGAGCAGTTCGAATATGGAGGGGAGGAGTGTTCCAGAGCTTAAGGCCGACCACAGAGAATGTCCTGTCTCCCCTCGATTTAAGTCTGGTCTTCAACTTCAACACTGTTACAAATATGCTCCGCACTGTGAACCCACACCAAAACAAGAATGACCAACACATTTCGGGAGAACATCCGCACCGTAACACAACATAAACACAACAGAACAAATAGCCAGAACCCCTTGCAGCACTAACTCTTCCAGGACGCTACAATATACACCCCGCTACCCTTTACGCCCCCCACCTCAACCTCCTCATGCTCTCTCAAGGAGAGCATGTCCCGAAATCCCAGAAGCCCTTGCAGCACTAACTCTCCTGGGACACTACAATATACACCCCTCGCTACAACCCCCCCCACCTCAACCTCCTCATGCTCTCTCAGAAAGTGCATGTCCCAAATTCCAAGTTGCTGTTTTGAGGCAAGTTAAAAAAAATAAAATGCACTTTGTGACTTCAATAATAAATATGGCAGTGCCATGTTGGCATTTTTTTTCCATAACTTGAGCTGATTTATTTTGTTTAATGTAACAAGAAAACAAGCACAAAAATGTGTTAATTCCACGACCGTTTATATCGGTATCGGTTGATAGCGGAATCTGTAATTAAGAGTTGGACAATATTGAATATTGGTATAAAAGCCACTATCGGACATCTGTAATTATTACCTGTTTTTTTTTTTTCTTCTTAAAGTGATACACACAAATTGAGCTATTGAGGGACACAGTATCACTCTTTGTGTATCATAAAGCATCGACATGTCTGTATCGTTCGACCCGTCACTAAGCACGCAGCTAATCACAATAAACACACTATTACCATTATTATCATTATCATTTATTTTTATTTTGCTTTTGCTTTTTTGTGTTTAAATTGCCACGTGACACATTTGGGGCAAGATCCACATTGCCCCGAGTCAAAACATTCCCGAAAAAATCCCCAACACCTATTTCAAAGTTTTTGAGGCCCCACCCCCACCGGAGTGTTAAAGGGGAACATTATCACCAGACCTATGTAAGCGTCAATATATACCTTGATGTTGCAAAAAACAGACCATATATTTTTTTAACTGATTTCCGAACTCTAAATGGGTGAATTTTGGCGAATGAAACGCCTTTCTGTTTATCGCTCCCTCAGCGACGACGTCAGAACGTGACGTCACAGCGGTCGTCAACGCCATGTTTCCCTACCACATCGAGTCAAATCAGCTCTGTTATTTTCCGTTTTTTCGACTGTTTGCCGGTACTTTGGAGACATCATGCCTCGTCTGTGTGTTGTCGGAGGGTGTAACAACACTCATGGACGGATTCAAGTTGATTTACGTAGAATGTGCATCGATTAGCACGGCATGCTAATCGATGCTAACATGCTATTTAGGCTAGCTGTGTGCATTATGCCTCATTTGTAGCTATATTTACATCCAGCCTTTACCTCCATTCACATTTAATGCCAAACAAACACTTACCAATCGACGGATTTAAGTTGCTCCAGTTTCAAGCGATGCGAAAGTCCCTCGTTTGGTTTTTACCGGCGATGCCACGACATAGATGGCAAGAATGTCTGGATATCCTGTGACACTCAAAGCAGATGCATTCCCAACGATAAAGTCAACGAAATCACAAAGGTGAGTGTTAGGGACTTATTGACCCAGTGTGAATGCGAAAGTCCTGATCGGTTGGTCTGCACATTTTACCGGCGATGCTAACGCAGAATAGCGTTAGCATGGCCGAATAGCGTCAATAGCTATTCGCTCAATAGCTTCAGTTTCTTCTTCGATTTCGGTTTTGCTATCTGCCTCCATTCTCCAACCATCTGTTTCAATACAAATCGCTTAAGCCGCTGGAATCCGAGTCTGAATCCGAGCTAATGTCGCTATATCTTGCTGTGCTATTCGCCATTGTTTGTATTGGAATCGCTATGTGAGGTCACAGGAAAATGTATAGCGGCATCGCAAATAGCGAAAATCAAGCACTTCAAAGCTTTTTTTAGGGATATTTCGGGAGATGTAAAATGTTTTAAAAAACTTCGAAATATTAAATAAGCCACTGGGAACTGATTTTTATAGGTTTCTAACCCTTCTGAAATCGTGATAATGTTCCCCTTTAACGCGGCTATTTGGGCACAGACACACTGCAGACCACACCGGTTCCATCCTGCGCCTCGCAGGAAATGACATCCAATCACCTTTCAACTTTACACTCACAGCCCAGCCTTTTGGCCTCGCTTCCACGCTTCACAGCTCCACCTTCCCTTTAAAGCGGTTTAAAAAAACACAATAAAGTAAAAAAAAAAAAAAAAAAAAGTAGTGTAATTTTCTCCAATCGACCCTGACACATCTCTTTTACGCGCGGAGCCTTATCTTCAAATAAAGCAGAGCACGCATTAAAATCAAACGTATTCAGTCACGGAGACGACTCGTGTAATCGACTCGCTTATTACGGGCCGGTAGCAGCCTCTAATGTTGCAAAGCAAACATAAATGTACGCGTACGAGAGGTGCTGGCTAATGTTTGCTCCGGACAGGAAGCGTACACTCGACGTCGCAATGCGGCGTCTGTCTAAAAGCAGACGAAAACATTGCCGAGGAGAAGCTAAAGCCTGAGGACCCTCTAATGTGGTTAAAGTATTCTGTTTTTCAACACTAGACTTGCATAAAAAACAGTACAATCGTTACGTTAAATAAAGCTATATTTTAATATTTTGTCATTTGTTATACTATATTTTCTGGATTATAGAGATACAGTGGGGCAAAAAAGTATTTAGTCAGCCACCGATTGTGCAAGTTTTCCCACTTAAAATGATGACTCAGGTATGTAATTTTTGGCTCAAAATCTCACGATACATGGCCCCATTCATTCTTTCCTTAACACGGATCAGTCGTCCTGTCCCCTTAGCAGAAAAACAGCCCCAAAGCATGATTGTGGAGAGAAGAAGACGACGGCCCGACGACGGGACGTGGCGCTCTTTTGCCCGGCTCAAGATGGAGGCCAGGAGGCGGAGGATGTGGCCGCCGTAATCCAAGTCAGGTGCGTAACACACACACCGGGTCTCAATCTGTCCGTCTCCTGACAGAATTTAAGAGAGGAGAAGGAGGAAGGAAAAAAGGTGGAGGAAGGAGAAGGAACCACCTGGAACGACGGACCACGAGCACAACGAACACAACGAGCGAGATCCAGACACAAACATCGGGCACCGAAAGGTGCGCGGCGGCAACCAGGAAGAGCCAGCGAGCCAGAAAATGACATTATTGAAATAATAAAGAGTCAAACCTGTTATGATGCGTCCTGCACCGAGTTTCACGGCAACCCACACGGTGACGGCGGCAGGAAGCTCGTCACAATGATGTTTCCACCCCCATGCTTCACAGTAGGTATGGTGTTCTTGGGATGCAACTCAGTATTCCATCCATTTTCTACCGCTTATTCCCTTTTGGGGTCGCGGGGGGCGCTGGCGCCTATCTCAGCTACAATCGGGCGGAAGGCGGGGTACACCCTGGACAAGTCGCCACCTCATCGCAGGGCCACTCAGTATTCTTCTTCCTCCAAACACGACGAGTTGAGTTTATACCAAAAAGTTCTACTTTGGTTTCATCTGACCACATGGCATTCTCCCAATTCCTCTGCTGTATCATCCATGTGCTCTCTGGCAAACTTCAGACGGGCCTGGACATGCACTGGCTTAAGCAGGGGGACACGTCTGGCACTGCAGGATTTGATTCCCTGTCGGCGTAGTGCAGGGGTAGGGAACCTATGGCCCAAGAGCCAGATGTGGCTCCTTTGATGACTGCACCTGGTTCTCAGATAAATCTTAGCTGACAGTGCTTTACCCGATAAGTAATGAATAATTCCGCTAGTAATCACAGTGTCAAAAATAACGTTGAAAATACAAAACATTCTCATGCATTTTAATCCATCCATCCGGTTACTACCGCACCTGTTCAAGAAGTCGCATTAATGGAAAGAAGTATTTTATTTATTGTTGGTTAGCTTCAGAATAACAACATTTTTAAAAAGAATAAGAGACTTACTATACTCTAAAAATGTTGGTCTTACTTAAAAAATGCATGCATTTAGTTGTATTCAGTCTTAAAAAAAATATTATATGGCTCTCACGGAAATACTTTTTAAAATATTTGTCTTGTATGGCTCTCTCAGTCAAAATGGTTCCCGACCCCTGCCGTAGTGTGTTACTGATGGTAACCTTTGTTACTTTGGTCCTAGCTCTCTGCAGGTCATTCACCAGGTCCCCCCGTGTGGTTCTGGGATTTTTGCTCACCGTTCTCATGATAATTTTGACCCCACGGGATGAGATCTTGCGTGGAGCCCCAGATCGAGGGAGATTATCAGTGGTCTTGTATAATTGCTCCCACAGTTGATTTTTTTCACACCAAGCTATTTGCCTATTGTAGATTCACTCTTCCCAGTCTGGTGCAGGTCTACAATTCTTTTCCTGGTCTCCTTCGACAGCTCTTTGGTCTTTGCCATAGTGGAGTTTGGAGTCTGACTGTTTGAGGCTGTGGACAGGTGTCTTTTACACAGATAACGAGTTCCATTAAATCAGGTAACGAGTGGAGGACAGAAGAGTTTCTTAAAGAAGAAGTTACAGGTCTGTTAGAGCCAGAGATCTTCCTTGTTTGAAGTGACCAAATACTTGTTTTCCGCCATCATTTACAAATAAATTCTTTAAAATTCCTACAATGTGAATTCCTGGATTTTTTTTTTCACATTCTGTCTCTCACAGTTGAAGTGTACCTATGATGAAAATTACAGACCTCTGTCATCATTTTAAGTGGGAGAACTTGCACAATCGGTGGCTGACTAAATACTTTTTTGCCCCCACTGTATAGAGGTGGCACCGACAAAATTATAGAAGGAAGAAAAAATGATTTCCATTTATCGGCCGCACTGGACTATAAATCGCTGGTTTGTAAGTACCCCTTAGTGGTTAAACAGATTATACATATTTTTCACAATTACTCAAATTAAATTCAAAAAAGTGTTCCATCCCAAACAACTAACAAGTTGCAGTTATTTTGTTGATAGTCGATACAATCATATGATAAGTAACGTTACCTCGCCAAAACCTAAGTTGCCGTTTATACGTTCCCGAAAACACACTTTCGGCTAATACACTCATATACAATTGTCCCTCGCTGTATCATTATTCAACATTTGTGACCTCGCCCAATTCGGGATTTGTATTTTTTGGCCTAAACTATTCATTTGTAAGCATAAACATGGTTAAATGAACTAAACATATCAATACTATAGTATCATTGGTTACAAGATCAGTATCGTGGCCACTGATTGGCTCAGCCTCAGAAAGCATTACCTTATTGGATTAAAACAGTACAGAGGTGACTAGGTGCGTATTATTTCTGTGTAAAAGACTCATAATGATACAAAAATATATATTTAAAAGGTTGTAAACATGTTTTTTAAGCTTGTATATGTATTTTTGTCCAAAATTAATAATTTTAAGCATAATAATGGCCAAATGAACTAACAATATCAATTAAAGATGCGCGGATAGGCAATTATATCATCCGCATCCGCATCACCAAAGTCGTCATCCACCCGCCTTCTACCTGAACCAACATTTTATCAGGACCGTACCCGCCCCCCAACCGCCCGCTGAAATACATCAGAGGTTGTCCGCCTTCATCACTCACAGAGCTATTTAAACCTGTTTCAATGAGTAATGATGACAATTGGAGCCGCTAATATTCCCGCGACTATCCAATAGCGTTCATCCTGATGACAAGAGTATGGGGCGTGCTGTGAAGCCATTGCCTTGGACACCTTCAACAACATGTACGAACCGATCGTTAGTCCGGCAACATGTTGTGTGCAGCTTCCGCAAATACACGTTCAAGATTGAAAGGCATACTAGGTAATACAGAGTACACTGATGGTTGTGATATAAACAACTTTAACACTTACTAATATACGTCACACTGTGAAACCACACCCAACAAGATTGACAAACACATTTCGGGAGAACATCCTCACAGTAACACAACATAAACGCAACACAACTAATACCCATAATCCTTTGGATCCGTGACACCCCCTGAATATATTTTACACCCCCGCGCCCGCAACTCCGCCCACCTTACCGACGCACGGGGGGGGGTTTGCTGCTAGCGGGTTGTATAAAAGAGTCAGGAAGGATTATGGGTATTTGTTGTGTTGCGTTTATGTTGTGTTACTGTGAGGATGTTCTCCCGAAATGTGTTTGTCGTTCTTAATTGGTGTGGCTTCACAGCGTGGCGCATATTACTAAGAGTGTTAAAATTGTTTATATCACAACCATTAGTGTACTCTGTGTCACCCAGTATGCCTTGCAGTCGTGTGCGTGTTGTTGCGGGAGCCAAACACAACATGTTGCTGGACTGACAAGCAGATCGTACATGTTGTTGTAGGCGACAAAGCCAATGGCTTCATAGCACGCCCTAATACTTATTATCTGGGTGACTACCGGTAGTCATTCAGGAGAATAATAGCGTTTCTTATTGTCTTTTTCGCTTTATGACACGGGTCTTAAATGGCTCTTTGAATGGCAAAGGATACCGATCACAGAACCATGCATATCAAATATTTCCAGATGGTTCAACCGCCACCCGCCCGAATCTAATTTAAATCTATTTTTTCGTCATGTCACCCGCCCGACCCGCAGTTTGACCGTGGACTCCGCGGATGAGACCGCAAACCGCGCATCTCTAATATCAATACTATAGTATCATTGGCTACTCCATCAGTATCGTGGCCACTGATTGGCTCAGCCTCAGTAAACATTATTTTATTTGATTAACAGTGTAGAGGTGGACATGTGCGTATTATTTCCTGTGTATAGGACTCAAAATATGACAAAAATATACAAACCCTGTTTCCATATGAGTTGGGAAATTGTGTTAGATGTAAATATAAACGGAAAACAATGATTTGCAAATCCTTTATAATCTATATTCAATTGAATGCACTACAAAGACAAGATATTTGATGTTCAAACTCATAAACTTGATTTTTTTTTTTTTGCAAATAATAATTAACTTAGAATTTCATGGCTGCAACACGTGCCAAAGTAGTTGGGAAAGGGCATGTTCACCACTGTGTTACATCACCTTTTCTTTTAACAACACTCAATAAACATTTGGGAACTGAGGAAACTAATTGTTGAAGCTTTGAAAGTGGAATTCGTCCCCATTCTTGTTTTATGTAGAGTTTTAGTCATTCAACAGTCCGGGGTCTCCGCTCTCGTATTTATGCCTCATAATGCGCCACATATTTTCGATGGGAGACGGATCTGGACGCAGGCGGGCCAGGAAAGGACCCGCACTCTTTTACTACGAAGCCACGCTGTTATAAGACTTGTCTTGCTGAAATAAGCAGGGGCGTCCATGATAACGTTGCTTGGATGACAACATATGTTGCTCCAAAACCTGTATGTACCTTTCAGCATCAATGGTACCTTCACAGACGTGTAAGTTACCCATGCCTTGGGCACTAATGAACCCCCATACCATCACAGATGCTGGCTTTTGAACTTTGCGCCTATAACAATCCGAATGGTTATTTTGCTCTTTGTTCTGGAGAACACCACGTCCTCTGTTTCCAAATTAGTTTGAAATGTGGACTTGTCAGACCACAGAACACCTTTCCACTTTGCATAAGTCCATCTTAGGTGAGCTCGGGCCCAGCCAAGTCGGCGGCGTTTCAGCATATTGTTGATAAATGGGTTTGGCTTTGCATAGTAGGGTTTAACTTGCACTTACAGATGTAGCGACCAACTGTAGTTACTGACAGTGGTTTTATGAAGTGTTCCTGAGCCCATGTGGTGATATCCTTTACACACCGATGTCGGTTTTTGATGCAGTACCACCTGAGGTATCAAAAGTCCGTAACATCATCGCTTCCGTGCAGTGATTTCTCCAGATTCTCTGAACCTTTTGATGATTTTACGGACCGTAGATGGTAAAATCCCTGAATTCCTTGCAATAGCTCGTTGAGAAATGTTGTTCTAAAACTGTTCGACAATTTGCTTACAAAGTGGTGACCCTCGTCATCCTTGTTTGTGAATTACTTAGCATTTCATGGAAGCTGCTTTTATACCCAATCATGGCACCCAATTAGCCTGCACACCTGTGGGATGTTCCAAATAAGTGTTTGATGAGCATTCCTCAACTTTGTCAGTATTTATTGCCACCTTTCCCAACTTCTTTGTCACGTGTTGTTGGTATCCAATTCTAAAGTTAATGATTATTTAAAAAAAAAATGTTTGTCAGTTTTAACATCAAATATGTTGTCTTTGTAACATATTCTACTGAATATGGGTTGAAAAGGATTTGCAAATCAATGTATTCTGTTTATATTTACATCTAACACAATTTCCCAACTCATATGGAAACAGAGTTTGTATTTATATATATATATATTTAAGGATGGCCGGAATCACTCATTATACATTTATAATGAGTAATTTGAACTATTTACCAACCGATTAAAAGCAATAAATACAAGTTTACTGTACTTTTACTGCAAATGTGTTTATCCATCATATTTAATGATATGTCATAGTAGTTATTTTTTGCACACAACCGTTTGAACGCGACGATGAAAAAAGCTCACTTATTACTGAACAATGTTTGTCCTTTCTTACAATTATTAATAAACACAAACTCCCGGCTCTTGTCCTGAAAAGTGATCCGCAGGGGGGCGCTGTGTGCCCGTGTCTGTTCCAGGGAAGAGGAGGGGTGCGTGTGTGTGTGTGTGTGTGTGTGTGTGTGTGTGTGTGTGTGTGTGTGTGTTCCCTCACACACACACAGCAAAAAGCAGCAGTGCAAAAAAAAAAAAGACAACAAAAGCAACAAAACTCTCACACTGATAATAATAAGGACAACAATAAAAGCCAGTATATTGTTATGTCTCATTAAGTGTCCAATACATCAATTTATTGCAATTTTTCATTTTTTTTTTTTTTTTTAGAAAATAGCTGCAGTTCTTTTCGTCCACATCTTCCACTAAGAAGTTGTATTTAGATGATGAAAAGGACACAAAATGACGGATTTGTGCTGGGGTAATGACCCCTCCCCTAGCCTCCCTCTCTCTCTCCCTCCCTCTCTCTCTCTCTCTCTCTCTCTTTCCTTATTCCTGCGGCGTGCTTCATTCCAGTGCGCACACACTCAGAGAGAAGGTCCACGCAGCAGCCAGCTCCGATCAATCCTCTCAGGGAATACACACCCACACACACACACTCACACACACACACACACACACCACTTCTGGAGTATCTCACCCAAAGACGCACCGTTGTGATTCCTCGCCGTGGACTTACGCTTACGCACTGCTTGCGTCAAGAACGCGTCTTTTTTTTTTTTTTTTTTTTTGTGTTGTGACCTCTTTGAAAGTCTTTTTTTTCGTACAAAAGGGGGATCTTCATATTTCACACAGGATTGTTTCTCTACCCGGTTCGACTATTTACGAGCGGAAACCGTTGATTGTGGAACTATTGCGCCAATGGTGCGGGCTGGACGACCTGCGCGCAGCTGACCCGCGCTCAGTGCGCAAGAACACCAGTGGGGTGGGTTCTTATTCCGACGTATAGATGGTGTGGTGGTGAATGGTTCCGAGGGTGCAACATAAGCTGGGACTGTAAAGGAGGCGGACTGTGCGTGGATCGGTTCTACTCTCCTCCGCCGTGAGTCCGTTTACATGAGCGGGTCATGACAATGGATTACATTCTGCTCTTGTGCAGCCTCCTGCTGTCCCCCCTGGCCTCCGCGGTGGAAGGTAAGACCTTTTTTTAACTTTATAGCACAAAAAGAAAAAAGACACCCTAGGACCCCACGACGCAATTCGGGTGTTGCGACGGTGCGTAATTGTCACGCACCTCAGTTCCAGTTGTGTATTCTCTTTTTCTTGTTTCTGTGTGACATGAACCATCGCCTGCTGTTACTGCTGCTTTCTTGGGCTTTTTTTTTTTTTTTTTTTTTTTTTTTCCTTTTAGAGGAAATTAGTCCCACACTGAATCTCACCAGGGAGTCGACGTGGTTGGGGACACTAACCACCCACCCCCATTTTATCACTTTAAAAAACACTTTTGTTCACCTCCGCTTTTACGCATGGAGACGGTCACACATGCAAAACAGGGTTGATTGCAGCAAAAAATAACAACAAAAAAACAAAACAAAATGTTTTTGCATATAATCAATAGTTTATTTCTATTCACAAATGATGCTTTTTATTGTATTTTTATTTTTAAGGCGACTTTTCAGGCATGTGGACTATACCACATGTGCAAAAAAGGCTGATATCAGCAAAAAAAACAAAAAAACATTAGCATGCAGTTCTTGACTTAATTCATTTTTTCATTTTAAAAATATATATATTTATACATAGTACAATTTGCTTGCTTTTTGTAAATAAGTATTTTTTCCATTTTTTATTATGATTATTTGGGAATTGTTTTGTGCAAGTTCGAAAAGAGTGCAAAAATATGAGGCAAGTTCAGCCCTAAAGCGCATGTGGATCACGAATAGTGGATATATGAGGGTGTCTACTGGGGCTGTGGAAGTGGGACACCAGACCACCGGCACACTATCACGCCTGCCGTGCAATCGTCAAGTTATTGATTAATATTTAATAACGCTTATCTGTCACTTTTTATGTAACCCAACTAATACTGT
This sequence comes from Nerophis ophidion, assembly GCF_033978795.1. NCBI lineage: Eukaryota > Metazoa > Chordata > Actinopteri > Syngnathiformes > Syngnathidae > Nerophis > Nerophis ophidion. The sequence continues at coordinate 13,209,675 of NC_084632.1, read as the reverse complement.
TTGATGCATTTATTAAACAACCCTAAAACAATTTTTTTTTTTTTTTTTTTTACCAAAAGTTGCTTTTTTAATTAAAAAAACTTGAAAAAAAAGTGATTTTGTATATTTAATAAAACCGTTTTAAATATAGCATAAGGTTATTTGCTTTATATGCTTCCTCCAGACACAAAAAAGTGACTTGATCACTATAAACTTACTTTTTCAATCTGGATAAATGCAAAAAACATTAAAAAAAAAAGTAAATAAACTGATAATATGATTGGAATATGAGTGCAGAAATATGAACATAAGTGTTTTGAAAGCTTGCAGTTACTTAAGTTGCGTCAAAATGTCGACAGAATGATCCGGATTTTGCCTCTTCCCTGCAAATGGCCCATTATAGATTTCTCTGCAACAACGACAACAACAACAACAAAAGTGATGTCATAAATTGTGTCCATGCTTTTAATACGAGTACGGTGATTTACGGCGGACGCTCTGACTTTCTTGTCGGGAGGAAAAAGACTAGAGCCTCCTGGAGGGGAGTTCAAGCGGCCCCATTGCGAGGCGCCCCGGGTCTGAGGTCAAACAGCCCTGGGAATAATTAATGGATCCATCTATTCTTTCGCTCTTTTTGCTCTCGCTCAGCCTCACTTCCATGTAAGGAAGGGGTTTCTTCACTCCTTCCTAAGGAGGGCCAGACTAAAAACAAACAAATAAATAAATAAAAGACACAGGAAGGTCTTTTAGGTGAATTAAAAGGCGAAAAACAGAACATTATGATGATTTATCAACAATGCAAATTCTGTTTCTGCTTTTTTACACCCCTTCACTTATTTGTTGTTTTTTTTAAAGCGGGAAAAAAAAAAGCAACAAGCCACAAACGGCCCCCGAGCCACGCTTTGAGTACCCCTGACTTTTAAGGTTCTGAGCGGAATTTCCGAGTTGTATTGCAGGTTCTTGCCGTAAACATGCAGAAATGCAATAACCTGCATTTAATTTGCAATTAAGTTATGCCACAGTTCTGGGTGGCTGATTTCCAGTGACCCCTTGCCCCCGAAGGAGAAGTCGGCTTGCAATTTCATGCAAATTATTATGATTTTTTTTTTCTTTCTGCCAAATAAAAGTGTGGAAGTGACACGCCAGACATTATAATCATCTTAAAAAAAAAAAAATAACATCACAACATTTAAAAAAAAAAAAAGTGTCTTATCAACGCCTGCAGCTGCCAGCACTAAAAAGAAGAGCCTGTTTTGATGCTGTGATCAATGTTATGCTGTATTTTATTTTTTATTATATCGTATATGCATTGTAAGTTTGTTTTTTTTCTTTTTAATTGGATTTTGTTTGCCTTTTTTTTACATCATGGCCAGGGAACTATACAAATAAAAAGTAGCCTTCTGGCTAATTGTGGCTTTGTAAATCATGTTTGTTTTTTTTTAAATAAAATTGCACTGTCCCCCTTTGAAGTAAAGTAATCTTAATCTAAATATATATATATATATATATATATATATATATACAAAAAAAACATCAAAATTCCACAGCAATCAAAAATAAGTTTAAAAAATAAAAAAGTGAAAAAATCCATCCATCCATTTTCTACCGCTTATTCCCTCTTGCGGTCGCGGGGGGCGCTGGCGCTTATCTCAGCTACAATCGGGCGTAATATATATATATACATATTTTTTAATTATTATTTTTTTCAAACTTATTTTTAATTGCTGTGGAGTTTTTATGTTTTTCGTGTGTGTTTTAGTTATTTTTATTTATTGGTAAATATAACTTAACAAAGGAACATATATGAAAAAAAAAAAGATAAATAAATAATTAAATAATACATAAATAATGACTGAATAAATGAGGCAAGGCCAGAAAAGTGAACCCAGCGGAACTAAAATACATTTATTAAAAAAAACTAAACAAGTTATGTGTAATAATATATATATATATATACATATATATATATATATATATATATATATATATATATATATATATATATATATATATATATCTACATACAAAAAAAATCTAAATTCCACAGCAATCCAAAATAAGTTTAAAAAATAAAATAATAAAAATATCCATCCATCCATTTTCTACCGCTTAGTCCCTTTTGGGGTCGCGGGGGGGCGCTGGCGCCTATCTCAGCTACAATCGGGCAAAATATAATATATATACATATATATAATATATTTTTTTTTTCAAACTTATTTTGATTGCTGTGGAGTTTTTATGTTTTTTTGTATGTGTTTTAGTTATTTTTCCATCCATCCATCCATTGTCTACCGCTTATTCCCTTTCGGGGTCGCGGGGGGCGCTGGCGCCTATCTCAGCTACAATCGGGCGGAAGGCGGAGTACACCCTGGACAAGTCGCCACCTCATCGCAGGGCCAACACAGATAGACAGACAACATTCACACTCAAGGGCCAATTTTAGTGTTGCCAATCAACCTATCCCCAGGTGCATGTCTATTTTTATTAATCGGTAAATATAACTTAATAAAGAAACATATATTTAAAATACATTTTTAAAAAAATAAAAAATTAATAATTAAATAATACATAAATAATGACTGAATAAATAAACGAGGCCAGGCCAGAAAAGTGAACCCAGCGGAATTAAAATACATTTATTTAAAAAAAATAAAAAAGTTCTGTAATAATAATAATAATAATAATATATATATATATATATATATATATATATATATATATATATATATATATATATATATATATATATATATATATAGTTTTTTAAAGTTGCATGTATACAGTTGTACCTTGGTGATGATCCAACTGTTTAAAGGAGGCATTGGAGCGCAGTTTATGGCGCACCGCGTGATTGCGCACAAAAGGACATGCTTTGATACGCACACGTTTTCGTGTTTACGTGGGTGAGATCACACCTCCACGGGAGCCGTTTACACTTGGCGAGTGATTTGTACCGTGCGTGTGCGCGTGCGCAACAGGGGTCCCATTATACTGCCATCATTTGTCTTTTTTTTTTTTTTTACAATTTCTTACGTTTTGTGGCACTTTGACGACATAAAACGGAATGATTATTAAAGCCTTTATGGTTATTTTGTTGCCCCCCCATAAAACTTTTGTTTCAGTTAAAAAAGCACTTTAAACGTTCTTCAATGACCAAACAAAGCACGTTTAAATCACAAAGCGACCCATTAGTGCGTCTTTGTAGGGCAAAATAAGTCTTAATTTGTAGTAAAAAAAAAGAAAAAAAGAAGAGGAATAATTCAAGCGGTTTAGCTTTTATGAAAAAAAAAGAAGGTAGAACGTGTAATTGTCACACGCGGGGACTTCAACAGAGTGTCAATTGATGTGGTCCGTATCGATCCGGTGAATCGATATTGCTCAACCTTTAAAAAAAAAAAAAGAGGATAATTTAGATGCGAGAGGGAGGGAGACTCTCTTGCTGTGCTCTTATAAGAGCAATCATCAATTCATAAGGTCATGTATTCATCACCGGCCATGAATCTATTAAAGCATTATTCATGTTTCAGCTGCCCTCCAAATAATTAAATAACAATGAACATCTAAACATACATCTAAACATATATATATATATATAAATATATAATTGTCAGATATTATATTATTATATTATTATAATCGTCATGATATTCTTACATATTCATTATTTACTGTTTGTAAGCATGCTGATAGAATAGTGTAACAAAAAGGCATCGTACACGACTATAAATCATAAAAAAACATAATAAACATGCAGACTGAGGTTATCGTCATTATATTATTACATATTTAAGTATAATGTTTTTTTTTATTATTGCATTTTTTGCAATAGAGGGTTTTTTATGTGCTGTTATTAAGCATGCTAATATAATAGTGTAACAAATAGGCACAATACACGACTATAAATCATAAAAAAATTCAACATTATGTATTTTCGAATATTATACATGTGGATTTAGGTTATCATCATCATATTATTAAATTTTTAAGTGTTTTATTATATTTGTACAGTAATAATATTTAAATCTATATATTTTTTGATAATAATAATAATAATTATTATGTATTGTATGGTTATACTTTAATAATAGTCTGGTTATATTATGATATTAATATAATACTATTTTTTATTGTTGCATTTTTTTGCAATAGGGGAGTTTTTATGTACTGTTTTTTAAGCATGCTAATATAATCGTGTCACAAATAGGCACAATACACGACTATAAATCATAAAAAAATCCAACATTATGTAATTTAAAATATAATACATGCAGACTGAGGTTATAGTCATTATATTATTACATTTGTAAGTGTTTCGTTTAATTTGTACAGTAATAATATTTATATCTGATATTTTGGTGAGAATAATGATTATTATTAGGAACTGTATGATTATACTTTAGTAATAGTCTGTTTATATTATGATATTAATATAATACTATTTTTCTATTATCGCATTTTTTACAATTAGAGGATTTTTTATGTACTGTTTGTAAGCCTGCTAATAGAATAGTGTAACAAAAAGGCACCATACACGACTATAAATCATAACAAATCCAACATTATGTATTTTCAAATACTTTACATGCAGACTGAGGGTTAGGGCCTCAAAAAGAGACCCATTCCATTTTTTCAAGGCATTTTTTTTGCCACATGAGATGGCACGAAATACATTTTTTGTAATTATTTTTAAATTAATTTTAGACATACAGTGCAATTTTTGAGGCAGTCAAAGTTTATTGGTTTTTTTCCCGCCTAAGGGAACGTTCCAAAGTCCACTAAACAACCTTCCTATAACAACACATAGACCTCTCAGTATGAAGACATCAATGCAAGTGTAATGTTAAAAAAACCTAAATAAAATAGGGAAAAAATGCATATGTATTTGTTTGAGTGTAATAGATAACGAAAACTGACAAAACAAACACATGCAAAATAAATAAACTACGTTAACTGTATTATTCTTACCGTTTACTAGTTTTTTCCCCACATTAGACGTGCAGATCCTCTAATTTCCAATTAATGACGCACAAACAACTTAAAATGTGGACTTTTTATATTTGCATGTGTGAGTTTTAGCCCTCTGGTCCAAAAGTACTGGCAATTGTTGCTATTATTCCATATTTCGATACTTGTTATGTCTCCACTTTGGGCCCTCGCTCACTTGTGTGAGCGCTCTTGAACAGATGTACGCCGTGACTTACACCCAAATGGACGTAAGACTCTCAGGAAGGAGAGGGCAGAGGGGTGGGGGCCGGGGGGGGTGTAATGGAGGACAACATGTCGGGATGGCTCGACATGGAGTTGGCGGGGGGTGCAGTATTGGGTCAGAATTGGATCAGGGGTGGGGGGGGGGTATGCACAGTTGACTAGCTTTATGCTATCTGGGTCTGCAGGAGCGTTCATGTGCACAGGGCTGTACTTCAGGACTCCGAGGGCGGCGTGGAAAGATTTACCGAGCTGGAATTTCTCATGAAGGCAAGCAACGGCCGTCTTTGGCCAGCTGGTGCCTTCACACGCCACGCCGAGAGCGCCGGGGATTGATCTACTCTTTGCTGATGATAACTAAACTGGCAGGCCGCTTCAATTCGTTCGGGGTCATTCTATTTCCTAAAGTTTTTTTGTTTTTTTTCCCCGGCGACTCCAGCGCTCGTAAAGGACGATTAGAGCAGTGGTGATAGTAAACTGGAGTAAGCGATATAATGACTACGTTGTTACGTTGTGTGTCAAGGCACGAGAGCGCTTATAAATACGAACGTTGACTATGAGCATGAACAACGGCAATAAATCAAATCAAACGCTGCCTATATTGCAAACTTATTGGATTCAGCTGTTTGCAATGTAAAGTGAAACTAATCCAAGGCATGATATGGAAGATGGACATCAATATAGGCCATTAGAAACACATGACTTACATATAGTAATGGACACTATTATGAAATGTATAAGTCGTATTCATGTATCCTCCGATTGTGCGTGAATAAGTGCATGTAAAATGTCAATCAATAAATGACTCGGTGCTTCACAATATTTTTTTTTACAGCAAACATATTCCTAGCCCCTTCCTACTCCGGCACTGATAGGAATATAACGACACATTTTCCCCACATGCAG
>NC_084632.1:12953585-13196085 GCF_033978795.1 Nerophis ophidion | reverse complement strand
GCCTCTGTGTTATTTGAATGAGTAAACGAATAAATGGTGCAAAAACGACATGAAAACAAACGCTCCTTGTGGTTTGTTATTGTTTGGAAAACGCAGAATCACAGCGAGATACGTCACACTTTCAGGCTCCTCTTTTCAACACGTTCAAAAAGGAGCAGGAAGGAGCAGTGCTTATTTAATCCTACCCTTTTTTTGCATTTGATAGCAATTGCTAACACTTTTGTTCACTTTCTGCATTCAAATTGTTCACAACTGACTCCGTAGATCATGCAATTGTGGATATATATATGTGTGTATGTATATATATATGAATAAGCGGTAGAAAATGGATGGATGAATATATATGTGTGTATATATATATATATATATATATATATATATATATATATAGTGCTCCATACCGTGGTAGAGCGCAATATGTATATATATATATGAATAAGCAGTAGAAAATGGATGGATGGATATCTAAAAACATATATATGTTATACAGAGTGAATTAAGTTGTATTTCATATAGTATGATGAAAAAAACACTTAATTGAAAACACGAAAAAAATGAAAATACAATTTTGAAACATATTTTATCTTCAATTTTGACTTTTTAAAATTCAAAATTCAACCGAAAAAAAAATGAAGAGAAAAAACAGTTAGTTCAACTGTTTTTGAAAAAATAAAAGAATAATTTATGGAATATCATTAGTAATTTTTCCTGATTAAGATTAATTTTAGAATTTTGATGACATGTTTTAAATAGTTTAAAATCCAATCTGCACTTTGTTAGAATATATAACAAATTGGACCAAGCTATATTTCTAACAAGACAAATAATTATCTTTTCTAGATTTTCCAGAACAAAAATTTGAAAAGAAATTCAAAAGACTTTGAAATAAGTTTTAAACTTGACGTTTTCCAGAATTTTTTTTTTTAAAGAAATTCAAAAGACTTTGAAATAAGATTTACATTTGATTCTACAGATTTTCTAGATTTGCCAGAATATTTTTTTTTCATTTTAATCATAATAAGTTTGAAGAAATATTTCACAAATATTCTTTGTCGAAAAAACAGAAGCTAAAATGAAGAATTAAATTGAAATGTATTTATTATTCTTTACAATAATAATAAATAAAAAAAATACTTGAAAATTGATTTAAATTGTCAGGAAAGAAAAGGAAGGAATTTAAAAAGTAAAAAGGTATATGTGTTTAAAAATCCTAAAATCATTTTTAAGGTTGTATTTTTTCTCTAAAATTGTCTTTCTGAGAGTTATAAGAAGCAAAGTAAAAAAAACAAATGAATTTATTTAAACAAGTGAAGACCAAGTCTTTAAAATATTTTCTTGGATTTTCAAATTCTATTTGAGTTTTGTCTCTCTTAGAATTAAAAATGTTGAGCAAAGCGAGACCAGCTTGCTAGTAAATAAATACAATTTTAAAAATAGAGACAGTTCACTGGTAAGTGCTGCTATTTGAGCTATTTTTAGAACAGGCCAGCGGGCGACTCATCTGGTCCTTACGGGCGACCTGGTGCCCGCGGGCAAATATCTCTATGGACTTTTGAATATAAATATTACGAAGGACATGATGACTCGTTGCTTGGTAAAAGTTTAGCAGAAACAAAGTACAATTGTAATTATAAGGCAATTTTGTGCAGACAAGCCGATGTTTTAGCATTTTTTTCCCTGATTTTCGGCCAACTTGGTGCATCCCGAGTGTACAAAACTAGTAATAGATGTCTTCTATTACTTTTGAAGGGCAACAGCAGCGGTTTCGAGCAAACTGTCATTTTTCCCGGCATCATATTTGCTTGGTTGCTCGCTGCAGCACATTTCGGTTGCAGCGGTAGCAATCACACGTAACCTTTTGTCGTGATATTTACATAATCCCCACGGTCCCGGGGAGCGGCCTCCCGCAGATGCCGCCAGCTGCGGCAGCATTTATTTAACCTCACTTCAAGTCAGACCCGAGTCCCGGTGACACTTCCAGAAGCGCAATAGTTAGAAGGACAATAAAAAGGCCCCAAATTGTCCTCAACTTTGGGGCCAGGGGAGCAAATGTGGAGGTGTTTATTGTTTTTGTTTGATGCCTCAAATGTCCCCGACACTTGTCCATTTGGTAACAGCAGGATGGCGTTACTTAACGTAAATAAATATGTTTGCAACTTGAAGCGGCTGCAGAGAAAGCGCTAACTTTCAAAACAGACACAAGTTTGTTAGTTATTATTCTACTGTATGATATTGAATGTATAGCATAGTGTAACAATAAACAACATGACTGCAAAATTGGTAGTCGCTTCCATTGTCAGTGCCCAAAGCAATTTTGAACATTATTCACAATGTTTTATCAATGTAAAGCTATTTTTATACTGTTTTTAATCCTACCCGATTTTAATTTTATGCACGTTTTGTTCAAAAACTAATTCATGGGAAACAAATTGGTATGTATGTAGTTATTTCTACTGCAAAATAACATTATTAACATCATTAAAACTTACATTTTCAAAAGTTCCCTACACAAAAAAAAAAACAGTCGGGGAAATTGTAGATTAAATTCTTATCAGAGATGGAGCAGGAAGGTGCTTGGAATATCTTTGCGGAAAAATGTCATATTAAGTGCCCTGTTATTCATTAATTGACATTTTGTTTTATGTATGTAAAACTATTTTCATACTTTTTTAATCAAACACATTTAATTTGATGTATGTTTGGTCCTAAAACAAATTAATAAGAAATAAATACTTCTGTGAATTTTTTTTAAAGTGCACAATAACAAATTTACCATGATTAAAACATGCAAACCGACCTGACTAACCTGGCCAATGATGCACACTCCTGGGGGACAATGAGTACATTTTTTTATTGTATTCTTATCAGAGACACAGCAGGGAGGGGCTTGGATTATTTTGGTAGTAAAATTTCATATTAAGTGACCTCATTTATTATTGACGTTTTACACGCGCTTTTTCCACACAAAACAGGGTCCCCCATTATACAAAAAATGTTTATATACTTTTTTAAATAATAATTGGATTTTATTTATTGCATAATTTGTCTTAAAACATTTTAGTGGAAATACATTGTTGTATAATTATTGATAAATAAATAATGAATATTCTGTGCAATTTATAGTCTAAAATAACCGATTTAACATTATTAAAACATAGATTTATACACTTTCCTTGCCAGGAAATTAACCCGGTTCCACTGCCAAACAAAGTTAGCAATATCATTTACATAAACAAATCAATTATAATATATTCAAACTTTTAAGCATAATTATATACATTTACATGTACATATGTATAGTTATACAAAAATGTTTAGGTTGAACGCTAAAATAAGTTTTACACATTTTTTTGGTGATATTTTAGCGCTGTTTTTGTCATAACACATTTTTTTTTTGTATGACAAAAACATACAAAATATGCAATATTTACCTCTTAAAGTAGAACATTTGATGTATACATATATACATATATATACATATATATACATATATACATATATATATACATATATATATATGTATATATATATATATATATATATATGTATATATATATATATATATATATATATATATATATATATATATATATATATATATATATATATATATATATATATATATATATAAATATATATACACAAATAATATATATGTATATATATATTTCTGTGGTGTATCCATTATATAATGCTCAATACTGGGGTAGAGCGGAATATACGTTAGGTCAGGAAAACCACAAGAGGCTATATCATGCCTACAAGCCCGTTTCGCCTGCAGGACCGCTTGTAACAGAGCAAATTTTGGAGATTTTAAATTATTACATATATATATATACTTGTCTCCGAAACATCCAAAAGCAGTCCTTTGAGACACTTGTGATTTAGGGCTATATAAACAAACATTGATTGATTGATAATTTGAGAAAAAAACAGGCTTTACTGTGGGATCCCATTTGTATGACTTGATGGGGTCCCGGGGACCCCATTTTGTAAATTCCGAGCACCAACACTGATGGAGTATCGGTGCGTGCAAAATAGCAGCAGGCGGCTGTGGCCTGCGGGCCGGTTCTGACATATATATTTAAACATATTCGATTATTCATTCGCGGGCTGGATCTTAGACACGCCTTATCTAGAGCAGTGGTTCTCAAATGGGGGTACGCGTACCCCTGGGGGTACTTGAAGGTATGCCAAGGGTTACATGAGATTTTTTTTAAATATTCTAAAAATAGCAACAATTCAAAAATCCTTTATAAATATATTTATTGAATAATACTTCAAGAAAATATGAATGTAAGTTCATAAAATGTGAAAAAAAATGCAACAATGCAATATTCAGTGGAGGCAGCTAGATTTTTTTGTGGACATGTTCCATAAATATTGATGTTAAATATATATATATTTTTTTTAGAATTCAGTTCATGAATCCAGATGGATCTCTATTACAATCCCCAAAGAGGGCACTTTAAGTTGATGACTACTTTTATGTGTAGAAATCTTTATTTATAATTGAATCACTTGTTTATTTTTTAACCAGTTTTTAGTTCATTTTATATCTTTTTTTCCAAATAGTTCAAGAAAGACCACTACAAATGAGTAACATTTTGCACTGTTATGCAATTTAATAAATAAGAAACTGATGACATAGTGCTGTATTTTAATTCTTTATCTCTTTTTTTCCAACCAAAAATGCTTTGCTCTGATTTGGGGGTACTTGAATTAAAAAAAATGTTCACAGGGGGTACATCGCTAAACAAAGCTTGAGAACCACTGATCTAGAGAATTAAGCTTTCAAAAAAACAAAACAATTAAAACAAGACTTTATTTATTTATTTATTCTAAATTTTTATGAATGGGACCCGACGAAACGGGAGTAAATGTTACAACAAATCTAAAAATTGTATTGGTTTTAAATATGAATTATATCATTTTTCAGTGGAAAAAGTTTGGACACCCCTGCTCTAATACTTGGAAATAGCTCTTTATTTTGCTGCATATTTCTTTGTATGGTCCATGCTCTATGCCTAAATCGCACGTTGTGGATCAAGATTGTATACACATTTTTTAACCTTAATCATGATGAGGACACGTTCAGTCAGTCCTAGTTCACTTTTAACCTGAACTACCTGAAGTAGAATCCAATGCTTCTCCCCCTGCAAGAGACAAGGAGGGTGTTTGGGCCGTGATTTGAGCGGAGTGCTGTGAGGACTAATTGCAATGCGCCAGATGAAAGTGCTGCACAATGCGGCCTGACCCCCTCCCCCTGTGCCAAGTCAGGCCACAAACGGGCTCCCCTTCCTCCCCTCACACCAAATCCCTCCCAACCTGGCAAGAGGTGACAGTTGCTTAACAAGACGGCCGTCCACATGCGTGCACACGTCGCCTTCCCTCGCCAGCCGCCCTTCCAAACTCACACCCACCTGCTTCTCCGCCCGGTCCGCCGCTAATGAATCAATCAGCTGCTTCCATCGCTGTCAGACCCCATCGATCAGCCCCGGGTCCTCCCAGGTCTCAGCAGAGCAGCGGGGGAGCTCGGGAAAGGGAAGAAGGGGCTTGAAGCATCCAGAACGCTTCAAAGAACCCCCGGTTTCTTATCTGCTGTACTTCTTTTCTGAAATATGGCATTGGGATGGTGTGTCTGAAATGAAAGGGGGTGGGGATTAAAAAAAGATCAAGAACTCAAGTTGCCACCTGGAAAAGTTTATTCGCAGTATCTGACCTTGTTTTTTGTTATCCTTTTTAAGAGCGTTGCTACTTCCAACAAGTAACAGGAAGATATAAGAAACAAAGGCCATGTCGTGAAATTAGGTTTGGTCATATATATATATATATATATATATATATATATATATGATTGATACATATATATTTATATATAGATGTGTGTACATATACATGAATATATATGTATATATGTGTGTACATATACCATATTTCCTTGAATATAAATGTAAAAAATAATAATAATTAAAACAAATTATATATGTATTTATAAAATATTTTGTTTTTAAATTTTTTTGGGTTTAATAAAAAATATATATATACATATATATATATGTATATATATATATATATATATATATATATATATATATATACATATACATATATATATATATATATACATACATATATATATACATGTTTATATATGTATGTTTGTATGTATATGTGTGTATATATATATATATATATATATATATATACTGTATATATATATATATATATACACACATATATATATATACAAGTTTATATATGTATGTTTGTGTGTTTATGTAGTCCTTCCATTTTCTACCGCTTATTCCCTTTCGGGGTCGCGGGGGGCGCTGGCGCCTATCTCAGCTACAATCGGGCGGAAGGCAGGGTACACCCTGGACAATATTATATATACCGTATTTCCTTGAATTACTGCCGGGTCAAACTCGCTTGCCAAAATAATTAGCGCATGCTTAGTATTACCGCCTGGTCAAACTTGTGACGTCACGAGTGACACTTCCCCTGTCATCATTTTCAAAATGCAGGAGGCTGATTTCAATACCGGTAATTTGAAATCGCATAAAGGGAAAAAGATTAAGAGCTATTCAGTAAGATTTAAGGTCCAAGCTTACATCACACTCAATTTTTTACTGCATACCTTTGGTAAGTGCCAGAGTGAGAAGAGGTTTTAAATGAATTAGCGCCCCTGCGGCAATTCAAGGAAATACGGTATATATATATATATATATATATATATATATATATATATATATATATATATATATATATAAAGATCTGGCCCACGGCCCGTACGTTCGACACCCATCCTTTAAAAGAAGTTTGAATCGGAGCTTTTTACTTTCTCCAAAAAGTCAGTGCAGCGCTGCACGGATGCACCTCCCTCGCTCGTTACCTGTCAGCCTCCCCCCGGGCACTCGCCGATGAAAGGCGGAGCTTCAATGCGGCGCCGGAGCGGCCCGCCTCCTTCTAAACGACTCTGAAAGCCCAAGCCCGCCCTCATCAACGGGTGGCCCCTGGGTGACACTTTTCAAAGTGCACTCCCTGATAGTGTCAGGACGGCTGCGTGTTGGTGGGGTGAAGATCATTAAAGTTGAACAAAAGCGAGGGCGGCGGCGAGTCAACGTGAATCCTATTAATGGAGGAGGGGACGTAGGGTCTATTTAGTCTATTTAACATGCAAATGTTCAAGGATGTTCATGAAAAGACGGTACGCCATTTTTTTGTGTAATATTTGATTACATTTCCATAGTGTAGACCAAACCTTTTCCAGCCAGGGCCGCTTAAATACAAATTGAAGGAGTTACTCTGATGTATTTTGTATATGAAATATACTAAAACAACACAATATAGGTCAATCATCCATCCATCCATCCATTTTCTACCGCTTATTCCCTTTCGGGGTCGCGGGGGGCGCTGGCGCCTATCTCAGCTACAATCGGGCGGAAGGCAGGGTACACCCTGGACAAGTCGCCACCTCATCGCGGGGCCAACACAGATAGACAGACAACATTCACACTCACATTCACACACTAGGGCCAATCAATAGTCCACTAATCAATAAAAAATGTCTAAATGAAGTAAAAACAACAATACTGCAGTAGTTTTGGCCACTAGACGGAGACCAAAAATAATCAGATGGCACTGTTCAGTATCGTGGCCACTGATTGGCCGAGCCCCCGGCATGATTACACACATTAGTTTGTTAACTTTTTAAAGCCAATTTTGCAGCTAAACACCTCAGACTTATACACATGCTAACTGTTAGCATGATAACTTCTTAAGCAATTTTTTAAGCCGTACGCGTCATTTAAATTGGTACTTGATATATGCTAACTGTTAGCATGCTAACTTTTTGGCCTACTTTGGAGCCAGAACACGACTAGAACTTGGGCGCAGATTGTTTTCTCGAGGTGAAAAGCGATGTGAGGGTAGAGACATCTTTTATTTTTAACACTATAACTACTATAAAAGGGCAAAAAAAAGGCGCGCACAGTGGCGGAGAACAAACTTGACTAATGAAAACAAAAAAACTAGCACAAAGGCAGAACTATGGACAAAAAAACAAACTCAATAACTGTGACATAAATAAAACAAAAACTTGTGTGGCATGGGACAAAGAAACGAGCAGTGTGGATTGTAAACAGGGCATGATGTCCTTAAAGGTATTGAGGGTGATAGAAGGTGATGTTGCCAGGACGAACAACAGAAAAAGACAGGCTTAAATACTTGGTACTTGATGCATCCCAACTGTTAACATGCTAACTTTAGCCCGTAATTTTACACGTGTGCGCTTTACAGTCATGCGACTCGATACTTGACACATTTTAACTGTTAGCATGCTAATGTTAGCACGTAATTTCACACGTGTGCGCTTCACAGTTATGTAAATTGGTACTTGACACATTCTACCTGTTAGCATGCTAACGTTGGCCCAGAGCAATTTTAGGCAATTTTTACACATGTGACTTGGTACTTGACATATTCTCACTGTTAGAATGCTAACGTTAGCATGTAATTTTACACGTGTGCGCTTCCCAGTCATGTGACTTGGTACTTGACGCATTCTAACTGTTAGCATGCTAACGTTAGCACGTAATTTTACACATGTGCGCTTCACAGTCATGGGACTCTGTACTTGACGCATTCTAACTGTTAGCATGCTAATTTTAGCACACAGCTATTTTAGCCAATTTTACACGTGTGACTTGGTACTTGACAAATTCTAACCGTTAGCATGCTAACGTCAGCACATAATTGTACACGATTGCACTTCATAGTCATGTGACTTGGTACTTGATGCATTCTAACTGTTAGTATGCTAACAGTAGCAACTAATTTCACACGTGTGCACTTCATAGTTATGTGACTTGGTACTTGACACATTCTAACTGTTAACATCCTAACGTTAGCACGTAATTTCACACGTGTGCGCTTCACAGTTATGTAACTTGGTACTTGACACATTCTAACTGTTAGCATGCTAACGTTGGCACACAGCAATTTTAGGCAATTTTTCACGTGTGACTTGGTACTTGACACATTCTAACCGTTAGAATGCTAACGTTAGGATGTAATTTTACACGTGTGCGCTTCCCAGTCATGTGACTTGGTACTTGACGCATTCTAACTGTTAGCATGCTAACATTAGCACCTAATTTTACACATGTGGGCTTCATAGTCATGCGACTTGGTACTTGACACATTCTTACTGTTTGCATGCAGCCATTTTAGCCAAATTTATACGTGTGACTTGGTACTTGAGACATTCTAACCGTTAGTGTGCTAATGTTAGCGCATAATTTTACACGTTTGCACTTCATAGTCATGTGACTTGGTACTTGACGCATTCTAACTGTTAGCATGCTAATGTTAGCACGTAATTTTACACGTGTGCGCTTCATAGTCATGCGACTTGGTACTTGACACATTTTAACTGTTAGCATGCTAACGTTAGCACGTAATTTTACACGTGTGCGCTTCATAGTCATGTGACTCTGTACTTGACCCATTTTAACAGTTAGCATGCTAACGTTAGCACATAATTTTTACACGTGTGCGCTTCACAGTCATGTGACTTGGCACTTGAAGTATTCCAACTGTTAGCATGCTAACATTAGGTATTTACACGCAATTTCTCCCAACATATTTTGTTTATTTACTCTATTTGGCTTCTTTCTCCATGAACAGCCCTGGGCTTACCACGTCTCTTCTTGAAACGTCATCCTCCTCCATTTTCATTGACTTCTTATCACAAGTACAGTGGGCCCTAATTGGAGTATTCTTTTCCCCTCCGTGTTATCTCATGCGTGCGTGGTAAAAAAAAAAAAAAACAGCAAAAAATCCCAGCAGACACCTAAGACAGACGCTATTTACTGTTTCGAAACTCTTTGTTGGTGCCTATTTCTGATAAGGCGACTGTGAAGATAACATCCCCTATTGTGGTTGGAGGGAAAGAAAGTGAGGCGTTAAAAAAAAAAAAACAACAAAAAAGAAAAAAATGCACCCCGCACTTAAATATCCCAGCTTCCTGAAGGCATCACAAGGTTTTGGTGGCCGTGAATAGAAAGAAGTGAAATGTTGGACAGGTCTGATACGTTTATTTTCTTGAGCGTGTTCGACATCTGTCAACATTAAAAGTTTGGCCTGGGGGGGGGGAAGTGATGCAACAAGAATGCACGTCAACGCTGCGGGAGTCGTTGCGACTTGCGTGTGAGCGCCATGAGGTGTTTTAGAGTGATATCAGCTAGGGATGGGGGTTATAGCCTAAAAGCAGTATCGCGATATATATTGCAAACTCTAGCAATATCAATATATATCACAATATGTTGTTTGACGTATCATTTACAAGGGGGTCCTAATTTAGCTTCAAACGTATACCATGTGTTGGCCTGATACCAATATTTTAGTCCCGGTACCAAAATTATTTTCATATATATATATTTTTTTTAAATAAAAGGGACCACAAAAAAAATTTAATTATTGGCTTTGTTTTAACAAAACATCTTAGGGTACATTAAACATATGTTTCTTATTACAAGTTTTTCATTAAATAAATAGTGAACATACAGTGCTCCTTATATTCCAGTGCGCCTTATATATGGAAAAATATATTTTTTTAAATAGACGATTCATCGGCAGTGCGCCTTAGATATAAAAAAAATATTTAAAAGATACCATTCTTCGGCAGTGCACTTTATAATCTGGTGTGCTTTATATATGAAAAAGATAAAAAATAGACCGTTCATCGGCAGTGAGCCTTATAATCCGGTGCGCCTTATATACGGAAAAATACGAAGAAAATGGCCCATTCATCGAAAGTGCGCTTTTTAATCTGGTGAGTTTTATATATATTAAAAGATAATAAATAGACCATTCATCGGCAGTGAACCTTATAATCCGGTGTGCCTTATATATGAGAAATATCAAAAATAGACCGTTCATCGGCAGTGAGCTTTATAATCCGGTTCGCTTTATATACGGAAAAATATAAAGAAAATAGACCATTCATCGAAAGTGCGCTTTATAATCTGGTGAGTTTTAAATATATTAAAAGATAATAAATAGACCATTCATCGGCAGTGCACCTTATAATCCGGTGTACTTTATATATGAAAAAAATCAAAAATAGACCGTTCATCGGCAGTGAGCCTTATAATCTGGTGCGCCTTATATACGGAAAAATATAAAGAAAATGGACCATTCATCCAAAGTGCGCTTTATAATCTGGTGCGTTTTATATATATTAAAAGATAATAAATAGACCATTCATCGGCAGTGCACCTTCTAATCCGGTGTACCTTATATATGAAAAAGATCAAAAATAGACCGTTCATCGGCAGTGAGCCTTATAATCCGGTGCGCTTTATATACGGAAAAATGTAAAGAAAATGGCCCATTCATCGAAAGTGCGCTTCATAATCCGGTGAGTTTTATATATATTAAAAGACAATAAATAGACCATTCATCGGCAGTGCACTTTATAATCCGGTGTGCCTTATATATGAAAAAGATCAAAAATAGACCGTTCATCAGCAGTGAGCCTTATAATCCGGTGCGCTTTATATACGGAAAAATATAAAGAAAATGGCCCATTCATCGAAAGTGCGCTTTATAATCTGGTGAGTTTTATATATATTAAAAGATAATAAATAGACCATTCATCGGCAGTGTACTTTATAATCCGGTGTGCTTTATACATGAAAAAGATCAAAAATAGACCGTTCATCAGCAGTGAGCCT
Source organism: Nerophis ophidion (assembly GCF_033978795.1). Taxonomy (NCBI): domain Eukaryota; kingdom Metazoa; phylum Chordata; class Actinopteri; order Syngnathiformes; family Syngnathidae; genus Nerophis; species Nerophis ophidion. The sequence continues at coordinate 13,184,344 of NC_084632.1, read as the reverse complement.
TATAATCCGGTGCGCCTTATATACGGAAAAATATGAAGAAAATGGCCCATTCATCGAAAGTGCGCTTCGTAATCTGGTGAGTTTTATATATATTAAAAGATAATAAATAGACCATTCATCGGCAGTGCACCTTATAATCCGGTGTGCTTTATATATGAAAAAGATCAAAAATAGACCATTCATCGGCAGTGAGCCTTATAATCTGGTGCGCTTTATACAAGGAAAAATATAAAGAAAATGGACCATTCATCGAAAGTGTGCTTTATAATCTGGTGTGTTTTATATATATTAAAAGATAATAAATACACCATTCATCGGCAGTGCACTTTATAATCCGGTGTGCCTTATATATGAAAAAGATCAAAAATAGACCGTTCATCAGCAGTGAGCCTTATAATCCAGTGCGCCTTATATACGGAAAAATATAAAGAAAATGGACCATTCATCGAAAGTGCGCTTCATAATCTGGTGCGTTTTATATATATTAAAAGATAATAAATAGACCATTCATCGGCAGTGCACCTTCTAATCCGGTGTACCTTATATATGAAAAAGATCAAAAATAGACCGTTCATCGGCAGTGAGCCTTATAATCCGGTGCGCCTTATATACGGAAACATATATAGAAAATGGACCATTCATCGAAAGTGCGCTTTATAATCTGGTGAGTTTTATATATATTAAAAGATAATAAATAGACCATTCATCGGCAGTGCACTTTATAATCCGGTGCGCCTTATGTACAGAAAAATATAAAGAAAATGGCCCATTCATCAAAAGTGCGCTTTATAATCTGGTGCGTTTTATATATATTAAAAGATAAAAAATAGACCATTCATCGGCAGTGCACCTTATAATCCGGTGTGCCTTGTATATGAAAAAGATCAAAAATAGACCGTTCATCAGCAGTGAGCCTTATAATCCGGTGCGCCTTATATACGGAAACATATATAGAAAATGGACCATTCATCGAAAGTGCGCTTTATAATCTGGTGAGTTTTATATATATTAAAAGATAATAAATAGATCATCCATCGGCAGTGCACTTTATAATCCGGTGCGCCTTATGTACGGAAAAATATAAAGAAAATGGCCCATTCATCGAAAGTGCGCTTCATAATCTGGTGCGTTTTATATATATTAAAAGATAATAAATAGACTATTCATCGGCAGTGCACCTTATAATCCGGTGTACCTTATATATGAAAAAGATCAAAAATAGACCGTTCATCGGCAGTGAGCCTTATAATCCGGTGCGCCTTATATACGGAAACATATATAGAAAATGGACCATTCATCGAAAGTGCGCTTTATAATCTGGTGAGTTTTATATATATTAAAAGATAATAAATAGATCATCCATCGGCAGTGCACTTTATAATCCGGTGCGCCTTATGTACGGAAAAATATAAAGAAAATGGCCCATTCATCGAAAGTGCGCTTTATAATCTGGTGCGTTTTATATATATTAAAAGATAAAAAATAGACCATTCATCGGCAGTGCACCTTATAATCCGGTGTGCCTTGTATATGAAAAAGATCAAAAATAGACCGTTCATCAGCAGTGAGCCTTATAATCCGGTGCGCCTTATATACGGAAAAATATAAAGAAAATGGCCCATTCATCGAAAGTGCGCTTTATAATCTGGTGCGTTTTATATATATTAAAAGATAAAAAATAGACCATTCATCGGCTGTTTTCCTTATAATCCGGTGCGCCCTATGGTCCGGAAAATACGGTAACCATGTTTGCGACCACACATTGAAACGGCCGTGCAAAAACTATGACCACATATTAAAAGTTCCGGGCACTCCATTGTTATGAGTCAAACGAATCAAAGCAAGGGACCAAAAACCCAAGCATTTTTTTCCTCCTTCAAATTGATCGATTCAATCGGTTACCTGATATTAACACCCCCCCCCTTTTCAAAAAAGCCTGACAACAAGCGAGTGCAAAGTGTAAGTGCCAAAAAGCGGGAGTCAGGCGACCCCTGGGCCAGATGAAGGCGGGGTCAAGTGAGCAGTGGGGGGGGGAATTACAATGTCGAAGCCTCCGGTGTCAGGGAGGGGATAGAAAAACATTACCTCCGTTGCCACTTTTGGCCTCTCTCAATCCTCGGGGGTGCAGGGACTAAAAGCGTGGTGATGATTAGCGATTCAATTTGGCTCAGCATCAATCAATGCCGGCGCGATAGACAAGAACGCTGCCGATATTCCATCCCGGCCAGCGGATTGACTCGGTCCCTCTTGAGATTTTTTTTTTTTCACACTTTGTTAATTAAGCGGGCACGCTGCCCTTGCATTTACTTATTTATGAATCCCGGGCTTCGACCGGGACTGGAAATCACTTGGCCTTCCCTAATTAGTCCATTACTAATGGGGCTGCTTCGAGACGATCCATACGGTCTGATGACCCCCGGTTTTGTGCCTCCGCACCCACGCCGTGACCTTGTTCTCTGCACCACCTAACTCCCTGGTGTCGTGTTTCCGGTATCTTCCGTAAAGTGCCTTCAATAAGGAAGCGGTTTTATCAAAAAATAAAAGAGATCGATTCCGATTTAAATTTGTCCAGGCAATTTCTCAACTGTTCATTAACCCGAGAATAGAGCGGCTGGAGATGTGTTAGCCTTGGCGGTCATTAAATATAGACGAGGACCTGAAGGTGCGGAATGGTTCTAGTGAAATATTAACACTTTCTCAGAGCAACAACAGTGCTGAGGAAGGGACTCTGCGTGGGTCCAGTTTCGGCACAGATTCGGTGAACACAGATGAGGCCGCTAGCTGTCCAAAGTCAGGACCCGGGGTGGATGTCTCTGCAAGACGATCCCCTACTGGCCCCACTATGGACTGGACTCTCACACTATTATGTTAGATCCACTATGGACTGGACTGTCACTATTATATTAAATCCACTACGGACTGAATTTTCACTATTATGTTAGATCCACTATGGACTGGACTCTCACTATTATGTTAGATCCACTATGGACTGGACTCTCACTATTATATTAGGTCCACTATGGACTGGACTCTCACTATTATGTTAGATCCACTATGGACTGGACTCTCACTATTATGTTATATCCACTATGGACTGGACTTTCACTATTATGATAGATCTACTATGGACTGGACTCTCACACTATTATGTTAGATCCACTATGGAATGGACTCTCACTATTATGTTAGATCCACTATGGACTGGACTCTCACTATTATATTAGGTCCACTATGGACTGGACTCTCACTATTATGTTAGATCCACTATGGACTGGACTCTCACTATTATGTTAGATCCACTATGGACTGGACTTTCACTATTATGATAGATCTACTATGGACTAGACTCTCACACTATTATGTTAGATCCACTATGGAATGGACTCTCACTATTATGTTAGATCCACTATGGACTGGACTTTCACAATATTATGCTAAATCGACTATGGACTGAATTTTCACTATTAGGTTAGATCCACTATGGACTGGACTCTCACACTATTATGTTAGATCCACTATGGACTGGACTCTCACTATTATGTTAGATCTACTATGGACAGGACTTTCACTATTATGTTAGATCCACTATGGACTGGACTCTCAGTATTATTTTATATCCACTACGGACTGGACTCTCACTATTATGCTAAATCCACTATGGACTGGACTCTCACACTATTATGCTAGATCCACTATTGACTGGATTCTCACTATTATGTTGGATTCCACTATGGACTGGACTATCTCACTATTATGTTAGATCCACTATGGACTGGACTCTCACTTTTATGTTGGATCCACTATGGACTGGACTCTCACACAATTATATTAGAGCCACTATGGACTGGACTCTCACACTATTATGTTAGATCCACTATGGACTGGACTCTCACACTATTATGTTAGATCCACTATAGACTGGACTCTCACAATATTATGCCAAATCCACAATGGACGGGACTGTCACAATATTATGTTAGAGCCACTATGGACTGGACTCTCACTATTATGTTAGATCCACTATGGACTGGACTCTCACACTATTATGTTAGATGCACTATAGACTGGACTCTCACAATATTATGCAAAATCCACAAGGGACTGGACTGTCACAATATTATGCTAGATCCACTATGGACTGGACCCTCACTTTTATGTGGACTGGAATCTCACACTATTATGTTGGATCCACTATGGACTGGATGACAAGGTTTATCATTGTCATCCCAGTGGGTTGAGTTTTTCCTTGCCCTGATGTGGGATCTGATCGGAGAATGTCGTTGTGACTTGTGCAACCCTTTGAGACACTCGTGATTTAGGGCTATATAAGTAAACATTGATTTATTGTACGTTCATTCAAATGCCGTATTTTCCAGACCGTAGATATAAGGCGCACTGCCGATGAGCTGGTCTAGTGTCCCTTGAAAAACCGTCCGACCGCAACTCTGTAATAACTAAAGTTCCTTGGGTGAATAATGTAGACTCACTACACCGGTATGTTTTAGCGCTTTCATGGTGAGTTCACTGACAGATATAAGTAAGAACTTTACAGTACTTTATATTAGAAACAGCAACAGCGGAGGATGAATGTCCCAATTCGGACAGAGATCTACAGTATAATGGAAGTAGTCTTTAAAAAAGGAAACATCCGATACTGTTTATTTAGAAAACTGAACGGGCTGAACTGATAGCTTGAGTCTTGTGGTTAACTCAAATCCGATGAATACTCTAGTTACAACACATAAACACTCCGCTCCAAAAAGCATATTTCCCTTCCTCACAATGGTGACGTAACTATTAACGTTCAGTTATGCCAACCCGTTGCAGTCTTGGTGCATCGCAGAGAGAATCCTATTAATGCCGGCCCCAAGTCAGATTTACCAACCGGCATCCCTGCGGGTGCGATATAACGGTCCCCGCTTTGCCTGCCGCGGGGTCAGGGCCAACGACTAATCAGGTCACTGCTGATCCCAACCCCGTAGTCGGAGCATTGCCAATTCCGCCTGGCTCACTTCGACCCCCGAGAAGTTGTGGTTCTGTGGGTGTATTCTCTTAGGACAGACCTGCTTCTTTAATACGTCTACTAATGGAGAGTTTAGGCATAAACACAGAGATTGTTATTCATTAACTCCTGTTTTAAGGATCACGCTAGACCACGTCGGTGGGTGAGGTAAACATCAGTCATGGTGACTGATATACTTAGTCAAGTTAATAATTCCCTCTTAAGATAGGTTTTTTTTTTGTCTTGCCAGTGCATGTCTGAAGAGTTTAATGCCTTACTGAGAAATCGCAGCTTTGCTTTACCTTTCATGGAGTTTTGTAATGCAAGTAAAATGAGTAAAACTTTGACTGCAACTGGTAATTCATTAAAGACAGTTTAATTACGCATGTTCTAGCAATGACCAGGGTAATAGGTATATATTTTGGTAAGGGCTGCAACTATTCATTTGAAATAAGCCTCAACTTAAAGGCAGTTGCTTCGGTTAATCATTTAAAGCAGGGGTCCCCAACCACTGGAGCCTATCCCTGCTACAATCCGGTGGAAGGCATGGTACACTCTGGACAAGTCTATTCATTGATTGATTGATATATTGATTGAGACTTTTTTTAGTAGATTGCACAGTACAGTACATAGTCCGTACAATTAACCACTAAATGGTAACACCCGAATACGTTTTTCAACTTGTTTAAGTCAGGGTCCATGTTAATCGATTCATGGTAAAAGGTAATTAAATACCAGTTAATTAATGCGTAAAAAAACCAAAAGAAAAACCTTCAAATATCTGGCTTATGCAGTTAAGAGACGTTTCATGAGAGCTGTGTGTGTGTGTGTGTGCCTGTTGCCAAGGGACATGACGTCAGCTAAAGCACGCTCAGAGAATAATTTTTTATTAATTGTTATTAAAAATAATAAATAAATAAATAAATATATATATTTTTTTAATTAAATCGACATAAAAAAACACAATATACACTTACAATTAGTGCACCAGCCACAAAAACCTCCCTTTTTAATGACGAAAAAACGTCCCTTTTTCATGTCAAAGGAATAAAATGAAAAATAAAAAAATAAAAATAAAATATATATATTTATTTATTACATTTGAGTATTTTAGGTGATATATTCTGCATTTCTTTTAAGGTATATTTTGCTATTGTATTGTATTAATCCTCCTGTGTTACAATCCATTTTTTTTGTTTAAATGTAATGTTTATTTATTTTTTTGATTACGCGATTAATCGAACGAACCTGTCTATAAAATAATCAATTTTATTACAATAATCGAAAGTTGTAGCCCTACTATTCATATCCCTGAGATGGCCTTAAAACATCCATCCATCCATTTTTTACCGCTTGTGAAGTGAATTATATTTATATAGCGCTTTTCTCAAGAGACTCAAAGCGCTTTACATAGTCAAACCCAATATCTAAGTTACATGTAAACCAGTGTGGGTGGCACTGGGAGCAGGCGGGTAAAGTGTTTTGCCCAAGGACACAACGGCAGTGACAAGGATGGCGGAAGCGGGACTCGAACCTGCAACCCTCAAGTTGCTGGCATGGCCACTCTACCAACCGAGCTATGCCGCCCCTTATGGGGTCGCGTATATTTTACTGTTGTATTTTTTTCATTTTTCTGTGTTACAATGTAAATGTGACACTAAACACACTTTTTTGCGTTTCTTCTGGGGTTGTTTGTAAATGTGCTACATATACATATATATATATATATATATATATATATATATATATATATATATATATATATATATATATATATATATATATATATAAAGTGAAACTGAACGTGATTATTCGAAGTCTAATCTATAGATTACTCGATTACTTAAAATAATTGAAAGTTGCACCCCCAATTTAATACATTTATCACAGTGAATAAATAGATGAATACATATTCCTAAAATAGAAAGAAAAAAACCCAACAACAACAACAAAAAACGGGGCGCTGCAGTGCTGTCAAAGCCGTATTCGGAACATCACACAGTTTCGCGAGGGTTTGATGGTGCTAATGAATGACCTTCGGGATCACTGCACACATGCACAACCGCACAGATACACACCCTTTTAAATGGAAATCTGTGTTTTAACCACAGGAAAATCTGTGTGTGTATGGGTGGGATTATGTGTGTGCAATGTGTGTCCCATAAATCAATCAGTCAGTGCCTGTTGGCCTTGTGTGCGCGCCTGTGTGTGTGTGTGTGTGTGTGTGCAGATAGAAGTTGTGTGTTGCATAGGTGGAGGGGTGACATCCCTTTCCCTCCGAGTTGCCAGCTGTAGTAACACGTCAACGAGGGGTGAATAATGCATTAGCCTGCAGCGTACAGCCCACATAACGCTTTCACTTTTTGCCCCGAAAAAGGAGGTTAAGACGCATGGACGGATCTCAAAATGAAAAACACGCAGTGTATCTTCAGGGTAAAAACGGGGTTAAGGAGGGAGGACGTGCAACGGAAGGATGTTTGCTTCTCGCAGGGGCAGTGGGTGGATGACATTGTCGTGTAACTTAGGTGATGGATGCATAATAACGGACGGGGAATTAGGGAAATTAAACTAGTAGTCTTATGCAGGTGAATCTTAATAGCTAACACTTTTTAGCAGCCGAATGCAATTTACTAAATAAACACAGCTGTCATTCTGACTCTTAATAGTATGAGAACGTCACTAAAACATCACACACATACTTAGGAAAGGTGTTTAATTATTCAAACATATCTATAAAAGTGTTAGAAAACACACATTGGCAACAACTTCTCCGCCGGGTGTCAGAAGCAAAATCGAAAGCAAAAGTGACTCTTTTAAAGTAAATAAAATTAAAAAAAAGAGACGCTGTATAAATATGGCCTTTTTATTTTTTCTCATAAGCAATGTTTGGAAAAATACTATTCAAATGTAATGAATTATAGTTACCTGTTTCTTTACCAAAGATTCAAATGAATTACGAACAGAATTACTATTCGATCCATCCATTCTTTACCGCTTACTCCCTCTGTGGTCGCGGGGGGCGCTGGAGCCTATATCTCAGCTACAATCCGGCGGAAGGCGGTTGTACACTCTGGACAAGTCGATTCATTGATTGATTGGTATATTGATTGAGACTTTTATTAGTAGATCGCACAGTACAGCACATATTCCGTACAATTGACCACTAAGTGGTAACACCCGAATACGTTTTGCAACATTTTGTTAATCAATTCATGGTAAAATGTAATTAAGTACCAGTTAATTAATGCGTAAAAAACCCAGAAAATATCAAATATCTGGCTTATGCAGTTGAGAGACGTTTCATGAGAGCTGTGTGTGTCTGTGCCTGTTGCCAAGTGACATAATGTCGGCGAAAAGACGCTCAGAGCAGCATTTTAGCATGTTAGCTTACCAGCGGCAGTTTGCCAGCAGTGATTCCCTGGATCGTGTTAGCGCCAGTGAATAAAGAAACTGAATGTGTAAATCAGCATGTGCAGGTGAACCTTAATAGCTAACACAATTATTCAAACATGTCTATTATAGCGTTGGAAAACACACATCGCAACAGCTTCTCCGCCGGGTGTCAGAAGCAAAATCGAAAGCGAAAGTGACACTTTTAAAGTAAATAAAATAAAAAAAAGAGACGCAGTAAAAATATGGCCTTTTTATTTTTTCTCATAAGCAATGTTTGGAAAAATACTATTCAAACATAATGAATTATAGTTACTTATTACTTTACCAAAGATTCAAATGAATTACAAACAGAATTACTATTCCATCCATCCATTCTCTACCGCTTACTCCCTCTGTGGTCGCTGGAGCCTATCTCATTTACAATCCGGCGGAAGGCGGTTGTACACTCTGGACAAGTCTATTCAGTGATTGATTGATGTATTGATTGAAACTTTTATTAGTAGATTGCACAGTACAGTACATATTCCGTACAATTGACCACTAAATGGTAACACCCGGATACGTTTTTCAACTTGTTTAAGTCAGGGTCCATGTTAATCAATTCATGGTAAAATGTAATTAAGTACCAGTTAATTAATGCGTAAAAAACCCAGAAAATATCAAATATCTGGCTTATGCAGTTGAGAAACGTTTCATGAGAGCTGTGTGTGTCTGTGACTGTTGCCAAGTGACATAATGTCGGCGAAAGCACGCTCAGAGAAGCATTTTAGCATGTTAGCTTACCATCGGCAGTTTGCCAGCAGTGATTCCCTGGATAGTGTTAGCGCCAGTGAATAAAGAAACTGAATGTGTAAATCAGCAGGTGCAGGTAAACCTTAATAGCTAACACTTTTTAGCAGCCGAATGCAATTTACTAGATAAATACAGCTGTCATTCTCACTCTTAATAGTATGGGAACGTCACTAAAACATCCCACACACTCTTAGGAAAGGCATTTAATTATTCAAACATATCTATTATAGTGTTGGAAAACACACATTCGCAACAGCTTCTCCGCCGGGTGTCAGAAGCAAAATCAAAAGCAAAAGTGACACTTTTAAAGTAAATAAAATAAAAAAAAGAGACGTAGTATAAATATGGCCTTTTTATTTTTGCTCATAAGCAATGTTGGGAAAACTACTATTCAAAAGTAATGAATTATAGTTACTTATTACTTTACGAAAGATTAAAATTAATTACAAACAGAATTACTATTCCATCCATCCATTCTTTACCGCTTACTCCCTCTGTGGTCGCTGGAGCCTATCTCATCTACAATCCGGTGGAAGGCAGTGTACACTCTGCGACAAGTCTATTCATTGATTGATTGATGTATTGATTGAGACTTTTATTAGTAGATCGCACAGTACAGTACATATTCCGTACAATTGACCACTAAATGGTAAAACCCGAATACGTTTTTCAACTTGTTTAAGTCAGGATCCATGTTAATCAATTCATGGTCAAATTTAATTAAATACCAGTTAATTAATGCGTAAAAAAAACAAAAGAAAAGCCTTCAAATATCTGGCTTATACAGTTAAGAGACGTTTCATGAGAGCTGTGTGTGTGTGTGTGTGTGCGTGTGTGCCTGTTGCCAAGGGACATGACGTCAGCTAAAGCACGCTCAGAGCAGCATTTTAGCATGTTAGCTTACCAGAGGCAGTTTGCCAGCAGTGATTCCCTGGATCGTGTTAACTCCCGGAAGAGTTAGTGCTGCAAGGGGTTCTGTTGTGTTCATGTTGTGTTACGGTGCGGATGTTTTCCCGAAATTTGTTTGTCATTCTTGTTTGGTGTGGGTTCACAGTGTGGCGCATAGTTGTTTATACGGCCACCCTCAGTGTGGCCTGTATGGCTGTTGACCAATTATGCCTTGCATTCGCTTATGTGTGTGAAAATCCGTAGATATTATGTGATTGGGCCGGCACGCAAAGGCAGTGCCTTTAAGGTTTATTGGCGCTCTGTACTTCTCCCTACATAAATTTTACTTTTTGAAACCTATTCCGATAATTTCCGATATTACATTTGAAAGCATTTATCGGCCGATTACTATCGGCAGTCCAATAGTATCGGACATCTCTAGACCCCAGAGTACAGAGTGAGTCAGAAAATGTATCTTTGAGTTTTCCGTATGACAATATGTCTTTGAAGTCTTTACAGGTAGTACCAAATTCGTCCGGGGCAGGCCGCCGCATATAAAAGAACGTTCCGGAAACATGCTTCACTTCCTGTTTAGTCCCCCCTCCATGGCCCTCTCCACACGACGGGGTTTCTTCCCCCGAGATTTAGCTTCGAGCGCGACAGGACAGCCTCCGGGCCCAAGTGAAACCCAACGACCACATCACACCAACTCTCAAATCCCTTCACTCAGGATTGAATTCAAAATCTCCCTGCTAGCTCACCAGTGCCTCCATGGAAATGCCCCCGTCTACCTCAAAGAACTGCTCACCCCCAAATCCTCCACACGACACCTGCGCTCCAAACAGGCCGAGCTGCAACTATGGGAGCTTTCTGCTCCGCTGCTCCCAGTCTGTGGAACGCTCTCCCTGACCACCTGAGGGCACTTCAGACTGTGAATGCTTTTAAAAAAGGCTTAAAAACCCTTATTTAAAAAAAAAAAAAAAAGCATTTTTATAGCTATATGCATACTAGTTCTAGCTATTAGGCTGTTCTAGTTTTTATTTTGATTTATTTTTATTATCTTTGTATTATTATTATTACTATTATTTTACACTGTGGCACTTTGAGGTTGTTTGCTCAACGTAAAGTGCTTTTTTAGAAATAAAATCTATTATTATATTTTATTATTAATTGTCACGGAGCAGACAAACCCCAGGTGGTTTTAGGTCTAAAGGAGATGCCGTAAACCTCCCAGGGTCGTTTGGCGCAGGGGGTTCAGGGGTGCAAGCGGTTTTGGGAATCACGATGCAATTATTCAGATTTCGCTGGCATGATGATGACATGATGAGTTTTGTTTGTGGCCGTTGTGGAGGAGCCAGCTTCTGTGTGTTTGTGTGGTCTGTTGTTGTGCATGCACACACACGTGTGTGTGTTTTTGTGGTTTGTTCCCTATTTTTCTTCTTTTTTTTTTTTTTTTATCTTGCTCTTGCCGTCTGGGGCCCTTCTGTGTGCCACGCCAATGCACAGAGGTCTTTATGTAATTGAAGTGCGCCCCTTGCCATATGGACCACCTCAGCAGAATTGGATGTGTGTGTCCGTACGTCAATTTCCCTTTAATCGCCCAGAGCCTGGATCCTGTGGCCGGGCGCAAAATCTATCCAGTGGTTTCTGCAAGACTTTAAATACATTAATATCCTAATAAGCCTCGGGACCACGCCGCTCCCTGACCGTGAGACTGACCAGATAACGTGGTCGGACTCAGGATGTCACATGTTGCGACCACCCCCCCCTCCACCCACTCCCCTGTTTAAATAGCGATGCATTTGTAGGCTGGGATTAAACTAAGAAGGAGAAATGATGGAACTGGGTCAGTGTAGTTTTTCTACATCCGAGTTGGTCCCGCCGCTCGTGTTTTGACACGCTGCGGGCTGTCAATCATAAGCGCTGTGGTTTTGTTTATTGTGGGTTTTATTAGGCGGTGACATCATAATAATGACACGTAACAACGTCGTTGCTATTTGGATCGCCGTCTTTGGTGCAATACAGAATTACATTGACAACATGTTGAAGATGATGATTTTAATTCTCATTTACAATATTTTCTTGTGGTGTAGATCAGGGGTGTTCATTTTTTATCCCCCTGAATAATCATCCAATGGCCGTTTCAATGATTAGAATTTTTAGAACCAATACAATAGAAAAACATATTTTTAACCTATAAGTTTGGCTACAGGGACCCGGAAGTGTCTCACTTATAAAAATTGTTTTTTTTTAAATAAATAATATATATTCTTATTAAATGGTTAAATCTCTTCAGGTCTGTCGATAAAAAGTTTTTTGTTTTTTTTAAATGTTTAATGCTCCTTTTGTCAAAACCCGAAAAAATAATAAAATGTGCAATATTTTCCTCCAAAAATGTTTCAAATGGAATATTTGATGTTAAGTAATTGGAGCCTAAATAGGTAAATAATAATTGTTCCATTATTATTTATATATATATATTTATTTATTTATTTTAATCTCAGAAAATAACTGGGCTCTCCAAGTACCAACAATGATCAACATCAATATACAGTAGCGTAGTGGGCCTAATTATTCATCAAATACAAGGCAGAGGTTATATATATATATATATATATATATATATATATATATATATATATATATATATATATATATATATACATACATGTATGTCTTGATTGGATTATCCAGAGAATAGTGCTCGATACCGTGGTAGAGCGCAATATGTAGTTGTGGGAAAAATCACAAGACTACTTCATCCCTACAGAACTGTTTCATGAGGGGTTCCCTCAAACATCAGGAGATTTTATAATAAATATAATAAAATATTTATTTTATTATATTTATTTATTATAATAAATATAATAAAATCTCCTGATGATTGAGGGAACCCCTCATGAAACAGTTCTGTATAGATGAAGTAGTCTTGTTATTTTTCCCACACATATATATATATATATATATATATATACCCGGCCACAATAGGTAAACCGTTCAGCGAGTTTTTTCAACATTTAAGCTGAAGCTCCTCCCCCTTTGGCTGAGAGCTCGATTTATTGTCTAAAAAGGTTCATCCACCCCACGGTGACGTCACAACGTAGCCAGGCCGAAAACCCCTGCCGACAAGGGCATCCAAAACTGCGTGCAAGCCCACACAGAAATGCACGAACCTTATGACTATCCAACATTGTAACAACCGTACTTGCCAACCCTCCCGGAATTTCCGGGAGATTCACGAAATTCAGCGCCTCTCCCGAAAACCTCCTGGAAGAAATTTTCTCCCAAAAATCTCCCGAAATTCAGCGGAGCTGGAGGACACGCACCCTCCAGCTCCTTGCGGATCTGAGTGGGGACAGCCTGTTTTCACGTCCGCTTTCCAACTATAAAAACGTTGCAAAATCTACGGATTTCAATAGAAAAACGCACACACACGGAGACAAAGCAGAAGAACTAGAAAGTTACAGCCATGACAACGCCTTCTGTAATAGAGTGATTCTATATTGTCTGTTGCCATCTTCTGGTGAATGTTGGCTATAGCGTTATGGGGTTGCTTTTTGATTGGCCAACGATTTATGTGGTGTTGCGCACCTGACGGCAAGTGACTCTCGCCAGTACGCAAATGGCAGAACAAAGGTTACTCAATTAGTGAAAGGTAAGTGTTGTTTTTTTTTTTTTTTTGTAACCAGCAAGCACAGTACAGTTAGTAGAACAACTGTGTTTTTATTACTGTGTATTTGATAGGTGCTGTCTGGAATTCAACTATGTATTTTATTTATATATGTAATATGATAAATATATATAGCTAGAATTCACTGAAGGTCAAGTATTTCATACATACATATATATATATATATATATATTAAATACTCGAGTTGATGCCACCCCGACCACGCCCCCAACCACGCCTCCGCTCCAGCCCCGACCACGCCCCCCACCTCCCGAAATTGGAAGTCTCAAGGTTGGCAAATATGGTAAAAAAGGTTATATGTCTGAAAAGACAAAATTCAAGGCCATGATTTATCGTTTTTCCTGCAGCACACTTTCTCTGTCTCTTCCTATCTGTGCTGCTTCATTAGTGGCCCTTTTTTTAGCTGCTAAACAGGCAATTTCCATTCACACAGTAGAGGTCTAACAAGTCAAGTTATTACAGCAGCCAAGTGTGAGATTAATTAACTGGCTGGCGATTAAGAACCGGGGGCCCGATAAGATCTCGCGGTCTGAAGCAGAGTCTAAAGTGCGGGAGAGACACGCGGCGTGACTCCACTTTGCCCAAACATTTAAGAGTAGGCCGGATCGAAAAACAAATGAGCCGTAAATAATGATAATCTCCCCCATGCGTCACTTACTTCGAGTCGTTGCTGCCAAAAAAGCACATTCATCTGCCACCAAGGACTTCAGGAAAGTGAATAAAAGCTGGGGGGAAGATGCATTAACCCCTTTTAGTTAGCACTTCTATGTCATGGCGGACCATAAACCATTGTTGCAAGTGCAAACAGTGACGACAAGCAGACAGAAATGAGACTTTTACCGGCCGTTCTGCAAGCGGGTGTTGTTGCTGCCAAAGCTTTACAACGCAGCGTATGATCTCCTGAAGGTCTGCGTGTGCTGAAACACGTGCAAACTGCATATTGCACGCCAAGGTGGCCGGCTAAGCTTGAGCCGCTTCTCGTAAATGGACAAAATAGCGATCCATTTAGAGACTGATCTGGCCCGTGACGTCATTTTATCTGGAAATGATACGTATCAATACATATACTTAGTATTTTCTCACTAAATGCATACTTGCCAACCCTCACAATTTTCCAGGGAGACTACCGAATTTCAAGGCCCCTCCCAAAAATCTCCCAAGCCAACAATTCTCCTGAATTTCTCCCGATATCCACCCGGACAACAATATTTGGGGCACTAGCGTCCTCTCTCAACTGAAAAGGAGACTATTATATATGTCTCCGTTATCCATAGGTTTATCTATTACCCATAAAGTAGGCAGGCACGGAGCTATTTCTCAGCATGTTTATTACAGCGGGTACGTTAATATGCTGACACAAAACATCCGGATTCCCATCATGCATTGCTTCAAAACTACGGCAAGTAGTAATGTCCAAAAAACGCAACAGAGACGAAGCAGAAGAGACATGGCGACGACGAGTAAGAAGAAGAAGTAGGCTTGAAAGTACCAAAATATTTGGAAAAAAGGGATTTCAGTCATCCAGGACATCTCGAAGAGGAAGGGGTATGCTGCCTGCAAATGTCGTGGATCAGACTTTTGTGTATAAATAAATGAACACTGAAATTCAAGTATTTCTTATATATATATATATATATATATATATATATATATATATATATATATATATATATATATATATATATATATATAATTCACTGAAATGAAAATTTTTATATTATTTATATATATATATATATATAAATACTTGAATATATATATATATATATATATATATATATATATATATATATATATATATATATATATATATATATATATATATATATATATATATATATATATATATAACTTGACTTTCAGTGAATTCTAGCTATAAATATACTCCTCCCCCCTTAACCCCTCCCCCCGATTTCCCGAATTCGGAGGTCTCAAGGTTGGCAAGTATGCTAAATGTAACGGATTGTTTTCATTTTGACAGAAAAAAAGATATGTACTGCTTAAAATGGCATGCCTTTTCAACTTTAATAGTATCCATTATTGCATCAAATATTAGAGTATATTATCCTACTTTCCAAATGTTTTTGTCTAAATATGAATACATACTTCAATATCTGCTTGACTTATGATTTTACAGCAAACTACCCATCAAATTAATAAAAAATACAATGAATTTTACGGTGTTCTTTACGTGCATTTTGAAAAAAAGCTCCTTTTTTTTGCGTTACAAGTCTGTTGACTGAGCCGCCATATTTTTACTGTAAAATTGTGTTTTTTAACGGTGTATTACTGTAATTGGAAAAACGGTACATTAGTTTTTACGGTAGAAAAACTGGCAGCTAAGATGCATGAATAAAAAAAAGAACTTGTACTGTATTTAACACAAAAATTCTGGCAACTAAGCTGCCACCTTTTTTCCGTAACACCACCCCCCCCCCAAAAAAAACAGTGGTACTATTTTTGCATCACAGGACCAATATTTTACATAGTGAATTTTGAATTACATTTATATAGCGCTTTTCTCTAGTGACTCAAAGCAGTTTTTTACATAGTGAAACCCAATATCTTAGTGACATTTAACCCAGTGTGGGTGGCACTGGGAGCAGGTGGGTGAAGTATCTTGCCCAAGGACACATGGCGTAAGCGGGGATTGAACCTGGAACCCTCAAGTTTCTGGCACGGCCAGTCTACCAACCGAGCTATACCACCCAATAGGTCATTCTGCACCTATTTCTTGACTTTTTATGTGAGAAAATCAACCAAAACATGGCCTTTAACAACACATGCACGTTCTTAGTTTGCACTCGTTATTGGGGATCTTAGTGGATCAGGACTACGGATCGGTCTTTATGGTTGGATGTACTGCAGCAAGAAGACACACGGGTCGGACGCACAAAGAAGAAAGGATTTACAAAAGCAGATTACGCCCGGTGTTTCCTATAAACAGCTGCATGCGTGCAGTGGTTCTGTAGTCTTCCACATAGAAACGTGAGTTCAAGTGGCACTACCTTGAATTCCTCTTAGCACGTTGGAAACAGATATCGTGTCCTTTACTGTGAACTTGGCGGATGTGAATTTGCGTGCCTCTCGATCGGAAAAAAAAAAGGTTTAGTATGTCTCCGTGTGTTCGTCTTCCACGCCCTCCCAGCTCTGACCC
Source organism: Nerophis ophidion (assembly GCF_033978795.1). NCBI lineage: Eukaryota > Metazoa > Chordata > Actinopteri > Syngnathiformes > Syngnathidae > Nerophis > Nerophis ophidion. Next base: position 13,167,421 of record NC_084632.1, on the reverse strand, counting down.
GCCAGGTTACATTCCTGCCTTTAACTGCCCTAACCTCTCTTTTGTTCTCCCTCATTTTGACCCCACTGCCTAACAACCGGGCAGGTAGGCCCTCACAAGGCATTTGCTTTTTTTTTTTTTTTTTTTAACAGGAGCAGCTGTAAATAGCACCAGATTTCCACATCTTTTAAATGTCTTATCTTTAAAAAAAAAAAAATAACATCAATAAATTAAAAAAAATCGAAGAATTTTGGTTCTGACATTTGTGTGTTATGGTAGTCAGGCTGCCTGGATCATTATTAAAAATGATTAAAAATGGAAAAAAAGATGGGGGGTAGAAATACAATCAAAAGCAACAGTTTGTTTACATGTAAAATCTTCCACTCCTCATTTGTTTTTATTTTGTCCACCAAACGTTTTATACTGTGCTGGTATGCGCACAGGTGAGCTTTGTTGACGTTATTGACTTGTTGGAAATATTTGGTCAGACTATGACTGCAAGCATGCTATTTAGGCTAGCTGTATCAATCAATCATCCATCCATTTCCTACCGCTTGTCCCTTTTGGGGGTCGCTGGAGCCTATCTCAGCTGCATTCGGGCGGTCGGCGGGGTACACCCTGGACAAGTTGCCACCTCATTTAGTAACCAGCAAGCACAGTACAGTTAGTAGAACAACTGTGTTTTTATTACTGTGTATTTGATAGGTGCCGTCTGAAATTCAACTATTTATTTTATTTATATATGTACCCCGAAAGGGAATAAGCGGTAGAAAATGGATGGATGGGTGGATATAGTATATATATAGCTAGAATTCACTGAAAGTCAAGTATTTCATATTCATATATATATATATGTATATATATATATATATATATATATGAAATATGTATGAAATACTCGAGTTGGTGAATTGTAGATGTAAATATACTCCTCCCCTCTTAACCACGCCTCCGCTCCACCCCCGACCACACCCCCCCACCCACCTCCCGAAATCGGTGTCAGGCTAGGACTTGGTCTTGGTTTGTTTTCCCGATGTGCAAAGCGAATGGAGCGGAAACGGCGTGAAGGTAAAGACATCTTTATTTTAACACTAAAACTAAAAACAGGAACCAACAAAAAGCGCACACAATGGCGGGACAAAAAACTGGGCTATGAAACAAAAGACTAGCACAAAGGCTATAAACTACAAACATGAAACAAAAACACTTGCGCAGTGGCATGAATAACAAAAACTTACGTGGAAGGCATGAAGCAGATCATCGAGGGTGTGAATGAGGTGCAGCATGGGTAGCGTGTGTGCGAGTGTGAAGATCCCACAATGATGAACAGAAAGAAAATTACTTAAATACTGGCTGTGATAATCAGGAACAGGTGCAGGACTGAGGGCAGGGGTGTGACAAGGTGGGAACTAATGCGTTGGCATGGAAACAAACAAATCCAGGAAGTGCAAAACGTGACTGAATGTCCAAAATCAAAACATAACATAACAAAACATGATCCATAGGTGTGACAATCAGAGGTCTCAAGGTTGGCAAGTATGGGGGAGAGGGAAGTCTGGGTTCCTCTGCTTAGGCTGCTGCCCCCGCGACCCGACCTCGGATAAGCGGAAGATGGATGAAATATTCAATTTCAACATTTCTGTCAACGACGATTTGCTTCAGCCTGCGACACATAGCCATTTTGACTGCTAATATAGACTATTAACGTCTTGTGTTGGCTTCTTTATAAAACTTATACACGGCTTTTCATTATTTTTGTATTTTTGGTCCAATATGGCTCGTTCGACATTTTGTGTTGCCGACCCTTGGGCTGGAGTATAATTACTGATCCGCGAAAATTCCCCACCTGCCTTTTTTTTTTTTTTTTTTAAATTAATTTTCCCAAATTTCTTCCTGACAGGTACACAAGGGCATACCTGGGAAATTACCATCAATGATGAACTTGCGAATTACAACGTCTTCATAAAAAGACAGTTTGTTTCAAGTCGGCTCGCGCTAATTGCTCCAATTTCAGCTGGGTTTTTTTTTTTTTTGTTTATTCGAGCCCGTATATTTCCGATGAGAAGCAGAAAAAGAGACAAGCAAACCTTTAAAGGCTTTTTTGGTTTCTACCACCGCAGTGTTTTTTAAACTGTGTTAAAGTAATTGGAAGCCACCGGCATGTGGAACATGCAGACCGCACTGGGGTTTTTTTTTTTTTTGCCCCTCGTCGCAGACTCGCAGGCAGCTGTTCCGGGCGCAACGGGAAGTGGCCTTCTTTAATTAGGTTGAACAAGATCATTACTTGATGTTCTGCAAATGTATCGCAAAGTGATCCGATATCTTGGCGGATGACTGAATTAGGAGCAGGGAGAAACGGCGGGAGGGGGGGACTATTGAAACCGCTCGGCCTTTTTTGTTGTTGCTTTTTTGCTTTGTGGTGTTCAGCCATTCAGAAAGCTGCGGCTTTCATTCAATAGCCGGGTTCCAGCTCTTTCTGGAGTACAGGCCGATGAATAAAGAGGAATTGTATGTGTTTGGGAAAGAGCGAGCCAGCGAGAGAAAGAGAGAGAAAGAAAAAAAAAACGTTTCTCCACTGGTCATTGGTGTTAATTAGCTTTGTCCCGATACCAATATTTTGGTACTGGTATCCCAAATTATTTCGCTACTTTTTGGTACTTTTCTAAATAAATGGTACCATAAAAAATGTCATTATTGGCTTTATTTTAACAAAACAATTTAACATGTGTTTCTTATTGCAATTTAGTCCTTAAATAAAATAAGAACATACAAGACAACTTGACTTTTAGTAGTAAGTAAGCAAACAAAGGCTCATTATTCAGCTGCAATAACATATTGTGTCATTTATCATTATATAATTTAGTAAAAAAATATTAAGGACAAGTGGTAGAAAATGAATTATTAATCTACTTGTTCATTTCCTGTTAATATCTGCTTACTTTCTCTTTTAATATGTTCTATTTACACTTCTGTAAAAATGTAATAATCACTTATTCCTCTGTTGTTTGATACTTTATGTTAGTTTTGGATGATACCACAAATTTGGGTATCAATCCGATACCAAGTAGTAACAGGATCATACATTGGTCATATTCAAAGTCCTCAAATGTCCAGGGACATATTTCCTGAGTTTATAAACATAATATAAATGAAGTGAAGTGAAGTGAATCATATTTATATAGCGCTTTTTCTTTAATGACTCAAAGCGCTTTACATAGTGAAACCCAATATCTAAGTTACATTCAAACCAGTGTGGGTGGCACTGAGAGCAGGTGGGTAAAGTGTCTTGCCCAAGGACACAATGGCAGTGACTAGGATGGCGGAAGCGGGAATCGAACCTGCAACCCTCAAGTTGCTGGCACGGCCACTCTACCAATTAAAAACAAATGAAAGATGTTGTGATGCCAAAAAATATCGACCTAATCATAGTAGTATCAGGTTCAAACACTGATGACATCTATTAATCAGACAAGAAGCAAGGAATCATGCAAAGACAGAGTTTAATTTTGCTCATGAGGAGAACGCATGGAGCTGCACACTTAGTCACAAGCTCGCCCTACGCTCTAAGGTACAGCTTCCGCGTCCCTCTATTTAATCATGAGTTCCACGGTCAACATCACTGAGGCCGCCTCTAAAAGGAGTGGTCACACATATCATGCAAAGCAGGTCCAGTACGTACAATGCAAGTCCTTGGCTGTTAGCGGGCTAAAACATAGATGACATCTGCGGCTGAGGCTACCCCTCCTTACACAAATAGAAAAAATGCAGCTTGAGCACAAAGCTAATAACTATAGTAACGGACTTTAAGTATACTAAAGTTGTGTGATATTATATATACATGATTATTCTAACACTAGATACGCTATTGTACTTGTTATCATTACAGTGGATTTCAGGTGTAGATCCACCAATGGCGTTTGTTTACATTTTGTCGCCCGGTGAGCTACGGTGTGTAGTGAAGCATGTTTAGCTATTCCTCGTCCTGCAGGGATGATATTTGTAAAAAACATACTTTATTTGCTGGTACTTTTCAGGGGCGGTATAGTACCGAATATGATTAGTTACTATCGCGGTACTTTACTACTACCGGTATACCGTATAACCCCACTTGCTACAATATTTATAGTAAGGAAATCATTAATTTGGCTTTGTTCCTGAATGGATCTCACGTGAGAGGAAGACGGGGTAAATCCTTTTGCAATGCAGTCCGCTGAAGATGACGGAAAGCGCCACTGCACATAGCAACTGACACCGTGGCCAAAGTTGGAATTGCCAGAAAACACATTTTAAGATATCCAACACTGGACTGCCGTGTAAAGTAGTGCATCGCTCGAATTTGTCGCATTTCATGTGTTAGCTAAATCGGGACGAAAGAGGCTATATGAGATCTCCTTCCTGCTGGATGAAATATTTAAAGTTCTATAATCTATTGTCAAATATCGGATTCGGGACTGGAAATCGGATCTGAAGACAATGAATTGATACCACACATTTGGGTATCAATCCGATTCCAAGTAGTTACAGGATCATATTCAAAAGTCCTCATGTCCGGGGACATACTTCCTGAGTTTATAAAAATAATATACATTTAAAAAGAAAACAAAAGAAGATGTTATGCCAAAAAATATCGACTTAATCATAGTAGTATTGACTAGATACGCTACTGTACTTAGTATCATTACTTTGGATGTCAGGTGTAGATCTACTAATGGCGTTTGTTTACATGTTGACGCCGGTGAGCTACGGTGTGTAGTGAAGCATTTTTAGCTATTCCTCGTCCTGCAGGGATGATACTTGTAAGAAACTTACTTAATTTGTCACCATGGAGGCAAGGAATAGTAATTTAGAAGTACCTAAAACACTGCCGACTAAGGCAGGACTTTAGCCGCTAGCTAGCGAGCCATGTTTTAAAGCACTTCTTTTTCCTGAGGGCGTTTCAGTGTTGTAACTTCACCTTTATCGTCAGTTTTTAAGCCAAAATGTGTCTGTTCTCCTTTTTCTGTTTACACACTGTCTCTGCTTGTAAGTACTCTGTGATAATGCGCTGCCGAACATGCTCGCCTGCTCGTGAACCAGCAATGACACGACGTGGGGTGGCGGACCAGTACTCTGGAAATGATTAATTAGTATCGCGCTACGTACTATACTAATACCGGAATACAGTACAACCCTAGTGTTGATAGTATTTTAGTAAATAACTCATAGCATTACGTAAGAGTACAATATAGGCTGTGCTTCTCTTTGTTGGATCAGCCACTGCTGACACACAATTTTCCTGCAACTATTGTATTAGAACTGCAAAGCAACGACTTGTACACAATCTACAAGCCATTAAAACAAAAAAGTGTCTGTGTTTTATACCTGAAATAATCACCGACTTCAATCCAAAGGAGCCAAAAAAAGGCAGTTTCCATTCCAATTCTCACCGAACCCCCTAAGGACATGTCGCTGCTATCGTATTGTGGTCCCTTCCCCTGTGAAGCTGGAGGGTTTTTTTTTTGCGAGCTGAGACCGCGGTTTGCACGCAAGCGGAGAGTAAACACGGAACGGAGTAGAAGTGGTAAGAGCGAGCAGCGGGGAGCATGGCAGTGAAGTCCGTCGGCTGGCGTGTAAAAACACACACCAGACATTGTAGACGACTACGGATCTCTGCCGGCCTGTGCGTGCCGGTATGCCAAAAAGACAGAGGCAATGAAAGCAGAGCCGAGGCTTGAGGGAATACACGGGAGATGAAGGCCTACATCCGCTTCTCGTCTTATGTATCCTCTTCCCTGTCTCCTCTTCTTTGTTACCTTTGCATCCCCAGTTCTCAGCAAAACCTGGCTGGGCTTATCTCTCCGTCTTTACCGTGGAAAGTATCCTGTTTCCTTGACTCTCGCACCGGTTTCTACTATTTGTGATCTTTGGAGTCGACCATTTTGTTTTCCAGACTTTGCTGGCGTTGAAATCCAGCAACTTCATTCTGTATCTTCAGCTTCTTTGTTTATGAATACTCTGCCAGCGAGACATCATGCGTGTAGGCAAGACGTCTCCGATTCAAGTTCCGCGTCCAGGATTTCACATTTGTATTCTACAAACGAAGACAATGAAGAAAGCCATTAAGCCCCCAATCGCGGACCTCAACCTGAACCTGATGTTTTCCAATACGAAGGACAACCTCAGAATTGATTGATTGATTGATACTTTTATTAGTAGATTGCACAGTACAGTACATATTCCGTACAATTGACCACTAAATGGTAACACCCGAATAAGTTTTTCAACTTGTTTAAGTCGGGGTCCACGTTAATCAATTCATGGTAGAGAACACAAAATAAAATACCAGAGGCTCTGTTTTTCCACAGATTCTAACTCAGTCTTTCTCTCCTCGCATGTGGCTTGAGTCTTTTCCATCCAAACTCCGACCAAACCATTCTTTTTCAAGTCCATCCATCTATCTTCTTGAGAGCTGCCTAAGACGGGAAGCCCAGACTTCCCTTTCCCCAGCCACTTGGTACAGCTCTTACCGGGGGATCCTGAGGCGTTCCCAGGCCAGCCGGGAGACATAGTCTTCCCAACATGTCCTGGGTCTTCCCCGTGGCCTCCTACTAGTCAGACGTGCTCTTAACACCTCCCTTGGTAGGCATTCAGGTGGCATCCTGACCAGATGCCCGAACCACCTCATCTGGCTCCTCTCCATGTGGAGGAGAAGTGTACTTTGAGCTTCTCACCCTATCTCTAAGGGAGAGCCCCGCCACCTGGTGGAAGAAACTTATTTCGGACGCTTGTACCCGTGATCTTGTCCTTTGGGTAATAACCCAAAGCTCATGGCCATAGGTGAGGATGGGAACGCAGATCGTTAGATAAATTGAGAGCTTTGCCTTCCGGCTCAGCTCCTTCTTCACAACAACGGATCGATGCAGAGTCCACAACCGGCTGTGGATCTCACGATCCACTCTTCCCTCACTCGTGAACAAGACTCTGAGGTGCACTTTGTCCCCATGCCAACGTTCCACTGACTGCCCGTAAGTGCGTTGTTCAAGAGTTCACTGCCACGTGCACTTTTTAGTTTCATTTTTGTTTGTTGAGCCACTCGCACATCGACACTTTGCCCGCTAAATCACTCTACTGAGACAGCCCTCGCAAAAATGACTAATGCTCTATTGCTAACGATGGATTCTGATGCGTCATCTATGTTCCTGCTCCTCAATCTTAGTGCTGCTTTCGATACCGTCGATCATAATATTTTATTAGAGCGTATCAAAACACGAATTGGTATGTCAGACTTAGCCCTGTCTTGGTTTAACTCTTATCTTACTGACAGGGTGCAGTGCGTCTCCCATAACAGTATGACCTCGGACTATGTTAAGGTAACGTGTGGAGTTCCCCAGGGCTTGGTCCTTAGCCCTGCACTCTTCAGCATCTACATGCTGCCGCTGGGTGACGTCATACGCAAATACGGTGTTAGCTTTCACTGTTATGCTGATGACACCCAACTCTACATGCCCCTAAAGCTGACCAACACGCCGGATTGTAGTCAGCTGGAGGCGTGTCTTAATGAAATTAAACAATGAATGTCCGCACATTTTTTGCAACTTAACGCCAAAAATCCGGAAATGCTGATTATCGGTCCTGCTAGACACCGACCTCTATTTAATAATACAACTGTAACATTTGACAACCAAATAATTAAACAAGGTGACTCGGTAAAAAAATCTGGGTATTATCTTCGACCCAACTCTCTCCTTTGAGTCACACATTAAAAGCGTTACTAAAACGGCCTTCTTTCATCTCCGTAATATCGCTAAAATTCGCTCCATTTTGACACTCTAACCAATTATTTAATTATAATCAATTAAAACAATAAAGTAATTTGACAATCAAATTTTAGATTGGGCTTTTACTGCCATCTATGGTCTACTTTTAAATATGTTTGGTTTAAAATGAGTAAAACATTATTTATTATAATTTTTTGTTGAATTGCGGTCCTTTTTGAGGTCAACATTAAGAAACAGTTAAACAGTGATGACACATTCATAAAATTACATGTGGATTAAATGTTGCTGACACAAATAAGCCTCAAAACATGGCAACTTATGACACAACTTTCTGAAAAGGTTGCCAGGAATTCAAGACTATTGATTCCAATAAATAATTCTGTTTTTACAGGTAACATACTTTACGTGGGGGAAAAAATATTTAATTAATTTGTTGTTGAATTTCGGTACTTTTTGAGGTCAACGTTTACAAACAATTAAAACATGATGACACATTTATAAAATTACAAGTGGATTCAAAGTTATTGACAAAAATAAGCCTCAAAACATGGCAACTTTTGACACAACTTTCTGAAAATGTTGCCACAAATTCAAGACTATTGATTGCAATACATGGTTGTGTCTTTACAGATCACATACTTTGTGTAGGGGGAAAAAAAATATGTATTTATTTGTTGTTGAATTTCGGTCCTTTTTTGAGGTCAACGTTAAGAAACAGTTAAACAGTGATGACACAGTCATAAAATTACAAGTGGATTAAATGTTATTGACAAAAATAAGCCTCAAAACATGGCAACTTTTGACCCTACTTTCTGAAAAGGTTGCCACAAATTCAAGACTATTGATTGCAATAAATGGTTGTGTTTTTACAGATCCCATACTTTATGTGGTGGAAAAAAATATTTATGAAATTTTTTGTTGAATTTCGGTCCTTTTTTGAGGTCAACGTTAAGAAACAGTTAAACAGTGATGACCCATTCACTAAATTAAAAGTGGATTCAATGTTATTGACAAAAATAAGCCTCAAAACATGGCAACTTTTGACACAACTTTTTGAAAAGGTTGCCACAAATTCAAGACTATTGATTCCAATAAATGGTTGTGTTTTTACAGATCACATACTTTACGTGGGGGGAAAAAAAATATTTAATTAATTTGTTGTTGAATTTCGGTCCTTTTTGAGGTCATCGTTAAAAATAGTTTAACAGTGATGACACGTTCATAAAATTACAAGTAGATTCAATGTTTGGACCAAAATAAGCCTCAAAACATGGCAACTTTTGACACAACTTTCTGAAAAGTTTGCCATGAATTCAAGACTATTGGTTGACAATAAATGGTTGTGTTTTTACAGATCACATACTTTACGTGGGGGAGAAAAAAATTTAATTAATTTGTTGTTGAATTTCAGTCCTTTTTGAGGTCAACGTTAAGAAACAGTTAAACAGTAATGACACATTCACAAAATTACAAGTAGATTAAATGTTATTGACAAAAATAAGCTTTAAAACCTGGCAACTTTCGACACAACTTTCTGAAAACTTTGCCATGAATTTAACACTATTGATTCCAATAAATGGTTGTGTTTTTACAGATAACATACTTTACGTGGGGGAAAGAAAAAAAAACCTATCCAAATTCTCGGCCCTATTTTGTGTGTACGAAAGCTTTATAATTGAGACCCCAGGTGATTTTTGGCAAAGACAGATGTGCACTATAGATCCATGGCTTTTACAGTACGTCTTATAAATAGGGATGGTTATATGTTGATAATGATAACGTTGGGAGTATGGATGAGTGTTGCCTGCTTGTTATTTTGGTTTGTTTCAAGTCTTTTTATAGATGTTTGAGATGTGCTCTGCATGTGTGTGCCTGTGTGTGTGTTTTCGCCTCTAATCTCCATGACAGTCTCGTAAATCAATCAGTGCCCACCGAGGTTGCATTCACTCCACTTCAGGGTTTAAACACGATTCTCGTAGTAGGTAACGCAGACGACCCAGGGGGGCTGAGGTGAAACAGAACTAAAGCAACAGCTGTAGATTTGCGCACGCCCACACTCATAAAAAGACAAGATCACTCCGTCTCGCTTCCTTTCTCGTGCGGACTTAAACAAGCGCACGCCCGCGAAGGCCCGGAGAGTTCCACGAGCAGATCGCAGTTTCCGTATGCAGATCCTCGGGGTGAGGGCGAACATGCGCTCTGCCCGCTTGTTTGCATTCTTCAATTGCAGACGGCTGAGTCATCCGGCAGAAAATCAGACGATGGCATCAAGGCATCTCACGCAGACGGAAGCAAACATTGTTCCAGTCGCCTCGTGTTTGGTCTCAGCCATCGCACTCCTGACTGGAACCATATTTACTGTCAGCTCAGCATTCCATGTTGAATTGGAATTTGGAAAGCGAAATTAAATATAAAAGTTGCATATGAGACCTGTAACATCCTATTAGGGTTTGGTCGGTCGTGAGTTCAAACACCGGCCGAGTCATACCAAAGACTCTAAAAACGGGACCCATTACCTCCCTGCTTGGCACTCAGCATCAAGGGTTGGAATTGGGGGTTAAATCACCAAAAATGATTCCCGGGCGTGGCCACCGCTGCTGCTCACTGCTCCCCTCACCTCCCAGGGGGTGATCAAGGGTGATGGGTCAAATGCAGAGGATAATTCCACCACACCTTGTGTGTGTGTGTGACAATCAATGGTACTTTAACTTACTTTAACTTTACTAATGAATCATGTTCGGTACTATACCGCCTCTGAAAAGTACCGGTCTGCTGGTAAATCTTGAATCCACGCTTCCATGGCGACAAATAAAGCAGGTTTCCAACAAGTATCGTCCCTGCAGGACGAGGAACAGCTAAACATGTTTCACTACACACCGTAGCTCACCGGCGTCAAAATGTAATCGACACCCAACGTCCACTGTAATGATACCAAGTACAATACCGTATCTAGTCGATACTAGTTTGATTACGTTGATATTTTTTGGCATCACAGCATCTTTCATTTTTTAATTTTTAATTCATATTATATTAATAAACTCAGGAAATATGTCCATGGACACATGAGGACTTTGAACATGACCAATGTCTGATCCTGTAACTACTTGGTATCGGATCAGTAGCTAAATGTGCGGTAAATGTAAAGTATCAAACAACAGAAGAATAAGTGATTATTACATTTTAAAATAAGTGTATCTAGTACATGTTATAAGAGAAAGTAATCTAAAATTATCAGCCCGGAGGTTGGGTCTTGGGTGTTGTTGGGTGTTCCAACAGGACAATGACCCCAAACACACATCAACAGTGGTAAAAGAATGAAGGTTTTAGAAAGGCCTTTCCAAAGTCCAGACTTAAAGGTGTGGACAATGCTGAAGAAACAAGTCCATGCTAGAAAATCAACAAATCTAGCTGAACTGCACCAATTCTGTCAAGTAGAGTGGTCAAAAATACAACCAGAAGCTTGTGGATGGCTACCAAAAGCGCCTTATTGCATTAAAACTTACCAAGGAACATGTAACCAAATATTAACATTGCTGTATGTATACTTTTGACCCAGCAGATGTGCTCACATTTTCAGTAAACCCATAATACATTTGTCATGATCTGTGGTCTAGATTATGTTTTTGTTATTTTCTGTTTGTTCTGGACTCTCTTAGTTCCTGTTTGCGAACCCCTGGTTTGTTTAGTTACCATGGCGACTTATTCGTTTCACCTGCCTCGTGTTCGGAACACGCACTTGCTCTAATTAAGAGACTATTATTTAAGCCTGTTTTTGCCAGTTAGTCAGCCTGGCAACATTGCTCTTGTCATGATTGTTTCATGCAATCGCTTCATTCATGCGGCGGTAAGTCTTGTTCGTTTTATGCCATAGTCTGTGGAGTTGTTTTCTATGTCCATAGTTCAGTCTAAGTCTTAGCGTAGTTTTATGTTCCATAGTGTCTCGGGCAATCGGCACGCTTTCCTTTTATTTTAGTTCCTGTCTTTTGTCCTGTGTAGTTGGATTAATAATAAATATGTTCCTACCTGCTACCTTTGTTTGTAGATGTCCGATTGCATCCCGGGAGAACAATCCTCGCAGTAAGTTGCGAAAACCCCCTCCTCGTGACAAAATTCATAAAAGAAACAAACCTCATGAATATTTTTTGTGACCAACAAGTATGTGCTCCAATCACTCTATCACAAAAAATATAAGAGTTGTAGAAATTATTGAAAACTAAAGACAACCATGACATTATGTTCTTTACAAGTGTTTAAAACTGTACATCTTCTGCTAATATGTGGAACAAATTCACAATTTAATGCATGGCTATATAGTCCGGAAAATACTGTATCTGATAATTCTATCCATCCATCTTCTGCCGCTTATCCGAGGCCGGGTCGCGGGGGCAGCAGCCTAAGCAGGGGAGCCCAGACTTCCCTTTCCCCAGCCACTTGGTCGAGCTCTTCCTAGGGATCTCGAGGCGTTCCCAGGCCAGCCTTTAAACATAGTCAACCCAGCGTGTTCTGAGTCTTCCCCGTGGCCTCCTACCGGTCGAACGTGCCTAAAAACCTCCCTAGGGAGGCGTTCGGGTGGCCTCATCTGGCTCCTCTCCGTGTGGAGGAGCAGCGGCTTTACTTTGAGCTCCTCCCGGATGACAGATCTTCTCACTCTAAGAGAGAGCCAAAGAAACTCATTTCGGTCGCCTGAACCCGAGATCTTGTCTTTTCGGTCATGACCCAAAGCTCATGACCATAGGTAAGGATGGGAACGTAGATTGGCGGATAAATTGAGAGCTTTGTCTTCCGGCTCAGCTCCTTCTTCACCACAACGGATCGATACAGCGTCCGCATTACTGAAGACGCCGCACCGATCCGCCTGTGGATCTCACGATCCACTCTTCCCTTGCTCGTGAACAAGACTCCCAGGTACTTGAACTCCTCTACTTGGGGCAGAGTCTGGCCCACCACTTGATAATTCCTTAAATATTTAAATTTGAGATGACGATGCTACCAAAACGCACCACTTTACACGCAATATATATATAACTGTCTCCAGTCTTCTGAATGTGACATCAATTTTGGAGCTGAAAGTTAGCTTTCTACTTAAGTGCTTAAACCTAAAATTATACTGTGTTTATTTTGGGATTCATTTGTATTTGAAATCATTTTTAGAATTTTTTAGGTACTTGAACTCCTCCCAAGTGTAGGACTTCAAGTACCTTGGAGTCTTGTTCACGAGTGAGGGAAAAATGGATCGTGAGGTCGACAGGCTGATCGGTGCGGCGTCTTCAGTAATGCGGACGCTGTATCGATCGGTTGTGGTGGATATCAAAGTAAAGCCGCTGCTCCTCCACATGGAGAGGAGCCAGATGAGGTGGTTTGGGTATCTTGTCAGGATTCCACCCGAGGGAGGGGGTTTCAGGCACGTCCGACCGGTAGGACGCCACGGGGAAGACCCAGGACAAATTGGGAAGATTATGTCTCCTGGCTGACCTGGGAACGCCTCGGGATCCCCTGGGAAGTGCTTGACCAAGTGGATGGGGAGAAGGAAGTCTGGGCTTCCCTGCTTAGGCTGCTGCCCCCGCGACCCGACCTCGGATAAGCGGAAGAAGATGGATGGATAATTTTTAGGTCCAGAACTATGTTGTATGCTTCGGAGGGGCCCTTTAAGGTTAATTATTGGCAGAGGCTGAGGCATGTTTCCATGTCATGTGATGTAAACATCCCATGCCCGCCGAGAAAATCTGGCCCCGTGCCGATATCCTGGATGTGGTTAAACCCAGACAGACTTGAGGGCCGTAACGTTTACAAACGAGCGAGGCACCTTTCCAAGGTATGACGTGAGCTCCCACGCGAAAAACAAAACAAAAACCTTTGATTGTTCAAAAACTAACCCCGTATATCATTATTTGTGTCAGATTTATCTCTGCCTTAATTGCCGCGATAAATCCAAACCGAGAAGTACGGGCTTGGCCTGTCAGGAGCCGAAATGATTGTGGGATGATGTCAACATCAGACATGCCATTAGCCCTAATTTCACGACGTGACAACACGACAAATTCAGACCACCTCACAGCGGGGACGACTCATTCCGAGTGATATCGTTTTTTATAAGGAGAAGCTTGGCGAGGCGGAAGCGTGTAACGTCGACAGAGTCTGTTATTAAGTCACGAGTCAGCGGTCTTGTGAGCGCTGCACATGCATGGAGGTAACAGAGCACATATTCAACGGAGAGGCACGGAGAGAGAGAGAGAGATAAATGTGCAATGTTTTAGGGTCCAAGTAAGGCTTTTGTGTTCTCGTCACACAGCTTAATGTTAAGTACTACTAAAAAGGTGAAAGGTTCAAAGCAAACACAAGTGCATGCATGAACTGTAGGAGCGTACAAGAAATGGGACTATGCATAGGCGCCCATGACGTGGGTGCTTCAGGGCCCAGGCACCCACGAGGGTTTGATGGTTACTTTCCATTTTTTATTTTTTTTTTGAAAAATCAATCTTGTTGTTGTTAGCTTTGTGGCAAGTTTGGTCCGTTTTACATAATAAAAAAGTCTAACTCTAGCAAAGCCTAACCAAGATTTCTTTGTGCCCGATAATGAAATCATGACATAATTATCTTGACTTTGATCACACTGGACACCAGCGAATGAAGGGCATACTAAGTCAACAGAATGAAGTCAAGTAGAAAAGTAGAAGTCAACATACTGAGAAAAGTAGAAGTCAACATACTTAGTCAACAGAATGAAGTCATGTAGAAAAGTAGAAGTCAACATGCTTGGAAAATACTTAAAAGTCAACATACTTAGTCAATAGAATGAAGTCAAGTACAAAAGTAGGAGTCAACATACTGAGAAAAGTAGAAGTCAACATACTTAGAAAATACTTAGAAGTCAACATATTTAGAAAAGTGGAAGTCAACATACTTACAAAAGTAGAAGTCAACATACTTGGAAAATACTTAGAAGTCAACATACTTAGAAAAGTAGAAGTTAACATACTTAGTCAACAGAATGAAATCAAGTAGAAAAGTAGATGTCAACATATTTAGAAAATACTTAGAAGTCAACATATTTAGAAAAGTAGAAGTCAGCATACTTAGAAAAGTAGAAGTCAACATACTTAAAAAAGTAGAAGTCAACATACTTAGTCAACAGAATGAAGTCAAGTAGAAAAGTAGAAGCCAACATAATTAGAAAAGTAGAAGTCACCATAGTTAGAAAAGTAGAAGTCAACATACTTAGAAAAGTAGAAATCAACATATTTAGAGAATACTTAGAAGTCAACATACTTCGAAAAGTAGAAGTCAACATATTTAGAAAAGTAGAAGTCAACATAATTTGAAAAGTAGAAGTCAACATACTTAGAAAAGTAGAAATCAACATATTTAGAGAATACTTAGAAGTCAACATACTTCGAAAAGTAGAAGTCAACATATTTAGAAAAGTAGAAGTCAACATAATTAGAAAAGTAGAAGTCAACATAATTAGAAAAGTAGAAATCAACATAGTTAGAGAATACTTAGAAGTCAACATACTTCGAAAAGTAGAAGTCAACATATTTAGAAAAGTAGAAGTCAACATAATTAGAAAAGTAGAAGTCAACATACTTAGAAAAGTAGAAATCAACATAGTTAGAGAATACTTAGAAGTCAACATACTTCGAAAAGTAGAAGTCAACATATTTAGAAAAGTAGAAGTCAACATAATTAGAAAAGTAGAAATCAACATATTTAGAGAATACTTAGAAGTCAACATACTTCGAAAAGTAGAAGTCAACATATTTAGAAAAGTAGAAGTCAACATAATTAGAAAAGTAGAAATCAACATATTTAGAGAATACTTAGAAGTCAATATACTTAGAAAAGTAGAAGTCAACATATTTAGAAAAGTAGACGTCAACATACTTAGAAAATACTTAGAAGTCAACATACTTAGAAAAGTAGAAATCAACATATTTAGAGAATACTTAGAAGTCAATATACTTAGAAGAGTAGAAGTCAACATATTTAGAAAAGTAGACGTCAACATATTTAGAAAATACTTAGAAGTCAACATACTTAGAAAAGTAGAAGCCACCCCAAAGGGAATAAGCGGTAGAAAATGGATGGATGGATGGATGGATGGACAATAATGTTTCTCATTGTCATTCCATTGGGTTGAGTTTTTTCTTGCCCTGATGTCGTTGTGGCTTGTGCAGCCCTTTGAGACACTCGTGATTTAGGGCTATATAAGTAAACATTGATTGATTGACAATATGTTACTGCATATGTCAGCAGTTAAATTAGGAGCCTTTGTTTGTTTACTTACTAATAAAAGACAAGTTGTCTAGTATGTTCACTATTTTATTAAGGAAAAACTTGCAATAATAAACGTATGTTTAATGTACTGTGACATTTTGTTTTTTGTTAAAATAGAGCCAAGAATGCCCTTTTTTGTGGTCCCCTTTATTTAGAAAAGTACCGAAATACTCTTGGTACCAGTACCAACATATTGGTATTGGGACAACTCTAACACACGCACACACCGAGCACCCACTGGTAGGAATGTAGATCGGCGCCTATGGGACTATGCAGGACCGAATCACCCTAGATCAGGGGTCACCAACGCGGTGCCCGCGGGCACCAGGTAGCCCGTAAGGACCAGATGAGTCGCCTGCTGCCCTGTTCTAAAAATAGCTCAAAATGCTGCACTTACCAGTGAGCTGCCTCTATTTTTTAAATTGTATTTATTTACTAGCAAGCTGGTCTCGCTTAGCTCAACATTTTTAATTCTAAGAAAGACAAAACTCAAATAGAATTTGAAAATCCAAGAAAATATTTTAAAGACTTGGTTTTCACTTGTTTAAATAAATACTTTTTTTTTTTTTTTACTTTGCTTCTTATAACTTTCAGAAAGACAATTTTAGAGAAAAAATACAACCATGAAAATAATTTTAGGGTTTTTAAACACCTTTTAAATTCCTTCGTCTTCTTTCCTGACAATTAAATCAATGTTCAAGTACATCTATTTTTTTTATTGTAAAGAATAATAAATACATTTTTATTTAATTCTTCATTTTAACTTCTGTTTTTTCGACGAACAATATTTGTGATATATTTCTTCAAACTTATAAGGATTAAAATTCCCCAAAAATTATTTGTCTTTGTTTGGATTTTAACCTATTTAAAACATGTCATCAAAATTCTAAAATTAGTCTTAATCAGGAAAAATTACTAATGATGTTCCATAAATTATTTTTGAATTTTTTTCAAAAAGATTCGAATTAGCTAGTTTTTCTCTTCTTTTTTTTCATTTGAATTTTGAATTTTAAAGAGTCGAAAAATATTTATCTGTTTCTATATATATTTATTGTGAGAAATCATTAAGATGATCAGTGTTTCCACAAAGATAAATATCATTCATTAATAACAATAACATAGAGTTAAAGGTACATTGAGCAAATTGGCTTCTTCTGGCAATTTATTTAAGTGTGTATCAAACTGGTAGCCCTTCGCATTAATCAGTACCCAAGAAGTAGCTCTTGGTTTCAAAAAGGTTGGTGACCCCTGCCTTGGATGAAGGCAATCAATGCAGGGATGCAGGAGCTGCTGCAATGCATGCTCATGGCTTGTCTCCAACTGTGTTTGTCCGTGCACGTGTTAAACTGTCATTAGTTGTTGATGACTCAGCTGCAATGTACTCAACAGAGACCCAACAGTCATTTATGGATCCCCCGGAGGTGAGTACGCACCTCCGGGGTGATTTTCTTCAGACTGCTTGAAGGGACAATTGTTGACCAACCTGTTCCGTAGTTGCATTGTCATTACAATGAGTAAAAAGAAAAGTACCGTATTTTTCGGACTATAAGTCGCAGTTTTTTTCATAGTTTGACTTATACTCAGGAGCGACTTATGTGTGAAATTATTAACACGTTGCTGTAAAATATCAAATAATACCATCAGGACCACCTCATCTGCAAAAAGCAGATGATGTGGTCCTGATGGCTTCATCTGACCGGGATCTTCAGCTCTCACTGGATCGGTTCGCAGCCGAGTGTGAAGCGACCGGAATGAGAATCAGCACCTCCAAGTCCGAGTCCATGGTTCTTGCCCGGAAAAGGGTGGAATGCCATCTCCGGGTTGGGGAGGAGACCCTGCCCCAAGTGGAGGAGTTCAAGTACCTAGGAGTCTTGTTCACGAGTGGGGGAAGAGTGGATCGTGAGATCGACAGGCGGATCGGTGCGGCGTCTTCAGTAATGCGGACGTTGTACCGATCCGTTGTGGTGAAGAAGGAGCTGAGCCGGAAGGCAAAGCTCTCAATTTACCGGTCGATCTACGTTCCCATCCTCACCTATGGTCATGAGCTTTGGGTCATGACTGAAAGGATAAGATCACGGGTACAAGCGGCCGAAATGAGTTTCCTTGGCTCTCCCTTAGAGATAGGGTGAGAAGCTCTGCCATCCGGGAGGAACTCAAAGTAAAGCCGCTGCTCCTTCACATCGAGAGGAGCCAGATGAGGTGGTTCGGGCATCTGGTCAGGATGCCACCCGAACGCCTCCCTCGGGAGGTGTTTAGGGCACGTCCAACCGGTAGGAGGCCACGGGGAAGACCAAGGACACGTTGGGAAGACTATGTCTCCCGGCTGGCCTGGGAACGCCTCGGGATCCCCCAGGAAGCGCTAGACGAAGTGGCTGGGGAGAGGGAAGTCTGGGTTTCCCTGCTTAGGCTGTTGCCCCCGCGACCCGACCTCAGATAAGCGGAAGAAGATGGATGGATGGATACTATTTTGCTCATTCACGTAAGAGACTAGACGTATAAGATTTCATGGGATTTATCGATTAGGAGTGACAGATTGTTTGGTAAACGTATAGCATGTTCTATATGTTATAGTTATTTGAACGACTCTTACCATAATATGCTACGTTAACATACCAGGCACCTTCTCAGTTGGTTATTTATGCTTCATATAACGTACACTTATTCAGCCTGTTGTTCACTATTTTTCATTTTAAATTGCCTTTCAAATGTCTATTCTTGGTGTTGGGTTTTATCAAATACATTTCCACAAAAAATGCGACTTATACATGTTTTTTTCCTTCTTTATTATGCATTTTCGGCAGGGGCGACTTATACTCCGGAGCGACTTATACTCCGAAAAATACGGTACCTACTTTTCATTTGTAGCAAAATGGATCTCATTTTCATTTTTAGTGTGCTTTAAATAAAAACTTAGCATTGTGTTACACTGCGATGAGGTGGCGACTTGTCCAGGGTGTACCCCGCCTTCCGCCCGATTGTAGCTGAGATAGGCGCCAGCGCCCCCCGCGACCCCAAAAAGGGAATAAGCGGTAGAAAAATGGATGGATGGGCATTGTGTTACATTAGTTGAGCATAGCCATACAAACTAATTGTATTATGCAGACCCAACTGTCGCTCACTTAGTCAAATTCGATTGGTATTGGGGGTCAAATCACCAAATGATTCCCGAGCGTGGCGCACCCTGCTGCTCACTGCTCCTCTCACCTCCCAGGGGGTGAACAAGGGGACGTGTCAAATGCTAAGGACAATTTTCACCACACCTTAACTTTTAACTTTAAATGTGCCGCTAATAATGAATTTTTATGAGAATGTGTTGAATAGGAAATTGGATAGAAAACATGCTTAGGGGGAAAACTAACCTACTTATAGGAGCCATATACCATGAATTGATTAACGTGGACCCCGACTTAAACAAGTCGAAAAACCTATTCGGGTGTTACCATGTAGTGGTCAGTTGTACGGAATATGTACTGTACTGTGCAATCTACTAATAAAAGTCTCAATCAATCAATATATTTAGTTAACTTGCATCTAGGGATGGGTTCAAAATGCGGTTTCTACTACAGCGGAAATCAAATTTAAAATACCTTTGTTGCATGTGACGGCGCGTACTGTGGCAGACTCGGCACCAGTTTAAACCGGATTTCTCCGTTACGTTGCAATTTTACATGCCAACAAAGCAAGCATGCCTGGAAGAAATGGTTCAAAAGTAAGGCTCCTCTTTTCAAAAAATGTGCTAGCTCTAGGCTAATACACATTTGGGGGCTTTTTGGAACTTCCTCACAGTTAAATTTTTCAAAAACACCATTGGTTGGCTTATGTTATACCATTAATGGTTTAATAGAACATGTTTCTGTTAAAACTGTCGATAATTTTCACAATACATTTTTTTTACCCACCATGATTGGTGTTTATGGCAATCACTCACACATCCAAAAACAGTCCACGAGAAACAACAAACAGTTTGCAGTCATGTTGTGTTTATAATTGAATATACATTCAATGACAGCTAACGCTAACTATCCAAATTGGTATAGAGTGTAAGTGTTACGTACGTCCGTAGTAACGTCATTACGTCCTAGAAGCTGTAAGAGGGCGGGATATGACCCTTAAAATACATTGGAAAGTTAGCGCCCTCGAGATATCTGTTTAAATATTGCAAACAGCTCCTTTAATATGCTATATAGACATGCTACTGGTTAGCATAAGCGCTATCATATGGCAATTTCAATCACAACTGCAACAATTAAACAACCGGTGTGTAATACATACAACACTTACAGTATAAACACTTTGTAGAGCGCAACAAAAGACAAAGCCTACCATTTGGTGGCTGAGTTGCTGTTGTTCCCAAACTCTTCCCTTTTCTTATAATAAAGTTGACTTTGGCATATTTAGGAGCGAGGACATTTCACAACTGGATTTGTTGCACAGGTGGCATCCTGTGACAGTTCCGCGCTGGAAATCACTGAGAGCGGCCCATTCTTTTAACAAATGTTTGTAGAAACAGTCTCCATGCCTAAGTGCTATATTTTATACACCTGTGGCAGGGCCAAGTGATTAGGACACCTGATTCTGATCATTTTGATGGGGTGGCGACTTGTCCAGGGTGTACACCGCCTTCTGCCCGATCGTAGCTGAGATAGGCGCCAGCGCCC
Organism: Nerophis ophidion; assembly: GCF_033978795.1. Taxonomy (NCBI): domain Eukaryota; kingdom Metazoa; phylum Chordata; class Actinopteri; order Syngnathiformes; family Syngnathidae; genus Nerophis; species Nerophis ophidion. The sequence continues at coordinate 13,146,753 of NC_084632.1, read as the reverse complement.
CCCGCGAGCCCAAAAAGGGAATAAGCGGTAGGAAATGGATGGATGGATGGGTGGCCAGATACTTTTGGCAATATAGTGTAGCAAACTCCTCTTAAAGTTAAAGTCCCAACGATAGGCACACACACACTGGTTGTGGTGAAATTTGTCCTCTGCATTTGACCCATCCCCATGTGTATCCCCCATGGGAGGTGAGGGGAGCAGTGAGCGGCAGAGTGCGCCATGCTCCGGAATCCTTTGATGATCTCGCGGGTTAGATTGAACCTGTTCCCGAGGGGCGCATGTTTGACATACCTGTTAAAAGTCATTCTGTATTTCACAGGACCACTTTTTGACGTCAGTCTGCTGTTTTCATTCGGCTCAAATCCGCTGATTGCCACTCTCAAAGTAATTGTTACATACGCCAAAACACTGGGTTTAGTTTCATAGTTCCTTTTTTTTTTTTTTTTTTATGGACTATGCATGACTACGTCCACAATGTATCCACGTGGAGTTTCCGATGTGTTAACATAAGCACACATGTACTGGCGTATACACGGGCAGGCACACCTGTTTTTTTTTGTGTTTTACAGACAGTCGCCCCCTGGGCTACCTGTTCGTCAGATCCTCTTTGCTCTGTAATTAGGAGAGTTAGTGAGGGAAGGAGATGGGAAGAAGGTGGGGGGGCATGCTTAGGGGAAGAGACGAGAGAACGGTGGTGGGGGAAGGGGCAAAGACAAAGAGGTCCATTCCATCAGGAACTGGACGAGACTTCATGAGCCCTTGAAAAGGCAACAGCGCACACACACACATGCACACAAACACGCACACACGCACACACACACACACACACGCACACAAAAAACACACACACACACACACATTCATACAAACTGGGGACCGGGTTTTTGTTCGTGACTTGTGGGGACCACCCTTTCTACAGGTTGTGGAGGCATTAAAAAAAATTGGTAAAATGGCCACTGCCCAGTTAGCTCATACACATCTTTAAATCTCTGGATTGATGAAGTAATGTGCTGATCATTCTTACTGGAGACCCTGGGGTAAAAGAGTTGATATGGTTCATGGGGACCAAATTTAAATAATTTTTCATAATTCACACAAATTTGTACATGACTACTGAGGACGATTTAAAAAAACAAAAAGGTCAAATGAAATATGACATTATCCTCAAAATACAGCACTACAGCTGTCCTCTTATAGGAAGTTTTACCAATTACATGTTAAAGCAAATCCTGCATCTTCTGTGACATTACTAAAAACTGCTATTTAGCAGTATTGAAGTTGTCTGCAACTACAACTACCATATATAGAAAGTCATAGAATGAATGTGACTATCATTTAAACAGTTTTCCTTTGAGGGGACCTGTTTTTTGTCCCCATACCGTCGGAGGTCCCCTAAAAGTGTGTAAACAAAGCCATGTCCCCATTAAGTAAGGATTGCCAGAACACACTCACACAGACAAACTCTCTCTCTCACACACACACACACACACACACGGTAATTGGTCGCTGCGACATGGGCAGGCCAAGGAGGTGATTCCTCTATGGAATTCTGGAACGGACTTGCCTTCCATGACAAATGCACCCCCCCGAACGCACACACTTCACCCCACTCACACTCTGTCAGTCACACCACAATGGCTGTCACACAACACATTTGCCTTGTGTGAGTGCGCGTGTTTGTGTGTGTGTGTGTGTGTGTGTGTGTGTGTGCTAACAGGGCTGCACTCCCCAAGTCAAGCAAATAGCTTTTACCCTTATTGTCTCCATTTTTTCTTTTTTCTTTGTTAATCTTCCCCTCGCATCGTGCTCTCGCCGGAGAAGTCTGATGAACTGTCTCTGGCCTTTCGACTTCCTCACGAGTAGTGTTGGACCGGTACTGGAGCGGTACTTTTCAGAGGCGGTATAGTACCCAATATGATTCATTAGTACCGCGGTGTTATACTAATACCGGTATACCGTACAACCCTAGTCATTATTTGCTCCTCCGTCAAGCCCGTCGTTGCTTGACTCGCAACAACGTCCTTGCCTTTGGATTGTTTTCTCGAGGTAATTTGTGACATGTCGCGATGATGAATAAAGCAAACGCAAATTAAATGTCCTGCTGGAGGCTTTGTGCTTGCACTGCAGTTGCGGTAGAAAAAAAGTAGGGGCCTTTGATCGCTGCTAGGGGGATGCTAGATGTGTGTGTGTGTTTGCGTGTGTGTGTGTGTGTGTGTTCTGGGAATGCTGTCTTAGTGGGGACATCGCTCTGTTTACACAGTCACCTTTAGGGGATTTCTGATGGTATGGGGACCAAAAAACAGGACCCCCCCTTTTTTTTTTTTTTTAAATGGTCCTCAGTAGTCACATACAAATTTGTGTGAATAATGCAACATTATTTAAATTTGGTCCCCATGAACCATATAAACTCTTTTTCCCCAGGGTACCCAGTAAGAATGATCAGCACATTACTTCATCAATCCAGAGGTTTAAAGACGTGTATGAGCTAACTGGCCAGTGGCCGTTTTACTTCATTTTTTTAATGCATTCACAACCTGTAGAATGGGTTGTCCCCACAACTCACGAACAAAAACTTGGTCCTCATTCCAAATGATAACCCGTATGTGTGTTTGTGTTCTGGCAATGCTGACTTATTGGGGACATCGCTCTGTTTAAACACCTTTCAGGGACTTCTGACGGTATGGGGACCAAAAAACAGGTACCCTAAAGGGAACACCTTTTTTTTTTTTTTTTTTTTTTTTTTTTTTTAAATGGTCCTCAGTAGTCACGTACAAATGTTTGGGAATAATGCAACATTATTTAAATGTGGTCCTCATGAACCATATTAACTCTTTTACCCCAGGGTCCCCAGTTAGAATGATCAGCACATTACTTCATCAATCCAGAGATTTAAAGACGACTATGAGCTAACTGGGCAGTGGCCATTTTACCTCGTTTTTTTCATGCCTACACAACCTGTAGAAAGGGTAGTCCCCACAAGTCACGATCAAAAACTTGGTCCCCATTCCAAGTAATAACCAGTATGTGTGTGTGTGTTCTGGCAATTCTGACTTAATGAGGACATCGCTCTGTCACCTTTAGGGAACTTCTGACGGTATGGGCCCCAAAAAAAAGGTTCCCTAAAAGGAAACCTTTTTGTATTTTTTTTATTTTAAATGGTCCTCAGTAGTCACGTACACATTTGTGTGAATTATGCAACATTATTTAAATTTGTGCCTCCACAACCTGTAGAAAGAGAGGTCCCCACAAGTCATGATCAAAAACGTTGGTCCCCATTCGACATGATAACCACTGTGTGTGTGTGTGTGTGTGTGTGTGTGCTAAAAGGGAGGTCTTGCCAAAAAAATAGGTGGTCTGGGGGATTGGGGGGTGTACTTCTCCTAATCATGGCTCTCTGGCCCCGTACAAAGGCAAAAAAAGGCCGCCTGAACAATTTGAATTTCAATAGCCGCTCTCCTCCCGCTCCCTTTTTGTCCCTCCTCTTCCTCTTTCTGCGCTGCCGCTCCTCTGCCGGCGACAAAAGGCGAGCCGACAAAGATGGCGCACAAAGCAATCAGGCTAATAGCGCTAATAAGTCGAGCGCCGGGTCCTCGCGCGCCGTGTTGACACATTTTGCCATTTCTGTGTCCAAACAGAGGCTCGAGTGTTTGGCAACCGGCCGCCCGAAGTATTTTAATGGAGTGGCCGCCCCGCGCCAGGTTGCCATGTGCTCGTTGTGTTTGACTGCGGAGCAACGCCACAAAAGCACGTCGGTGGGAAAAGGAAAAAAATAAAAAGGTCGGGGGAAGATAATTAGGCTACGGAGGAGGACGAGGGGGATGGGGGGTGGGGGGTAGGTCCGGAGGGAAGGATCGCAGAGAAGGAGTCATTATGGGTTTTAAAAAAGGTCCTTTATAAGACTTCTTTTCCTGCCTCATTTCGCAACCTTCATCATTTAATCATGTAGAGACGGTTCAAAGGGAAAACGAGGGCCGGTTCCGACGAATCGGTCCCGTCGGCGTATTGTAACCCTCTCAAAAATGAACTTCAAACTGGTTCTTTTAATGACAAATGAAAGTAAAACCTTAGGGCGGCCGGTGGCGTTACCTCAAGAGGTGATTTTTTTTTAAACCAGACAGAATTGGTTGGGGCACCGGTGCGGCAAAAACTGACCACGGGTGAGCAAAAAAACAACTTAATGAGTTCTTGCAGAGGGTGTGCCTGTTCGGTATTGGTCTATTTTTGTGAAAAAGGACCGATTACAAACACAGACACTTAATTTTTAGACCCTGGTGACAAGTGGCTAGCAGATCGTTGTGTCTCTCCACACACAGTGTGGAGCCGCTCCGAAAAGTTTATTTATTGAGTAAATATTTTTTTCTCCAAAAATTGTATGTACTAAAAGAGAATAATGAACTAGTTTAAATATTGTGTTGATATTGTTACACTGTCAATTAATTGATTGTTTGATTGATACTTTTATAAGTAGATTGCACAGTACAATACATATTCTGTACAATTGACCACTAAATGGTAACACCCGGATCAGTTTTTCAACTTGTTTGAAGTCGGGGTCCACGTAAATCAATTCATGGTAGCACTCACTATCAATGAATTGAAAAAAAAAATACATTTAAAACATGTGATCAGTATCCGTACTGACTCATTCGCTATGCTTCCTTGAACTCAATTAGTTTGATTTCTCAAATAGTTTGTTTGTTTTTCAATGCACGCTCTCTAATGCGAATATTGATCATTCATTGCGTGTCACCCGTACTGTGGGGCGCGCTTATTTCTAGAGATGTCCAATAATAATCGGACTGCCGATATTATCGGCCGATAAATGCTTTAAAATGTAATACCGGAAATTATCGGCATCGGTTTCAAAAAGTAAAATGTATGACTTTTTAAAACAACGCTGTACGAAGTGGTACTCGGACTTAAGGAGAAGTACAGAGCGCCAATAAACCTTAAAGGCACTGCCTTTGCGTCCCTGCCCGATTACATAATATCTACGGATTTTCACACACAGAAGTGAATATGTGCCACACTGTGAACCCACACCAAACAAGAATGACAAACACATTTTGGGAGAACATCCGCACCTAAACACAACATAAACAGAACAAATATCCAGAATCCCTTGCACCACTAACTCTTCTGGGACACTACAATATACACCACTCGCTACCCCCATGACACCATTTCATTAAAACTTCAATTTAATTTGATGTGTGCTTTAGACAAACAATTTCATGGGAGAAAAATTGCTCAATATTTTTTTTTTTGGTACAAAATCACTAATGATATGACAAAAAACTGTAAACTTAGCTATTAAGACGCCACAAAGGACCATTCATGGGTGGAGCTCGCATGAGAGGAAGAGGAGGAGGGGTTAATGTATTGTAAAATAATGGAAAGTGCCACCACATAGCACCTGACACCACGGTCAAAGTCGGAATTGCCACAAAACACATTTTAAAATAGTTAACAGTCTGCGCCCCAAATTTGTCATGTTTCATGTCTCAGGTAAACCGCGACGACTGAGGCCACTTGAATCCTCTTCCTACCGTTTTCTTGCATATGTTCCTTTTGACTGTATGTGTACCGTAAATGTATAATGTATTTATGTTATTCACATGTGAAGAATGCTGTATAATAGACTGTATTTATGTTATTCACATGTGAATAATGCTGTATAATAGACTGTATTTATGTTGTTCACATGTGAATAATGCTGTATAATAGACTGTATTTATGTTGTTCACATGTGAATATTGCTGTATAACAGACTGTATTTATATTATTCACATGTGAATAATGCTGTATAATAGACTGTATTTATGTTATTCACATGTGAATAATGCTGTATACAAGACTGTATTTTATTTTATTCTCATGTGAATATTGCTGTATAATAGACTGTATTTATATTATTCACATGTGAATAATGCTTTATAATAGACTGTATATATGTTATTCACTTGTGAATAATGCTGTATAATAGACTGTAATTGTTGTTCACATGTGAATAATGCTGTATAATAGACAGTATCTATATTATTCACATGTGAATAATGCTGTATAATAGACTGTATTTATGTTATTCACATGTGAATAATGCTGTATACAAGACTGTATTTTATTTTATTCACATGTGAATATTGCTGTATAATACACTGTATTTATATTATTCACATGTGAATAATGCTTTATAATAGAATGTATATATGTTATTCACTTGTGAATAATGCTGTATAATAGACTGTAATTGTTGTTCACATGTGAATAATGCTGTATAATAGACAGTATCTATATTATTCACATGTGAATAATGCTTTATAATAGAATGTATATATGTTATTCACTTGTGAATAATGCTGTATAATAGACTGTAATTGTTGTTCACATGTGAATAATGCTGTATAATAGACAGTATCTATATTATTCACATGTGAATAATGCTTTATAATAGAATGTATATATGTTATTCACTTGTGAATAATGCTGTATAATAGACTGTAATTGTTGTTCACATGTGAATAATGCTGTATAATAGACAGTATCTATATTATTCACATGTGAATAATGCTGTGTAATACACTGTATTTATATGATTCACATGTGAATAATGCTTTATAATAGACTGTATTTATGTTATTCACATGTGAAAAATGTTGTATAATAGAATGTATTTATATAATTCACATGTGAATAGTGCTGTATATTAGACTGTATTTATATTATTCACATGTAAACAATACCTAAGTGTTTGTTGTCTATTGTGAGTGAACTGTGGGTGCTGAATTTCCACCAGGGATCAATTATGTACTTTCCATTTTATTCAATTCTATTCTTTTCCGTAACGGAACAGGACATTTTGGCTAAAAATTTCATAGGAAGCACCTTGTCATTCATTATTTGACATTTTTCATGCGTCTTTTACCACAAAATGGGGCCCCCCCAATGGATCGTAGGGCCCGAGGCACAGTGCGTGATTTGCAGCCCTGGATAGATGGCAACCAGTTAGCTTGAGCTTGAAGGAGGTCATAATGGAGATGTACTACATGTGGATGCCATTCTTTGGCAGGCCAAATGAAACGACTCGGGCCCAACTTCGGACACCCTTGAGGTCGTTAAGGAAAAACCAGACAGGCAGAAAGTTCTAGGTGGGCTGTTCCATTGGTGCCATAGTGACTCATGGTGGAATTACTCCTGCAAACAGACATTAAACGATAAAAAATAATGGTTGGCTTGAGACTTTTCGCATAGTGCTGTGTAATTTTCCTAGCTTTTTTCAATGGCCAAACTTTGATTTAGGTCACTGATTGTTAGAAAAAAAAACTCCACCCAGAGTGATGATTTATCGTGTTTTTCTTTCCGGAAAGACATTTAAACACCAAATAAGCATCTAAGTAAGTCATTTGGACATGTTAAAAAAAAAAGTGTGCTTTTTCAGAAACATCCAAGTTAGTAGCAATACACTGCAAAAAGTCAGTGTTCGAAAACAAGAAGAAAAATACATAAAAAAAATAGGGGTATTTTACTTGAACTAAGCAAAATTATCTGTTAATAGAACACGAAAATTTGGTTTGTCAAGTCTTTCCAAAACAAGTAAAATAAGCTAACCTCAATGAACCCCAAAATACCTTAAAATAAGTATATTCTCACTAATAAAAAGTGCACTTTTCTTGATTGAAAAAAACAAAAATATGAGACCTTTTTGCTCAATATGTTGAAAAATATTTTGAAATTACGGTAAATGCTAGTGCCATTGTCTTGACGTAATGACACGCTTGGCATTACATTTCTTGAAACCAGCAAACTTATACTAAAAACTAGTTTATTTGTCTTAATGGAAAGGCCACAAGGCAACTGCTTGTTACTCTTGGGGTCTCCTAGCCGCTCAGGCAAATCAAATTGTCTAAAAATGCATTTTCCCATCGATAAATACATGTGTATGTATATATCAATCAATCAATCAATGTTTATTTATATAGCCCTAAATCACAAATGTCTCAAAGGACTGTACAAACCATTACGACTACGACATCCTCGGAAGAACCCACAAAAGGGCAAGGAAAACTCACACCCATATCATTATATATATATATATATATATATATATATATATATATATATATATATATATATATATATATATATATATATATATATGTGTATATATATATATATATATATATATATATACACATACATACATATATAAATACATATATATATACATATATACACACAAATATATACATATATACATATACACACACACACACATATATATATATATATACACACACACATATATATATATATATATATATATATACACACACACACACACACACACATATATATATGTATATATATATATATATATATATATATATATATATATATATATATACATATATATATATATATATACACACACACACATATATATATATACATATATATATATATAATTGTAATTTTGAAGAATTCATCTGAATGTGCGTGAACTATTTCTGTTCAACTTTGTTTGAAATGTCGTATGTTAAATGTTTAAATATTAACTGTCCGTTTGCTGTACTGTGCCAACTGTACTACTTTATGAGTACAGACGTTCTATTGTTTCATTGAAAATAAAACAGCAAAGTCCATTTGGCTGTCATCTGTTTTATTTATGAGACACAATTGTGTCAAAGTCATGATTTTTTTTATTTCATGCTTGAAATAAGAAATTATCACTTTGATAAAGCAGTTTTAGTGAGTGTTGATGATATAGCTTTGCAACAGTTGACATTCTAGTTTCAAGCATGTTTTACTCAATATAGGTCATAAAATCTCAGCAACAAGCTGCAGTATCTTTCTGAGATCATTTAGGACCAACACACTTAAGACGAGTAAAACACCCTAACATAAAATCTGCTTAGTGAGAAGAATTATCTTATCAGCCAGAAAATAAGCAAATGTCCCCCTTATTTGAGTTATTCAATCTTACTTAGATTTCAGTTTTTGCTGTGTACCTGTGCTGTTTTGTTTGTGTAAACCTTTATAGTATTTAAATATTTTCCTTATTCTTCTTTCAAGACGTTCTTGTTTGAACAAAGACATTCTAAGAAGCTCCGGGTGTTGCGTGTGTATGCGGCCATAGGGATGGATGCTCCCCTGTTATTAGACCTGGCCCTGTCATTAAGGGATTAAAGTGGGGGTGAAGGGGTTACTTTGCATGTACCCTAAAATACATGTGTGTGTGCACATGTGCACACTCCTGCCTTTTTGTGATCTCTGCAGGCATTCCAATTGTTTTTATTTATTTATTTTTTTCCCCCTCACACAATCAGGGCATGCTGAGAAGACAAATGTCACGGCCGTGTTTGTGATGCTAATCCCAGGTGTGTTTGACCTCAATCATAAACAATGCTTTTGGCAAAGCACTCCCCGTGTTACTCAAACGCAGACACGCTAATTGAATAGGCTCTGCGAGCGATACAACAGTGCGAGTGACATCGATCACGCAAAAACGCACTTAAAGATCAGCAAATAGCAGAAAGGAAGTCAATGGAAAGGAGACCGGGTTAGCAAAGTAGTGTAAGTGTGTTTGTTTTCCGCCGACGCTTCTGCTAGCATGATCATTCGCCTGATTTACTTTGTTTGCTTTTCTGGCTCCTCAAAACTACTACTACTCCATCTGTTGGTTCACTGAAACGCTTTAATTGGAAAAAGTTAAGTCTCCACTCAGTCATTTAGCCCGTTAAAGGGGAACATTATCACCAAACCTATGCAAGCGTCAATATATACCTTGATGTTGCAGAAAAAAGACCATGTTTTTTTTTAACCGATTTCCGAACTCTAAATGGGTGAATTCTGGCAAATTAAACGCCTTTCTGTTTATCGGTCTTTTAGCGATGACGTCAGAACGTGACATCACCGAGGTAACACACCCGCCATTTTCAGTTTCACATTACAAACACCTGGTCTCAGCTCTGTTATTTTCCGTTTTTTCGACTATTTTTTGGAACCTTGGAGACATCATGCCTCGTCGGTGTGTTGTCGGAGGGTGTAACAACACTAATAGGGAGGGATTCAAGTTGCACCACTGGCAAGAAATCTTCCGCCAGACCCCCATTGAATTTGCCAGAGTGTCTGCACATTTGACCGGCGGTGCTAAGACAGACATGGCACAGAGATGTATGGATAACCTGCAGATGCATTTGCAACGATTAAGTCAACGAAATCACAAAGGTTGATGTTGTTGACTTATGTGCTAATCAGACATATTTGGTCGCAGCAAGACTGCCAGCTAATCGATGCTAACATGCTATTTACGCTAGCTTTTTATACATTTGAAGCTAGATACCCATATTTAATGCGAAACAAACACTTACCAATCGACGGATTTAAGTTGCTCCAGTGTCACAAGATGCGAAAGTCCTGATCGTTTGGTCCGCACTTTTTACCGGCGATGCTAATAAGGCAGCCATGCTATCGGCCACTTCATTGGGTACACCCACACTATGGCCGAATAGCGTCAATAGCTTTTCGCTCAATATCTTCAATGTCTTCTTCAATTTCATTTTCGCTATCTGCCTCCATACTCCGACCATCTGTTTCAATACACACGTAATCTGTTGAATCGCTTAAGCCGCTGAAATCCGAGTCTGAATCCGAGCTAATGTCGCTATATCTTGCTGTGGTAACCGCCATGTTGTTTGTATTGGCAGCCCTGTATGATGTCACAGGGAAATGGATAGTGGTTTCGAAGATAGCGAAAATAAGGTACTTTAAAGCTTTTTTTAGGGATATTCCGGGAGGAGTAAAATTTTGAAAAAAACTTCGAAAAATAAAACAAGCCACTGGGAACTGATTTTTATTGTTTTTAACCCTTTTGAAATTGTGATAATGTTCCCCTTTAAACGAAAAACATTTTTGTAGCCCGTTTCTGCCACACTAAGCCATCCTTTAAGGTACCCCTTTTATCAATCAATCAACCAATCAATGTTTATTTATATAGCCCAAAATCACAAGCGTCTCAAAGGGCTGCACAATCCACAACGGCATCCTCGGTTCAGAGCCCACGGTTTTACACCGGGTAAGTGTAATTCTTGAATCTCCGGCACTTAGGTTTCTACGGACTTATTTATCATTTACAAAGTGAGTTCGGAAGGGAAGTGATGCCAGAAAGCGGTTTCGTAGCTCGAAGGTAGCCACTGGAAATATGAAGGCGAGTCATCCAGACACGCCCGTGATTCTCCTTCCGTCCGTACAGACGCTTGTGGATATCACACATTAATATATTGTCGTCAACGAAACAGAAAAAGTGATTGCAGCTATTTGAGATACAACACTTCTCAGACGGCAAAAGATCTTTCCAATGTCCGGGTTTTAGCTGTGATTCTACTCCGCGGAAAAATTTTGTCCATTAGTCGAAGGAGAGTCAACAAGAATGCCAGCTCCCGTGGATGTGATAAAAAAAAGTAGCGTGTGCTTCGTATTACCTGGTCGTCGAGGGAAGACTAACTACGGAAAACGACGAATGCGTTTGGACTGGCAAAGCAGACTGTATCAGTTATTGATTGATTGATTGAAACTTTTAATAGTAGATTACTCAGTACAGTACATACTCCGTACAATTGACCACTAAATGGAAACACCCGAATAAGTTTTTCAACTTAACTACCACGTTTATAAATTCATGGCAGTTAGATATTGTCCGCCATGTACGTCGCGGACTCAACGTCTAGTTCCAGAGTATATAAAGTCACCAAAAAAAAGGAATGGACAATGAAGGTGAAGGCAAAAGAGTGAGGACTGTCCTGACCAGATATCTACATCCCTTGTTAGATTGACGTAAAATGTTCTTTATCACACTGTTTACGTGTCTAATAAAGATTTGATTAATTTATGAGGTTTCAGGTGGGATTCACTACAATAGGGCCCCACAGCACACCGGATTCCAGTTAACTGAAATACCACAACACTGGATATTGTTCAGATAAGTTGATTTTAAGAACTTGCACACAAAGCAGCAGGATAAGGTTAGGTGAGATTTACCCTGGATAACCTTATCCGGTTTAGTGTAAACGGGGCCTTAGAGATCAGCAAATAGCAGAAAGGAAGTCAATGGAAAGGAGGCCGGGTTAGCAAAGTAGTGTAAGTGTGTTTTGCTTCTGCTTGATCATTCGCCTGATTTACTTTGTTTGCTTTTCCGGCTCCTCAAAGCGACAGTTACTCCACACCTAATTGGTAAAAAGTTTAGTGAAGTGACAAAAATCTAAAAGGCAAACAGAGGCATGTTTTGTGTACGGGGGAGGGTATCATGTTGACATTATACTTGTTTTTTTTCCCTTTCAACCTGTCCTTCTGGTTTTGCTCTATTTTACATTTGACTTCGACTCACCAAATATGGGCATGCTGACAAAATAGTTTTGGAAGGTATCACTCCACACAGCCAATGTCGGCCTTGAGAGTACTGCCAAAAACATTTTGTTTCTTAACTGTGGTCCAAATGGTGCTGAGTTGTAATACATATTTCCACAACTTGTGACAGTAATGACAATATCAAACAAAACTAAAGTCATATATGTTTTTTAAGCGCAAGAATTATAACTAAAGTGGTGAAACAGTATTTTAATTTGTATTATTATTTTATTGACAGTTTATTTAAACTTATTCATTATTATATATTTTTTTTATTTAGCAAAACACAACTTCCTATAAAGTATATTTGGTTAGTATTTATTTTTCCGAACAACCTTACCTAGACCTCGATAATAATATTTGTGGTCAACACGTTTTTATATCATTTGACAAGGCTTCAAACTGTATGTTGCTAAAATATAATTATTGAAATGAATTAAAATAAGAGCAGGATTACTAATATTTGAGTGGGCCCCTGGCCCCTCTGTAGTGGAAAAGTTGGGCTCCGACGTCAACAAGGTTAGGAACCCCTACTCAATGCAAATAATTATGTATTATGATCATTTCAACATTGGCGGTAATTTATAAAAACTGAGAAGGGCTTTAAGGCAGTCCTTAACAACAAAGAGCCACCACCTAAACTAAAGTCTTGACAAAAAATTGTTTTTCTTTTTTTTTTTTGTCCTGTCCAGCTTTTCAGGCAAGTCATATAGTGGATGTGGATGCCCATGTCGGCTGTTCATATTTCCTTTAAAAAAGAGAAGTGTAGAATACTTCTCTTGTTTATTTGTATTTGACTTTATTAAATGTATCAATATTATTATTTGGTGCTAAACTAAAAAGTCTTAACAAGCAGCTACGCTTTGTACTGCCTCTGCCTCTGTCAGTACGTCTCTGCAGCACCCAGCATTGTCCCACCCACACACACACAAAAAAAAAAAAAATAAATAAAATAAAAAAATACATATATATATATATATATATATATATATATATATATACATATGTATCTATATATATATGTATATAGATATATATATATAGATATATATATATATATACACACATATATATATATATATATATATATATATATATATATATATATATATATATATATATATATATGTATTTTTTTATTTTATTTTACTCAGGCTTCCTCCCACCTCCAAAGACATGCACCTGGGGATAGGCCCCTCCCACCTCCAAAGACATGCACATGGGGATAGGCCCCTCCCACCTCTAAAGACATGCACCCGGGGATAGGCCCCTCCCACCTCTGAAGACATGCACCTGGGGATAGGCTCCTCCCACTTCCAAAGACATGCACCTGGGGATAGGTTCCTCCCACCTCCAAAGACATGCACTTGGGGATAGGCTCTTCCCACCTCTAAAGACATGCACCTGGGGATAGGCTCCTCCCACATCCAAAGACATCCACATGGGATAGGTTGATTGGCAACACTAAATGGGCACTAGTGCGTGAATGTGAGTGTGAATGTTGTCTGTCTATCTGTGTTGGCCCTGTGATGAGGGGGCGACTTGTCCAGGGTGTACATTGCCTTCCGCCTGAATGCAGCTGAGATAGGCTAGAGCACCCCCCGCGACACTCCGGCACATTCAATGGGGGTCTGGCGGCAGATTTCTTGCCAGTGGTGCAACTTGAATCCCTCCCTGTTAGTGTTGTTACACCCTCCGACAACACACCGACGAGGCATGATCGCTCCAAAGTTCCAAAAAATATTAAAAAAAACGGAAACTAACAGAGCCGAGACCCGATGTTTGTAATGTGTTGGAGAAAATGAAAATGGCGTCTTTCTTACCTAGGCAACGTCACGTACTGACGTCATCGCTCTAAGAGGGTTAAACAGAAAGGCGTTAAATTCGCCAAAATTCACCCATTTAGAGTTCGGAAATCGGTTAAAAAAATATATGGTCTTTTTTCTGCAACATCAAGGTATATATTGACGCTTGCATAGGTCTGGTGATAATGCTCCCCTTTAAATAAGAACATCTCACTTCAGTAGGCCTTTAACTTAACTTTTTTTTATTTTCAAACAAAGAAAACAATCTGAAGTTGTCTTTATTTTTGATTTATCATGCCCTGATTTTACCAGTCCGGCCCACTTGGGAGTAGATTTTTCTCCATCTTAAAATGAGTTTGACCCCCTATGGCAGGGGTGTCAAACTCAAATACAGAGTGGGCCAAAATTTAAAACCGAACAAAGCCGCGGGCTGAGGTTGAACAAATTAACCTTTTAATAGGGACCCAAACAAGTTTTGCATTGAATATTGAACAAGCAAGGCTTATATAACTTTATAGTGACATGCAAAATCGAGTTTCAAATAATAATAATAATAATAAAAAATATCAATGGCATAACATAAAATTTAAATAAAAATTGAATGCCTCTTTTCGGCGGTGGGGTTGAGGTGGACGGGGTTTGGTGATAGCGGGGGGTGTATATTGTAGCGTCCCGGAAGAGTTAGTGCTGCAAGGCGTTCTGGGTATTTGTTCTATTGTGTTTATTTTGTGTTACGGTGCGGATGTTCTCCCGAAATGTGTCATTCCTGTTTGGTGTGGGTTCACAGTGTGGCGCATATTTGTAACAGTGTTAAAGTTGTTTGTACGGCCATCCTCAGTGTGACCTGTATGGCTGTTGACCAAGTATGCCTTGCATTCACTTATGTGTGTGTATAAGCCGCATATATTATGTGATTGGGCCGGCACGCTGTTTGTATGGAGGAAAAGCGGACATGGAGACCGGTTGTAGAGAACGCCAAAGGCAGTGCCTTTAAAGCACACCCCAAATATTGTTGTCCCGGATTAAATTCGGGAGGGGCACTGAACTTCGGGAGTCTCCCGGGAAAATCGGGAGGGTTGGCAGGTAAGAGTATTAGCCGTGAATGCGGTGTTACAGCGGCGGGCTAGTTCCAATATTAATGTGTAATTGCCTCAAAGGCCAAGTGAAATTACACGGCAGGCCAGAGTTTGACACCCATGCCCTATGGCCTCCACCCAAACTTCTGCGAGTATTCAAGGGACTTTCACAAAAATTTTGCACAGCCTGATGGGTCATTAAAAAAAAAAACAAAAAAAAAAAAACCCATACACAGAATAATGAATCGCACACTGACCGCCAGGGAGCGGCCGGGTTAGAGAAGGGTCATCCAGAGCTTTGGCTTTGGCCCATTGAGTTACAATTGGCGCTCCACTTTTGGTCACAATACAGGGCTTTGCATGACACACACACACACCCCCACCCCCCACCCAAACACACACCCTCGTTGATGCATACAAGCTCAGACCTGGTGAGCTTCAACAATGCAGATGCATCAGGAAAAAGGGGAGGTGTGTGTGTGTGTGTGTGTGTTTTAGTGCCGTGCACACACTCCCGAATGATCCAAACCACAAAGTCAAACTGCACAGGTGTGCATTTTGCATATCTCCCTTTCATTTCCCCGCATCTCATTCTTTTTCCCTGGTCGTCACCTCCTTTTTGCACCGGCTGTTGTTGCACCCAGCAAGGTCAGCTAATGATAAGCCCGGTACTGCGCACCCAAGTCTCAGTCATAATAATAATAATAATAACAGTCAGCGGCGGTGTATCATTTCCACCACTCTGAGTCAGCTTACCGACTACCTGCACAGCTGTCAGTAACAGGCTTTAAATCCCACGTCGTCACGGGAAGTTCTGCAACATTTCGGGAGATGAGAACACAAGTCGGTGCACGTTGTGGTTGTACCGAGCCACAAAAGAGGAACGCCTGCGTGATTTGTTTTTTTATTGTTTTCTAAAGCATTTTCAGCATCAGCGCGTAGAGAATGGTTGACAAAGCAATGCCGGCTTTTCGACTTTGCACAGCTGCGCGTATACATTGTATTCACTTTGGCTCCCACGGCCGCTCTTCAGCGGCCTCACTGGTACAAAACCGGTACCAAAATGATTTTGATACTTTTTTTGTGTTTTTCTTTTAAATAAAGGGGACCACAAAAAATCAGACAATACATCAAACCAGGGGTGTCCAAAGTGCGGCCCGCGGGTTATTTTTTTTACCGGCCCTGTCACGCGAGATTTCTTCCCCCCGGAAGACATTTCGCGTGACACCCCCTCTAATGCCGGAAGGACCATAAAAGGAAACATTATCACCAAACCTATTTAAGCGTCAATATATACCTTGATGTTGCAGAAAAAAGACCATGTAGTTTTTTAACCGATTTCCCAACTCTAAACGGGTGAATTTTGGCAAATTAAACGCCTTTCTGTTTATCGGTCTTTTAGCGATGACGTCAGAACGTGACGTCACCGAGGTAACACACCCGCCATTTTCATTTCCACATTACAAACACCTGGTCTCAGCTTTGTTATTTTCCGTTTTTTGGACTATTTTTTGGAACCTTGGAGACATCATGCCTCGTGGGTGTGTTGTCGGAGGGTGTAACAACACTAACAGGGAGGGATTCAAGTTGCACCACTGGCAAGAAATCTGCCGCCAGACCCCCATTGAATGTGCCAAAGTGTCTGCACATTTTAGCGGCGATGCTAAGACAGACATGGCACAGAGATGTATGGATAACCTGCAGATGTATTTGCAACAATTAAGTCAACGAAATCACAAAGGTGAGTTTTGTTGATGTTGTTGACTTATGTGCTAATCAGACATATTTGGTCGCGGCATGACTGCCAGCTAATCGATCCTAACATGCTACGCTAATCGATGCTAACATGCTATTTAAGCTAGATGTATGTACATTTGAAACTAGATACCCACATTTAATGCGAAACAAACACTTACCGATCGACAGATTTAAGTTGCTCCAGTGTCACAAGATGCGAAAGTCCTGATCGTTTTGTCTGCACATTTTACCAGCGATGCTAATAAGGCAGCCATGCTATGGGCCACTTCATTAGGTACACCCATGCTATGGCCGAATAGCGTCAATAGCTATTCGCTCAATAGCTTCAGTTTCTTCTTCAATTTCGTTTTCGCTATCTGCCTCCATACTCCGACCATCTGTTTCAATACATGCGTAATCTGTTGAATCGCTTAAGCCGCTGAAATCTGAGTCTGAATCCGAGCTAATGTCGCTATATCTTGTTGTGGTAACCGCCATGTTGTTTGTATTGGCAGCCCTGTATGACGTCACAGGGAAATGGATAGTCGCATCGCAAATAGCAAAAATCAAGAACTTTAAAGCGTTTTTTAGGGATATTCCGGGAGGTGTAAAATTTTGAAAAAAACTTTGAAAAATAAAACAAGCCATTCGGAACTGACTTTTATTGTTTTAACCCTTTTGAAATTGTGATAATGTTCCACTTTAAAGCAGCCCACACAGCTGCCTGTTTAAAAAGCATTATAATTAGCTGATTGTCATTGGTGAAAAATAACAGTGATGAAAAAATATTAGCATTCCAGCATGCTAACCTTTCAAGCTATTTTTGCTTCGCTAATTTTGCAGCTGTAACCCTTAAGAGTCATATAACTTGCTTAAAGCAACCCACACTGCTGCCTGTTTAAGAAGCATTATAATTGGCTGATTGTCATTGGTGAAAAATAACAGTGATGAAAAAATATTAGCATTCCAGCATGCTAACCTTTCAAGCTTTTTTTGCTTCGCTAATTTTGCAGCTGTAACCCTTAAGAGTCATATAACTTGCTTAAAGCAACCCACACTGCTGCCTGTTTAAAAAGCATTATAATTGGCTGATTGTCATTGGTGAAAAATAACAGTGATGAAAAAATATTAGCATTCCAGCATGCTAACCTTTTGAGCTATTTTTGCTTCGCTAATTTTGCAGCTGTAACCCTTAAGAGTCATATAACTTGGTATTATCACGCCCTCATTGGGGTCCTTCAAGTGTTAGAGGGGCTGTCACGCCAAATGTCTTCTGGGGGGAAGGTTTTTGTAGGGGGGGAAGAAATTTGCCCTGACAGCCCCACGGCACATTTTAAGAATACGATTGAAAAAAATTATAAAAACATAAAAAGTGGTATAAAAGAGCAAACGGGTGAAATGTAACAAGAAATTGTTGCAATGCTTATTACTCTTATAACACAAAACTGCCATGCAGGCTCTTTCTTTCTTTATAAAATAATAATGAATCAAAATTAATGTCATTTTGAATTATTGACCTATTCAAGGTTACGATTACGTCACCTTAAATATTCCACTTTGAAATATTTTTTGGGGGAAATTGTTGCATTTTTTGTGTTTTGCCATACAAAAAACTGAGCTGTTTTTTTAAAAGAAGGGACTAAAACAAACAAAACATAAACAACAATAAAACTTAAAATTGACAGAAATATCTGAAGATGATCTCCAGAATATTGTGCTAAAAGTAAACAGTGAAAAACATGTATTATTTATTTTTTAACACTTTAATGCAGTGGTCCCCAACCACCGGGCCGTGGCCCGATTGGTACCGGGCCGCAGAATATTTTTTTATTCATTTTATTAAAAAAAAAATAAATAAATAAATAAATACAAATTTAATTAAATCAACATAAAAAACACAATATACACTCACAATTAGTGCACCAACCACAGAAGCCTCGCTTTTTCATGACAAAAACGTCCCTTTTTCATGACAAAGAATTAAAAAAAATTAAAAAAAATGGATTTTTCATTTTCTATTGTTTTGTCAACATTATTAAGGACAAGTGGTAGAAAATGATTTAAAAATATACCTGTTCGTTTACTGTTAATATCTGCTTACTTTATTTTTTAACGCGTTCTATCTACACTTCTGTTAAAATGTAATATTCACTTATTCTTCCGTTGTTTGTTACTTTGCATTAGTTTTGGATGATACCACAAATGTGGGTATCGATCCGATACCAAGTCGTTACAGGATCATACATTGGTCATATTCAAAGTCCTCATGTGTCCAGGGACATATTTCCTGAGTTTTTTAAATATAATATGATTTTTTTTAAAAAGAAAATTTTGTGATGCCAAAAAAATCGACGTATTCATAGTAGTATCAACTAAATACGCTATTGTACTAGGTATCATCACAGTGGACGTTGGGTGTCGATCCACCAATGGCGTTTGTTTACATTTTGACGCCGGTCAGCTACAGTGTGTAGTGAAGCATGTTTAGCTATTCCTCGTCCTGCAGGGATGATATTTGTAAGAAACTTACTTTATTTGTTGCCATGGAGACCGGGATTAGTGATTTAGAAGTAGCCGTCTTAAAGCACCTCTTCCTGAGGGCGTTTCAGTGTTATAACTTCACCTTTATCGTTAGTTTTTAAGCCAAAAATGCATTCGTTCTCCCTTTTCTGTCGACACACTGTCTCTGCTTGTAAATACTCTGATTTTGCGCTGCCGAACATGTTTGTCTGCATGTAAAAGCAGCAATGACGGGGACCGGTACTTTTCAGAGGCGGTGTAGTACCGAATATGATTCATTCGTATCACGGTACCATACTAATACCGGTATACCGTACAACCCTGATAAAAACCATTTAGACTGGGGCAGGGCTGGGGAAACGACCAAGATGAAGCTACTCACATGTTGTTTTTCCACATACACAATTTTAACTCTTCTTCTTCGCAGTCACACGTTCACGACCCAAACACTAACTCAGAGCACACGGGTGTGCATTTCATGAGGAATTCTCCGCTGTAGGCACATGACACATCTACAGCCATAATTCACCAGATAGTCTTGGAGTTGACGGATGTTTGACACCGCTGGTGCTCCTGAACGCAACAGCGGGCTAACTTTGCTGAATTTACCGTATTTCCCAGGCTTCGGAGCACACCGCCGAATTTCAGAAGAAAAACATATTTTTAAAAGCCTCAGATATACAGTCGCGATCAAAAGTTTACATACACTTGTAAAGAACATAATGTCATAGCTGTCTTGAGTTTCCAATAATTTCTACAAAACATTCATGAAGTTTGGTTCTTTTATGAATTTATTATGGGTCTACAAATCTGCTGGGTCAAAAGTATACATACAGCAATGTTAATATTTGCTTACATGTCCCTTGGCAAGTTTCACTGCAATGAATTATATATATATTTTTAATTATATTTTATATAGCGCTTTTCTCTAGTGACTCCAAGCGCTTTACATAGTGAAACCAAATATCTAAGTTACATTTAAACCAGTGTGGGTGGCACTGGGAGGAGGTGGGTAAAGTGTCTTGCCCAAGGACACAACGGCAGTGACTAGGATGGCGGAAGTGGGAATCGAACCTGCAACCCCCAAGTTGCTGGCACGGCCACTCTACCAACCGAGCTATACCGCCCAATAAGACGCTTTTGGTAGCCATCCACAAGCTTCTGGTTGAATTTTTGACCAGTCTTCTTGACAAAATTCAGATAAATTTGTTGGTTTTCTGACATGGACTTGTTTCTTCAGCATTGTCCACACGCTTAAGTGAGGACTTTGGGGAAGGCCATTCTTGTCTTGTTCTGTATATTGTACAGTATTTTGTATTTCTATAGTGTTTTGTATATTGTACAGCAGGGGTCACCAACTCGGTGCCCGCGGGCACCAGGTAGCCCGTAAGGACCAGATGAGTCGCCCGCTGGCCTGTTCTAAAAATAGCTCAAATAGCAGCACTTACCAGTGAGCTGCCTCTATTTTTTAAATTGTATTTATTTACTAGCAAGCTGGTCTCGCTTTGCTCGACATTTTTAATTTTAAGAGACAAAACTCAAATAGAATTTGAAAATCTAAGAAAATATTTTAAAGACTTGGTCTTCACTTGTTTAAATAAATGCATTTATTTTTTTACTTTGCTTCTTATGATTTCAGAGGGACAATTTTAAAGAAAAAGTACAACCTTAAGAATGATTTTAGGATTTTTAAACACATATATCTTTTTACCTTTTAAATTCCTTCCTCTTCTTTCCTGTCAATTTTAATCAATGTTCAAGTATTTTTTTTTCATTATTGTAAAGAATAATAAATACATTTTAATTCAATTCTCCATTTTAGCTTCTGTTTTTTCGACGAATAATATTTGTGAAATATTTCTTCAAACTTATTATGATTAAAATTAAAAAAAAATATTCTGGCAAATCTAGAACATCTGTAGAATCACATTTAAATCTTATTTTAAAGTCTTTTGAATTTCTTTTAAAATTTTTGTTCTGGAAAATCTAGAAGAAATAATGATTAGTCTTTGTTAGAAACATAGCTTGGTCCAATTTGTTATATTTTCTAACAAAGTGCAGATTGGATTTTAACCTGTTTAAAACATGTCATCACAATTCTAAAATTAATCTTAATTAGGAAAAATTACTAATGATGATCCATAAATTATTTTTTTAATGAATTAGCCAGTTTTTCTCTTCATTTTTTTTGGTTGAAATTTGTATTCTAAAGACTCAAAATTGAAAATAAACTTTGTTTCAAAATTAAATTTTCTTTTTTTTGTGTGTTTTCTCCTCTTTTAAACCGTTCTTTTAAGTGTTTTTTTCATCCATTATTCCCTACAAAAAAAACTTCCGTAAAAGGAAAAACAATGTACGACGGAATGACAGACAGAAATACCAATTTTTTCATATATTTAGATTTATTTATCAAAGGTAAATTGAGCAAATTGACTATTTCTGACAATGCATTTAAGTGTGTATCAAACTAGTAGCCCTTACCATTAATCAGTACCCAAGAAGTAGCTCTTGGTTTCAAAAAGGTTGGTGACCCCTGTTGTACAGGATTGCTTATTATTTTTATTGGATAGTAGTCTGTTTATTTCAATTGTTAGTTTTTTCCTTTATTACCGCTTGTTATTTCCTGGTCGAGGCTTGTTGTGGCTTCATCACATATGTAGCATCATCTACAAAGATACAAATAATTGCTATTGTGACATCTAGTGGACACATTTAGAAACAGCAGTTTCTTTCATTCAAAGGTTTCGGTTCATTTTTATACATAAACTCATCCCGCAGGCCTGATAAAACCTGTTCGCGGGCCTGATCCAGCCCTTAGGCCGTACTTTTGACAATCCTGGTCTAGGCTTGTTGTGATTTCATCACATATGTAGCATCATCTACAAAGATACAACAAATTGCTATTGTGACATCTAGTGGACACATTTAGAAACAGCAGTTTCTTTCATTCAAAGATTTCGGTTCATTTTTAAGCTTGGTAAACCCATTCCGCGGGCCGAAAAAAACCTGATCTGGCTCTCAAGCCGTACTTTTGACAATCCTGGTCTAGGCTTGTTGTGGCTTCATCACATATGTAGCATCATCTACAAAGATACAAATAATTGCTATTGTGACATCTAGTGGACACATTTAGAAACAGCAGTTTCTTTCATTCAAAGATTTCGGTCCATTTTTAAACTTGGTAAACTCATCCCGCAGGCCGTGTTAAACCTGTTCCCGGGCCTGATCCGGCCCTCAAGCCGTACTTTTGACAATTCTGGTCTAGGCTTGTTGTGATTTCATCACATATGTAGCATCATCTACAAAGATACAAAAGATTGCTATTGTGTGACATCTAGTGGACACATTTAGAAACAGCAGTTTCTTTCATTCAAAGGTTTCGATTAATTTTTATACTTAAACTCATCCCGCACGCCGGTAAAACCTGTTCACGAGCCTGATCCAGCCCTTAGGCCGTACGTTTGACACTCCTGGTCTAGGCTTGTTGTGGCTTCATCACATATGTAGCATCATCTACAAAGATACAAATAATTGCTATTGTGGACACATTTAGAAACAGCAGTTTCTTTCATTCAAAGATTTCGGTTCATTTTTAAACTTGGTAAACTCATCCCGCAGGCCGTGTTAAACCTGTTCCCAGGCCTGATCCGGCCCTCAAGCCGTACTTTTGACAATCCTGGTCTAGGCTTGTTGTGGCTTCATCACATATGTAGCATCATGTACAAAGATACAAATAATTGCTATTGTGACATCTAGTGGACACATTTAGAAACAGCAGTTTCTTTCATTCAAAGGTTTCGATTCATTTTTATACGTAAACTCATCCCGCACGCCGGTAAAACCTGTTCACGAGCCTGATCCAGCCCTTAGGCCGTACGTTTGACACTCCTGGTCTAGGCTTGTTGTGGCTTCATCACATATGTAGCATCATCTACAAAGACACAAATAATTGCTATTGTGACATCTAGTGGACACATTTAGAAACAGCAGTTTCTTTCATTCAAAGGTTTGGATTAATTTTTATACTTAAACTCATCCCAAGGGCCGGATAAAACCTGTTCGTGGGCCTGATATGGCCCTCAGGCTGTATCTTTAACACCCTGCCCTAGTCAGCCATGACATTAAAAGTGCATCCGGCAGTGGAGGCTCCTCTCTGGGGTCTTAACCCCTTTACTACTGTTACCCCAGTTGGTCCTTGGCAAAGAACTAGTACCCGACTGCCCCCTAGCCAGGTATACGGTGAAAACCTCAACGACGAAGCTGGCGGAAGACGGTAGATTCACAAACTACCCCAACGGCTGCGATGGCGGAAGAAGGCTGCAGCAGAAAAGGTCACTGGACCCTGACTTAATTTCTGTCAAGGATTGTGTGGTGACTGTCTGTGCACCAGTTTCCCCACGTTAAACAAAGTCATGCACAGGCATCCTTCATAAAAGGGATACACCCCTACCAGGAGGATCATCATACTCATTCGAGTGACCGCCCATAATAATAATAATAATAATAATAATAATAAGTCAGCCATTAAACAGGAAAAGAGATAGAGCGTAATAAACATGACTTCATGCTTCTACACGTCACCGGGAAGTCGTCCACATTCCACTAACTAGCAGTGTCCTTTCATCATGTTAGACTTCCGGTAGTGCAGCACAGTGGTTGAGATAATAACGATGGCACCATGCCGTGCCTGGAGCTGCAGGTAATAAAAGACTCCACATTTATTATGCTTCTTCCCGGCTTGCACAACGCTGACAGCATAGCCGGAAGAAGGAGCAGAAGAAGCCAGAAAGTACACTACAAAAAGTCAGTGTTCAAAAACAAGAAAAAAAAAAAAATACAAAAATGAGGGGTATTTTACTTGAACTAAGCAAAATTATCTGCCAATAGAACAAGAAAATTCAGCTTTCCAAAACAAGTTAAATTAGCTAACCTCAATGAACCCAAAAATACCTTAAAATAAGTATATTCTCACTAAAAGCAAGTGCACTTTTCTGGGTAGAAAAAAAGTAGCGGGGGGTGTATATTGGAGCGTCCTGGAGGAGTTAGTGCTGCAAGGGATTCTGGGTATTTGTTCTGTTGTATTTATGTTGTGTTACGATGCAGATGTTCTCCCAAAATGTGTTTGTCATTCATGTTTTGGCCTGCGACTTGTCCAGGGTGTACGCCGCCCTCCGCCCGATTGTAGCTGAATAGGCACCAGCACCCCCCGCGCGACCCCAATGGGAATAAGCAGTTGAAAATAGATGGATGGATTCTTGTTTGGTGTGGGTTCACAGTGTGGCGCATATTTTTAACAGTGTTAAAGTTGTTTATATGGCCACCCTCAGTGTGACCTGTATGGCTGTTGACCAAGTATGCATTGCATTCACTTGTGTGTGTGAAATGCCGTAGATATTATGTGATTCAGCCGGCACGCAATGGCAGTGCCTTTAAGGTTTATTGGCACTCTGTACTTCTCCCTACGTTCGTGTATCACTCCGTACAGCAGCGTTTTAAAAAGTCATAGATTTTACTTTTTGAAACCGGTACCGATAATTTCCGATATCACATTTTAAAGCATTTATCGGTTGATAAAGAATTGGCATTCTAGTTTCAAGCGTGTTTTACTCAATATAGGTCATAAAATCTCAGCAACAAGCCGTAATATATTACTCAGATAATTTAGGACCTAAACCAGGGGTAGGGAACCAATGGCTCGAGAGCCAGATGTGGCTCTTTTGATGACTGCATCTGGCTCTCGGATAAATCTGAGATGACTTTGCTTGACACGAAAAGTAATGAATAATTCCACTTGTAATCACAGTCTGGCCCTGCGATGTGGTAGCGACTTGTCCAGGGTGTACGACGCCTTCCGCCCGATTGTTGCTGAGATAACCCCCAGTTACCCCCGCGACCCCAAAAGGGAATAAGCGGTAGAAATGGATGGATGGATCACAGTGTTAAAAATAATGTTCAAAATATAAAACATTCTCATGCAGTTTTAATCCATCCATCCGTTTTTCTACCGCACCTGTTCAAGAAATGGCGTTAATGGTAAGAAGTCATTTATTTATTAATGGTTAGTGTGGGGCTTGCCCTCCTGGAGGTTCTTCAGACCACCAAGCACCGACATGAGAGCCTGTTTCAGGGTTACACTATTGTTTTATTTTTCAATAAGTCTCTCAGTTGCTTTCCAGCAATTGTCTTTTTCTCTTTCGTTCTCGCTTGCGCTCTGGCTCCAGCCCCAACCCTTATCTCTCCTCCTGGCTGCTGCTTATAACAGAGCGACAGGTAATTATTTAACAAGGCCCATGTTGGCCATCTACGCACCTGTCGCTGATTTTGAGGCCGATCCTGGCAACACCCCACTTTGCTGCAGGCCACGCCCCCTCCACAGTTAGCTTCAGAATAACAATGTTATTACAAAGAATAAGAGACCTATTATACTCTAGAAATGGTAATCTTACTTAAAAATGCACGCGTTAAGTTGTGTTTAGTGTTAAAAAAATATTACATGGCTCTTACGGAAATACATTTTAAAATATTTGGCTTCTTGGCTCCCTCAGCCAAAAAGGTTCCCGACCCCTGACCTAAACCCTTAAAACAAGCAAAACAGTCTAACATAAAATCTGCTTAATGAGAAGAATTATCTTATCAGACAGAAAATAAGCAAATATCACACTTATTTGAGATATTTAATCTTACTTAGATTTCATTTTTGCAGTGTAGGAAATTTAGTTGTTTTTTCCCCCCAGCTTATTGTGTTTTTCAGAGCACATCTATGCTGCAAAGGCTGTCGATTTGGCACAAACTTTACTGGATGGCACACAGAGTTGTTTTCTTCCCCTTTTTTGTGTAAACACGGATGTCTAATTAAGGCTAATTGGGTGAACAAGGAGGTGCAATAAAACGGTCGGCGTCACTTTGAAGATCTCCCACTAAGATCGCCTTCTCACGTCTGGAGATCTTCCGCTCACACCTACACACACACACACACACACACACACACACACACACACACACACACACACACACACACACACACTGCGTCTTTGTCTTACCCACAATGCAGATCCCAATGTCGCACTTTGGCTCAGTTTTCAATACGGCAGAGCCTCTCTGAGGCCCCGTTTACACTAAGCCGGATAAGGTTATCCGGGGTAAATCCTTATCCGTGTCCACACACACACACAACGATGCCACCGTTTAAGACCCCCGCCTCCTTCCGTCCGCCGGCGCAACGCGACCTAGTACAGATGCCCGGAAACTGCGCCCGTCATAGTCACCTCCAGTGTTGCTTTGTGTGCAAGTACTTAAATGTAACTTATCTGGGGCCGTATTTACCAAGCGTCTTAGAGTGCCATTTTACACTTAAATCCTGAGAATTTGCGAAATTTAGTCCTACTCTAAAACTTAAAGGGGAACATTATCACAATTTCAAAAGGGTTAAAAACAATAAAAATCAGTTCCCAGTGGCTTGTTGTATTTTTTGAAGTTTTTTTCTAAATTTTACCGGTCTCGGAATATCCCTAAATAAAGCTTTAAAGTGCCTTATTTTCGGCTCTCGGCGAAGACACTGGCCATCTCCCTGTGACGTCATACAGTGCCGCCGATGTAAACAAACAATGGGAATAGCACAGCAAGATATAGCGACATTAGCTCGGATTCAAACTCGGATTTCAGCGACTTAAGCGATTCAACAGATTACGCATGTATTGAAACAGATGGTTGGAGTATGAAAGTATTGAAGAAGAAACTGAAGCTATTGAGCGGATAGCTATTGACGCTATTCATAGCCATAGCATGGCCGTAATAGCTGCGTTAACATCGCCGGTAAAATGTGCGGACCAAACGATCAGGACTTTCGCATCTTTTGACACTGGAGCAACTTAAATCCGTTGATTGGTAAGTGTTTTTTTCGCATTAAATTTGGGTGAAAGGAAACGTAATATAGTTGCAAATGCATCTACAGGTTATCCATACATCTCTGCACCATGTCTGCTTCAGCACCGCCGGTAAATAGCATGTTAGCATCGATTAGCGTAGCATGTTAGCATCGATTAGCTGGCAGTCAACATCAACAAAACTCACCTTTGTGATTTCGCTGACTATCGTTGCAAATGCATCTGCAGGTTATCCATACATCTCTGTGCCATGTCTACCTTAGCATCGCCGCTAAAATGTGGAGACACTCTGGCACATTCAATGGGGGTCTGGCTGCAGACACTTTCGCATCTTCAGGCCGGTGGTGCAACTTGAATCCCTCCCTGTTAGTGTTTTTACACCCTCCGACAAGACACCGACGAGGCATGGTTCCAAAAAATAGTCAAAAAAACGTAAAATAACAGAGCTGAGACCCGGTGTTTGTAATGTGTTGAAAATGAAAATGGCGGGTGTGTTACCTCGGCGACGTCACATTCTGACGTCATCGCCTCCAGCGCGATAAACAGAAAGGCGTTTAACTCGCCAAAATTCACCCATTTAGAGTTCGGAAATCGGTTAAAAAAATAGATGGTCTTTTTTCTGCACCATCAAGGTATATATTGACGCTTACATAGGTCTGGTGATAATGTTCCCCTTTAAGAATAAAAGCTATTTAACAACGTTCTTAAGTCTAAGAATCAGTCCTACTCTCCACGATATTTAAGAGACCTTCAGAAGTGTCCTAAGTGGTTAGGAGTTGCCAGCGGAAGGATATTAATATTTATATTTACAACAATATTTATAAAAAATATTCAACAATATATAAAACATATCAACAATAGTTAAAATATTCCACAACTAGAAAATTCATTTGGAAAATTTGAATGGACTTTTTTTGTATTGTGAGGGTTTTCAATCTAAGGTTGAATATTGACTTCTTCTATGCACTGACATTTTAAGAGTTAAATGCACATGTTAAGTGTGTTAAGTGCACCAATAAAGTGCACATGTTATGTGCACATACTGTGTATAGGTGTGTAAAATAAGTCTAAATGTATAAGTGTGTACAATGAGTGCATTAATCAAGTGCACAAGTTATGTGTAAATACCAGGGGTGTAACGGTACACACAAATTCCGGTTCGGTACATACCTCGGTTTAGAGGTCACGGTTCAGTTCATTTTCGGTACAGTAAGAAAACAACAAAATATAAATGTTTTGGTTATTTATTTACCAAATTTGTAAACAATGGCTTTATCCTTTTAACATTGGGAACACAATAATAATTTTGTCCACGTTAATCAACATTAAACTGCCTCAAGTTGTTGCTCAGATTAAATAACGTGACAAAACTTTTCTTCTACATACAAAGTCCAAAATGAAACAGTTTCAAGTCAACTCATCATGCTTAATTTATCACAGCATTTGGGAAGCCTGTAGTTGATTTTTATTATGTAAATGTTATATTTTTATCAACATGTGATAGCAGGGACCCTGCCATTCAAAAGTTTTCTGTCCGTAAAAAAAACACACACACACACACACACCCACACGCACTGCAAAATTAGCTAGCGTTACGCTAGAAGGTAATTAGCCTTCACCTCAAGCCAGAACTGCGAGCGAGCAGTTTAAGTTTCTAGAAGGTCAACGGGCTCATTGTGATGTTACTCGTAATTGACTGGGAGGTATTTATTATCATTTGGGGAGAGTACGCTGCCTTATGCTCAGCTGCTAAACACCTATCTGCTCGAGGCTGAAGCATTTACGACATGCGCTCTGAATACGCACTGCTGATTGGCTGTTACCGCTATATATGTAACCAATCAGATGGTTGTGTGGGTGGGACAAGGCTGGGTGCTGAGACAGAGGCAGAAGAAGCAAAGCAGCTTGTTAAGACTTTAGCTTAGAAACTCTTTCGGTACACACCTGTACCGAACCGAAACCCCCGTACCAAAACGGTTCAATACACATGCACGTACCATTACACCCCTACCTGAGACCTCATAAATTATTTTTTTTAGACACGTAAACAAAGTGATAAAGAACATTTTACATCAATCAATCTAAGGATCTAGATATCTGGTCAGGACACTCCTCACTCTTTTGCCCTCACCTTTGTCGTCCATTCCTTTTTGGTGACTTTATATACTCTGAACCTAGACGTTGAGTCGGCGACATCATCATGGGTCACTCGAACGAGTATGAGGATCCTCCTGGTAGGGGTGTATCCCTTTATGGAGGATGCCTGCGCGTGACTTGGTTTAACGTGGGGAGACTGGTGCACAGACAGTCACCACACGATCCTTGACAGAATCTGGTCATGGTACAGTGGCATGGAGTCCAAGACGACTGGGGACCCTTTTCTGCTGCAGTCTTCTTCTGCCATCGCAGCCGTTGCGGTAGTTCTTAAATCTACCGTCTTCCGCCTGTACCGCCGTTGAGGTCTTCACCGTATCTCTGGCTAGGGGGCAGTCAGGTACTAGGCCTTTGCCAATGGCCACCTGGGGTAACAGTAGTAGAGGGGTTAACCTCCTAGTACCCCAAGACCCCATTGAGGAGCCTCCACTTTAACGTCATGCCCACTGTATGCCTCATATAACATAACTTGGTTCTTGATGCATTCTCACTGTTAAGATGCTAAAGTTAGTACTTCTGTTCGGTTTATCAACACCATCGTCGCCCCCTTAATAGTCAACATTTCCCGATCTTCCTGAAAGTTTGGTGGTGGGTCAGGACAGTGGAAAGGACGGGACTGCACTGCGTCATGAGTGCTCGCCAACTTGCGTTAACCCAGAGTTGCATGGGAATGCAAGAGCCCGTTCATTGTTGCTTGCATATTTATTTCTACACTATAAATCATGCCTCTCAACTAGATAGAAGTTTGTTGCCATGAACCGGGAGGTTGGTAAACCTTGACATCTAACTTAGACCCTTAGATGGCGAGAAAGAGACAATAAAAAAGTCTTGTTTGCACCACTTCTTATTTTTGTGTTACCCATGGGTTATTAGGATTAATTCTTCATCTAAACAGGAAGATATGAACAACCCATCAGTCGGCATCCCAGCGAGAGCAGACATTGTACAATAAATGTTGTATTGTGTTCGCATGATAATGTTTCACTGAAGCTGGGTCTGATTAGCACACAGCCTCTAAATGTTGTGGATCCTCATCCTTATATTCAGGCTAACAATATATAAGATTCTAGATCATCATTTGTCCCAATGTAATCTTTGATGGCTCTAATGAAGTCTGCCGTAACAGGTTTTATCCGGACCGCGGGATGAGTTTGCTAAGTATAAAAATGAACCGAAATCTTTGAATGAAAGAAACTGTTGTTTCTAAATATGTCCACTAGATGTCACAATAGCAATTATTTGTATATTTGTAGATGAAGCCTAGACCAGGAGTGTCAAACATAACGAACAGAGGGCCGGATCAGGCCCGCGAACAGGTTTTATCCGGCCCGCGGGATGAGTTTGCTAAGTATAAAAATGAACCAAAATCTTTGAATGAAAGAAGATACTGTTTGATTTTGTCCACTAGAGGTCACAATAGCAATATATGTCCTGGGCAGTCAGCGACATACATGGCAATACAGTCTGCTTTGCCAGTCCAAATGCATTCGCCGTTTCCCTCGACGACCAGGTAATACAAAGCACACGCTATCGTTTTTAATCAGATCCACAGGAGCTTGCATTCCCGTTGTCTCTCCGGACAAAGTTTTTCGCTAGGTAGCATCACAGCTGACCTTTACTCTGGAAAGTTCTCTTGCCGTCTGAGAAGTGTTGTATCCCAAATAGCTGCAATGGCTTTCTCTTAAGGTATTCATGTGTGATTTCCACAAGCGTCTGTACATGTAGAAGAAGGAGAAACACGGGCATGTCTCCATATTTCCAGTGGTTAGCTCCGAGCTACGAAACCGCTCTATTATGAAGCTGGCTGTGGCGCGTTCTTCCTTGAGTCACTTCCTCTCCGAACTCACTTTGTAAACGATCAATGAGTCCTTATAAAGCTAAGAATTACACGGCTGACTTACCCGTGTAAAAAGTTGTCCGAGGAGGGGGACCTTGGGCTAAATAATTATTCGTTTAAAGGGTTAAACGACTTGGTGCAGACATGGCCTGAGTGTCAAAATTCCGATTTGTTTTGTTTTTGTATGGATCATCTTTGTCTGACCCAGATGTTCTGCGTTTATTTTCAGAGACGCTGATGGACACGAAGTGGGCCACAACGGAATTAGCCTGGACTTCACATCCTGAGACCGGGGTGAGTTTATTGTGCAACATGTTTGATTTACAATGTGGAAACAAGTAAATCTATTGGGGACTTAGAATAAAGCCAACCGTGTGAATCACTAACACAAACAATGGTCCAAAAAACTGGACAATAGTTACTATACAGTATCCTTCTGTGTCAGTTGGTGGTTTCAACTGTCAGGTAATGATTTATGAATCAACTTTAAGGGACATACACCTTTCATTTGCATACTCAGTAGGTCAGTTTTTTTCATACATCCGTGCTTGCATGCAAGGCAGACCGCATTTAAATGGGTTGTACTTGTATAGCGCTTTTCTACCTTCAAGGTACTCAAAGCGCTTTGACACTACTTCCACATTTACCCATTCATGCACACATTCACACACTGATGGAGGGAGCTGCCATGCAAGGCGCCAACCAGCACCCATCAGGAGCAAGGGTGAAGTGTCTTGCTCAGGACACAACGGACGTGACGAGGTTGGTTCTAGGTGGGATTTGAACCAGTGACCCTCGGGTTGCGCACGGCCACTCTTCCACTGCGCCACGCCGTCCAGCATTCGTAAGCAAAAGTCATGAGCGTCTTGTTTATGTCACCAACCGCACTCCTTTATTTTACATGTTCTCACGGTTGGTTCATCGATTTATTACCGTACTTTCTGCACACCAATAGTAAGAGTGAGTCGTTTTTCTTCCTGCTTAAATCAACCGATGATTTAAACCCGGGGTCCCCTAACTTTTTGATACGAGGGCCGCATTGGGTTAAAACAATTTGGCCTGGGGCTGGGCTGTATATGTGTATATGTGTATATATATATATATATATATATATATATATATATATATATATATATATATATATATATATAAATATATATATATACACATTTATATATATGTATATGTATATATATATATATATATATATATATATGTATATGTATATATATATATATATATATATATATATATATATATATATATATATGCACACACATACACAAGTCTCCAAGACGTTAACCACAATGTTGCTACAATAAAAGAGAAACAAAGGAAAATATAAAAAGTATAACTACATACATACATATATATCTTGATTGGATTATCCGGAGAATAGTGCTCGATACCGTGGTAGAGCGCAATATGTAGGTGTGGGAAAAAATCACAAGACTACTTCATCTCTACAGATCTGTTTCATGAGGGGTTCCCTCAATCATCAGGAGATTTTTTTTTTTTTTTTCTGATGATTGAGGGAACCCCTCATGAAACAGATCTGTAGAGATGAAGTAGTCTTGTGATTTTTTCCCACACCTACATACATACATATATATATATATATACAGTATATATATTAACATGCACACGCATACACAAGTCTCCAAAACGTTAACCACCATGTTGGTACAATAAAAAAGAAACAAAGGAAAATATAAAAAGTATACATATACATATATACATATATATATATATATATATATATATATATATATATATGTATATATTCCTCGCACACTAATTGACTGAATAATAATAATAATAATAATAATGGATTAGATTTTTATCGCGCTTTTCTATTGTTAGATACTCAAAGTGCTCACAGAGAAGTGGGAACCCATCATTTATTCACACCTGGTGGTGGTAAGCTACATTTGTAGCCACAGCTGCCCTGGGGTAGACTGACGGAAGCGTGGCTGCCAGTTTGCGCCTACGGCCCCTCCGACCACCGCCAATAATTCATTCATCATTCATTCACCAGTGTGAGCGGCACCGGGGGCAAGGGTGAAGTGTCCTGCCCAAGGACACAACGGCAGCGATTTGGATGTCAATAGGTGGGAAGCGAACCTGCAACCCTCAGGTTTCTGGCACGGCCGCTCTACCCACTACGCCATGTCGCGTTATCGATGGGAAAATGCATTTTACAACAATATGACCTTGACTGAGCGGATAGGAGACACAGCAGGTAACAACAGTAAAATGGATTAGAAAAAACAGATTTAAAAAAAATAAAAATGAAAAATACAATAAAATCATTTTTTTTTTTTACTGGGAGTGTGAATGTTGTCTGTTTATCTGTGTTGGCCCGGCGATGAGGTGGCGACTTGTCCAGGGTGTACCCCGCCTTCCGCCCGATTGTAACTGAGAAAGGCACCAGCGCCCCCCGCGACCCCAAAGGGAATAAGCGGTAGTAAATGGATGGATGGATTTTAAGTTGGGACTTCCTGAGGGCCAGATTTTGGATGCTGGCTGTAGTTTGGGGACCCCTGATTTAAACCAAAATAAAATTTAACAATGTCAGTGGTGCTGTAGAAAAAACAAATTTTATCGCATTAGTTAAGACCACAATGTTGATTAATCGTGCTGCCCTATTACGTGGTCCCCTCAATCAACAACTAACCCAACAACCACTGTTTCAGTATTCAAACAGATGCCCGTGTAAGCGGTTAGGAGAGTGGCCGTGCCAACAACCTGAGGGTTCCTGGTTCAATCCCCAGCTTCTACCAACCTCGTTGCGTCCGTTCTGTCCTTGAGCAAGACACTTCATTCTTGCTACTCAGTGGCTTAGTGGTTAGAGCATGGGTGTCAAACTCGGGCCAGCGGGACAAATTTGGCCCGCCGTGTAATTTGATCTGGCCCTTGAGGCAATATCAAATTAACATTAGAGCTGGCCCGCCACTGTAGCACCGCATTCACCACTAATACTCATACTCGTCAACCCTCCCGATTTTCCCGGGAGACTCCCGAAGTTCAGTGCCCCTCCCGAATTTCTCCCGATTTCCACCCGGACAATGATATTGGGGGCGGGCCGTAAAAGCACTGCCTTTGGCGTTCTCTACATGTCACCACGTCCGCTTTTCCTCCATACAAACAGCGTACAGGCCCACTCACATAATATATGTGGCTCATACACACACACAATTGTATGCAAGGCATACTTGGTCAACAGCCATACAGGTCACACTGAGGGTGGCCGTATAAACAACTTTAACACTGTTACAAATATATGCCACACTGTGAACCCACAGCAAACAAGAATGACAAACACATTTCAGGAGAACATCCGCACCGTAAAACAACATAAACACAACCGAGCAAATACCCAGAACCCCTTGCATCACTAACTCTTCCGGGACGCTACAATTTACACTCCCGCTACCACCAAACCCCGCTCCAACCCAAACCCGCCGCCGAAAAGAGGCATTCAATTTGTGTTTTTAATTTATTTGATATGCCATTGATATTTTTTTATTATTATTATTTAAAATTCAATTTTGCATGTCACTATAAAGTTATATAAGCCTTGCTTAGTCACTATTCAATGCAAAACTGGTTTGGGTCCCTATTAAAGGATTAATTTGTTCAACCTCGGGCCGCGGCTTCGTTCAGTTTTAAATTTTGGCCCACTTTGTATTTGAGTTTGACACCCTTGGGTTAGAGTGTCCGCCCTGAGATCATTTTCCTGCACCATGACTTGGGAAGGTTGTTTGGATTGGTTCATATAAGATCGGTAGGTCGAGAGTTCAAACCAAACACTTTAAAAAATGGGACCCATTACCTCCTAGCTTGGCAATCAGCATCAAGGGTTGGAATTCCCGGGCGCGACACCACTACTCTCCTCACCTCCCAGGGGGTGAAAAAGGGGATGTGTCAAATGCAGAGGACAAATTCCACCACACCTAGTGTGTCTGTGACAATCATTGGTACTTTAACTCTAACTTTGCCCCTGATGGTTCGTGGTTAGCGCCTTGCATGGCAGCTCCCGCTATCAGTGTGTGAATGAGTGAATGTGGTAATAATGTCAAAGCGCTTCAAGGACCTTGAAGGTAGAAAAGCGCTATACAAGTATAACCCATTTACCATTCACCAATCGATCTCATCCGCACCATGCAACAGATGTCACGATCCACCGGCCTCAAAGCAAAATCACTCCCTTCGTAAACCAACCTCCAAAGGCGGGAATATTTCTTGTGATTGACCTGCGGCGTCGCAATCTGCCACACACAAAGTACCAGTGACAGTTTCGCGTCGTTCCCCCATGAGGTTTTCACAATGGGTTAAAGAGGAGTCTTGACCTCTCCTCGACTAGACTTCAAAGCCCGCCATCACTCCTCTGCATGCCTTTTGTGTGGCCCCTCTCTCTGTGGCCCTTAGGTTCTGAAAGGTGGAGCCCTTATTTGTATATATATTTTTTACAGCCCAACGTACGAACGGGGACATTCCACCCCAGCTGTTCCGAGTCGTTCAGCCATCTCGGTCACCGTTAATGGAGCCGTATTTTCTGGCCGAAACAATCAGATGGACAAACCCCCCACCATGGGCTTTGCTTCCTCACGGCCGTCCATCTTCCCTTCCCTCTCCCGGACCCTCCTCCCTGTCATTAAGCGTCAATGTGGCAGAAAAGGACCAACGCAGAGCGGCGTATAAAACCAGGCCACAGATGCTCCTTTTCAAGAAAAGGACAGTTTAAAGAGCGTTTAGCTTCCATTCATCCTGTGACTCTTGCCACATGTGTCCATCAAATATCTCATTATTCGGGGGGGGTTTGCATGCTTGGTCAGTGCTGCTGTTTACGGTGGATTGCTTCAGAGGAGCCAACACGGTGGCTGGGATGACGTAGTGGAATACCGGGAGCAGGAGGCGAGACAGAAGAGTCAAACCCAGAACAAAACCTGGAAATAGAGCCACTGACAAACAGACTGCACTACCCCGGGAGGCTCTCCAGTTCTGTCTGAGTCACGACGGCTCTGTCTTGTTTTACAGTGTTGTTGCACAACACACAGACATTCCCCACGCTTGTTTGTGACATCACAAATGCAGTAAAAAAAAACCAGACGTACTGTGCAGCGTATCTGCTTATGTTGTAGCGTCAAAGACCGCATTTCTGCATTTGTACGCAAAAGTCATTGATTGAGCTTCATGTTTAAGTAACCAACCACATTATTTATTTTAAATGTTCTCACGGTTGGTTCATCGATTTATTACCGTAATTTCCGCACACCCTTGTGTGGTGTTCGGGTCTGTGGGTGTCAGGGGTAATTGTTTGCGAACCCCAAGATGCAGAGATGGAGGCAGGCATGGAGTGAACAAACATGATTTAATAAAGATACTAAGACAAAATTCAACAAAGGGTTCCAACTAAAAGCGCGCACATGGACGGAATAACAAACTAAGGGTCTTTAGCATAGAAGCTAGCAAGAAACAAAAAATTACCTAGCGTGGAAGCTACCGGATAGCAAACAGGAAAAAACTGGAAATGGCTAATGCTAACAGAAACTGCTTACCGCTACGACGACCAGGACAAAATGTAGCACGGCAGGTAGTAGCTGTAACAAAACGACACGACAAGAGCGACATGTGGCAACGACAATACAAATGACAATACAACGATCCAGCAACTGACACAAGACAAAGCAGGTACACATATGAGCGGGCTGATTGGCAACGGGTGTGGCCAGGTGCCAATCGGCCACAGCTGAGGAGGAACACAGCACTCAGGGAACAAGACAGGAAGCTGACAAAATAAGAGCACTAGACAGGAACTAAGGACAGGAAATACTAAACACAGAGGAAACAGACAAATGCAGAGGAAAAAACTAAAACATTGACAAACTGTCAGGGGAAAGCCTGACAGTGGGATCCATTTACATTTTTTATGAAAAGAAAAATGATACAATTAATGAATTTTTGAAACTGAGACTCACTGACTTGGGCTCATTTTCTCT
Source organism: Nerophis ophidion (assembly GCF_033978795.1). Lineage (NCBI taxonomy): Eukaryota > Metazoa > Chordata > Actinopteri > Syngnathiformes > Syngnathidae > Nerophis > Nerophis ophidion. The sequence continues at coordinate 13,109,337 of NC_084632.1, read as the reverse complement.
GAAGAACTTATATCAGAAAACATATTTAATGAGCACACACCATACAGCCCCCCTACACATTTCTATTACATATAAGAAGTCCGGGTCCAGTGGACCCGGGCTAAAAGAAGTGTGAAAATTGATGTTCTGTTTACCACATGCAACCAACCACACAGACACACAAAGCAGGCCTAGACAGAGGGAGGACAGAGTGTAGGTACTCAGAACATCAGAGGGTCAAATGTGCGACAAAATGAGAGCAGACAGTGTTGACGAAAATTGTTGCAACCTTGCGTGGGAACCGCAGGTGCAGATACACAACAGAAGATTCCCTGTGGGATGCAGAAACTGGCAGAGAAACTTTGTATGCAACGTTCATATTGTTGTTATCGAACAAATGTTTATTGGGATAAGGTAAACATCTGTTCAGTATTTCAACATAAAATTGTTTGATTGTGAGGCATTAAAAAGCCATAAAATGCAACCGGTCTATCAGACCCATAAACCCGGGCTGAGTAACAACAATATGAACATTACACAAGGGTTAAAGCCGCACCCACTCAATTCTAGGGGAAATAAATATGTTTCCATATATTAGCCCCAGTGAACCATGAGCCGGTACAAAATATTATATAATTGTTTATTTTCATTCCTAAATTGTTTCCAAACGGTGCCTGTAACACGGCAGAAAAACGTCTAGATTAACAAAACATAAGTCGTCATCACGGACCCGCTAACGGCAGAAGCTAGTTCTCCATTCAGCTAAACAGACTCAATACCTCCACGGTGACGTTTTGGTGAATTTACGAAACTGAAGCAATACAAAAAGGATGCAATTGCATTTATTTATTTTTGCTGCAGCTATTACATATACTGCAATATTCGATATGGTAATTGGGATTTGGTATACATTGTATATATTGTATGAAAATATAACATAATAATATAATATGTAAATATTACATATATGTTATATTTCATATTGCGATAATGGTCCATTTTTAGTCCATCTAGTACCAGCATTATCCTTTCCATCCATACCCTTTCCAACTTTTACTGAGCTACTGTGTGGAACAATTTCCCTTGTGGATCAATAAAGTTTGTATAAGTCTAAGTCTAAGTTAATAATACTAACACAAACACATTTGTTAGCATATTAGCTAATGCTAACAACGCTAGCTTGATTACATTACGTTAGCACGTACACATATGCACGAAGACACTCCAGCGGACACGTAGGACGGTTTAGTCAATAAAGATTGTTTTATTTATATTGTAAAATTTACAAAACGTTGCTTGGAATGATGAATGAAAAATCCTTTAAAGCAGAAAGGGACTGTTATACTTCCGGTTCAAGGCACGAAACAAGAACTACCCCAGCAGGCACAAGACATTAAAACAAACTTCTTGAATAAGGTCCTCATGTTGAACATCTCAAACATAACATCGAAACAAAATTGTTTTTGACCAAACTGTTGGGTTCTGACGTTGATTTGACCATTGAAATTTGGTCATTCCCCAACCAATATCCTAAAACACAAACACAACGTTGAAACAACATGCTTTTTGACGACCTTTATTCAACATGAGGTTGTGGCGTTGATTTGACCATTGAAATTTGGTCATTTCCCAATGTGGATCCAACCGACAAGTTCGCGAGGTTGTTTAAAAATCAGTTTTAAAGTACATGTATGTCTAATCAACGTTGTATCAATGTCTTAGCGTCTGCATTGAGCAAACTAGTCCAACAGATGGCGCCATAGCAAACTAACAAAAAACGTTTTCAGTGTCTCTGTTGGTGTTGAAAACAGAATATTACGAGCATTAGCGAAGAAAAATCAATGCATCGTTTAAATTTTATAAGCATAGAAAAATAGTAGCAGCTTATAGTCGGAAAAATAAGGCACTGGATATGGTCTTTGTTTTTATTATTGACTTTGCTTCACTGGACTTTGCATAGTCCACATTTATACGCTACTTATCTGACTTCTTCAGATTGTGAAGCTGCACCTAGTACTCGGCATGATTCATGCGGTGTGGAATTAATGCCAAGAAAAATGAAAAGAGTATAAAGAGTTCAACTACCGGTGACCTTTCTGTAAACAAACAAAGGACTTTATTGTTTAAAATAGTACACGTCCAGGTCGTGTTGTAAAGGTACCGGTACCAAATCTTTTTTGATACTTCTCCAAATAAAGGAGACCACGAGAAAATTGCATTATCGGCTTTATTTTAACAAAAAATCTTAGAAACATATGTTTCTTATTGCAGTTAAGTCTTAAATATAGAAGTGAACATACCAGACAACTTGTTTTTTATTAGTAATTAAACAAAAAAAGGCTCCTAATTTAGCTGCTAGAATTTAGAATTTATCATTCTATTATTTTGTCAACATTATTAAGGACAAGTGGTAAAAAATGAATTATTTACTGTTAATATCTGCTCATTTTCTCTTTTAACATGTTCTATCTACACTTCTGTTAGAATGTAATAATCACTTATTCTTCTGTTGTTTGATATTTTACATTAGTTTTGGTCGATACCACAAAATTAGGTATCAATGCGATACCAAGTAGTTACAGAATCATTCAATGGTCATATTCAAAGTCCTCATGCGTCCAGGGACATGTTTCCTGAGTTTATAAACATAATATAAATTTAAAAAAAAAATGAAAGAAGATGTGATGCAAAAAAATATTGACGTAATCACAGTATCTACTAGATACGTGCCTGTACTTAGTATCATTACAGTGGATGTCAGGTGTAGATCCAAAAATGGTGTTTGTTTACATTTGTAGTGAAGCATGTTTAGCTATTCCTCATCCTGCAGAGTTGATACTTGTAGAAATTTACTTCATCTGTCGAAAGAAGATGTTGTGATGCAAAAAAAATATCGACGTAATCATAGTATCGACTAGATACGTGCCTGTACTTAGTATCATTACAGTGGATGTCAGGTGTAGATCCAAAAATGGCGTTTGTTTACATTTTGACACTGGTGAGCTACGGGGTGTAGTGAAGCATGTTTAGCTATTCCTCGTCCTGGAGAGATACTTGAAGAAATGTACTTCATCTGTCGAAAGAAGATGTTGTGATGCAAAAAAATATCGACGTAATCATAGTATCGACTAGTGCTTAGTATCATTACAGTGGATGTCAGGTGTAGATCCAAAAATGGCGTTTGTTTACATTTGTAGTGAAGCATGTTTAGCTATTCCTCATCCTGCAGAGATGATACTTGTAGAGATTTACTTCATCTGTCGCCATGGAGACCAGCATTAGTGATTTAGAAGTAGCTAAGATTTAGATTTAGATTTATTTATTGGTCCCCTTTGGGGAAATTCAATTTTACTGCCGTACATTTAAACATATAGACATTGCACATCAAAAAACAAAAATAACAAAAAGACATCATACATGACCAACAAATTTACAGGCTTTGTCAGACTGGTCGGCCGGGCCTGTTTGTTAAGGGCGGCTATAGCTGCAGGGATAAGGCTTTTCCTGAGGCGGGCCCTCCGGAATTTTATACACTGCCAAACGGCGGATAAATGGTAAATGAGTTGTACTTGTATAGCGCTTTTTCTACCTTTTTTTAAGGAACTCAAAGCGCTTTGACACTATTTCCACATTAACACACACACATTAGCACTGATGGCGGGATGGACGTTAGCCGCTAGCTAGCTAGCCATGTCTTAAAACACCTCTTCCTGAGGGCGTTTCAGTGTTATAACTTCACCGTTATCGTTAGTTTTAAGCCAAAATCTGTCCGTTCTCCCTTTTCTGTCTACACACTGTCTCTGCTTGTAAGTACTCCATGATCGTGCACTGCCGAACATGCTCTTCTGCATGTAAAACCAGCAATTTCACAACGTGACGAGGACGGGGGCGCGGGGCGGGGGTAGGGGTGGTACCTTTCAGAGGCGGTATAGTACCAAATATGATTCATTAGTATTGCGGTACTATACTAATACCAGTATATCGTACAACCCTACGCCCAGGCTAAACTTGCATTGAGTGATGCATCACACTTAACTAAATCTCCATTGGTACGTCATGCTTTTAGCCATACCATTGACCTGCAGGGTGATTATTGTTTCCTCATTCTCCTTGCCTCTTGTCAGATCATCCTTTTAAATCCCCTGGCTGTGTCCGTCTACCTCCTCTCCCCCGTGGCCCCTAGGGTCTAGGATGGATAGCATCGTCTCCCTCGCATCCGTATCTCAGCCTTGATTAAGATGCTCAACACGAGAAAGGAAACAGCTGGTGTGCTGGAGTTTGTCCCCCGACTGAAGTTCCGAATGTTCATATCCGAACCCTGAGCTCATACCCTGAAAAACGAGCATCGCAAAACAACGTCGCCAATTCAAATCGAGGTATTTAGTCCAAAACCCCACAATTAAATAGGATTTGAAAAATAATAACTTTTAGATAGTGACTTGTATAAAAACAATACACAGATATATATATATATTTTTTTTTTTTTTTAATGAATATTATTATTGTTGTTGTTTTTTGTATTCAATGCCTACAGTGAAGCTTCAGAGCTATCTCTCGATTAAAAGTTTTTAAAAAAAGTTTTATGTATAATGACTTTGCCCAAAAAAAGAGAAAAGCGGTAGAAAATGGATGGATGGAATTCGTTTTTTTTAATCAAAAAAACACAAAAAATGCATTTTTTCCGCCTCATCACCCCAAAAAAATGTGATATCAAGTAATAAAATAGGTCAATAATTCTTAACACCATTTATTTTATTTCACTATTTTTTTGAGCAATGACAGTAAAAAAAAAAAAAAAAAATCCACAAAAATTGTCAAAAGGGCCTGCTCATAAAAGTGGTTAAAATTAGTCATATATTTTGTATAAAAACAATACACAAGAGTGTACTACAAACTAGTTTTGTACGGTATACCGGTATTTAGTATAGTACCACGATACTAATAAATCATAATCAATCAATCAATCAATGTTTATTTATACAGCCCTAAATCACAAATGTCTCAAAGGGCTGCACAAGCCATAACAACATCCTCAGTTCAGATCCCACATCAGTACTATACCGCTTCTAAAAAGTACCTAAGTATTGGCCTTATTTTTTTTGTTTAAATAAAGCCAATAATGCATTTTTTTGTGGTGCCCTTTATTAAGAAAAGTACCAAAAAGTATCAAAATACATTTTGGTACCGGTACCAATGTATTGGTATCGGGACAACACTACTACAAACAAATAATAATTCTAATAATAATATACAGCATTTACATTGGAGAGTGGACTTCTACAGCGTCGCCTTCCAGCTGCTTCTCTGTCAAACACACCATCAGCAGCTTTTCCAAATTTTCACGGATGAATAATTGTCATTTAGGTGATATTATATATATATATATATATCTATATATATATATATAGATATATATATATATATATAGTTGTTAAATTCAATGAATACCTTATCGCAATCCAACACTTTTATGTTAAAATACCGAACAGATGTTTACCTTATCCCAATAAACATCTGTTCAGCATTTTAACATAAAAGTGTTGGATTGTGAGGCATTAAAAGCCACAAAATGCAACAGGTCCATCAGACCCACAAACGCTGGCTGAGTAAAACAACAATATGAACGTTGCACGGAAAACTTCTCTGCCAGTTTCTGTATCCCGCAGGGATTCTTCTTTTATGTTTTCTGCACCTGCGGTTCCCACACAAGATTGCAACATTGTTTGTCAACACTGTCTGCTCTCATTTTGTTGCACATTTGACCCTCTGATGTTCTGTGTACCTACACTCTGTCCGCCCCCTGTCTAGGCCTGCTGTGTATTTGTATGTGTATGTGTATGGGTGCGTGTGGTACACAGAACATCAATATCCACACCTCTGTTAGCTCCGGGTCCAGTGGACCCGTACATCTTACATGTAATATAAATGTGCAGGGTGGGGTGTATGGTGTGTGGTCATTAAATATGTATTCTGATATATGTTCTTCACAGAAAATGAGTCAAAGTCAGTGAGTCTCAGTTTAAAAAATGAATTCATTGTATCATTTTTCTTTTAATAACAAATGAAAACGGGTCCCACAGACCCGAACACCACACAAGAGCCATATAAATATAATTTGTGTGTTTAAAAATGTTCACTTTCGGTTTGTGTGACGTCAGGCAAGTTCACTTCCTGTTACAGACACATCCGTCTGTTTCAACTTGACAACTTCAACTTCACGGTATAGCTCGGTTGGTAGAGTGGCCGCGCCAGCAACCTGAGGGTTGCAGGTTCGATTCCCGCTTCCGCCATCCTAGTCACTGCTGTTTTGTCCTTGGGCAAGACACTGTACCCACCTGCTCCCAGTGCCACCCACACTGGTTTAAATGTAACTTAGATATTGGGTGTCACTATGTAAAGTGCTTTGAGTCACTAGAGAAAAGCGCTATATAAATATAATTCACTTCACTTGTTTTCAAGACACTACAGCCTTGTTTTTTTTTTTACACCGTAATGTGTTAATACAAGCTTAGATTGGGGTATGACGTTTCTGGATGGGGAAATACGTTGATGTCTCTTGTTTTCACGTTAGCTTCCCTTTTATTGTTACATTCCTACTGAGTATACTTTACCTCTCTGTTGACATTTTCCTACTAGACTTTTTGTTATTCATGTTTACAGTTTTGCTCAAAGGCTGAGCAAAAAAGGGAGTCTGTAATCAGCAGGTCACAGAGTCAATCCGATGCTTTCGATAAGGTGTGATGAGAGCAACATTCTTCATCTATTAGGATTAACCACACAAGCCAACATGAACTATTGCCTTGGTGATTTAAATGTGCAATACAAATAAGCCTAAACTCACAAAAACGAACGCGCAGAAAGGAGAGCAGGTCCCCGAGCGCATCCACCCACACTCCCCGGGATCGCTGTTTGAAGTGAGACCATTTAATTGTGGTGTCCTCATTCACCACTCAACGTTGCAATATGGCGCCTCGCAACAAAGCGTGCAAGCGTGCGCTCATTTAATAAAGCTGGTAATCAAAGTTTAAAACATTTTAATCCGGTTTTATCCGGGAGTGATTCACCCCCCTGGGTGCTGCAGTGGCATTGAAGGATGCACTGGAAGAAAGAAGCGGCGTGGAGGTTAAGCGGAAACGTCGTCCCCTCCAGAAGACGTGGCAATGATGGCGGTCTCATTAAAGTGCCGGTACTGGTCCGAGAAGCATATGCTACCAGGGCCGGAGAGAAACATTAAATCGTTTATAAAAAGGACCAAATTTTTTCCGACTTAACTGTGGCCAAACTTGTTTTCATTGAGGGCCACAGCGCAGTCATGGCTGCCAATAGACGGCCGCTTGCCAATCAATCAATCCATGTTTATTTATATAGCTCTAAATCACGAGTGTCTCAAAGGGCTGCACAAGCCACAACGACATCCTGGGCTCAGATTCCACATCAGGGCAAGGGAAAAACTGGGCCGGTAAAAAAAAAAAATCAGTTTTAGGCCTCAAAGTATCAGCAATGTTCCATGAGCAAGTTGTGTAATTTTTTTTTGGTTTGTTTTTGTTTCCTGCACTATGACTATGGAAGGTTGTTTGGATTGATTCATATGAGATCCGTAGGTCGTGAGTTCGAGCCCCGGCTGAGTCGTACCAAAGTCTAGAACAATGGCACCCATTACCTCCTTGCTTGGTAGTCAGTGTCAAGGGGTTGGAATTTGGGGTTACATCACCAAAATGATTCCCGAGCGCGGCCACCGCTGCTGCTCACTGCTCCCCTCACCTCCCAGGGGGTGGAACAAGGGGATGGGTCAAATGCAAAGAGTAAAAAAAATAGTTGTGGGCCTCAAAGTATCAGCAAGGTTCAATGAGCAGGTTGTTATTTTTTAAATTTTTGTTTTTGTTTCCTGCACTATGACTAGAGAAGGTTGTTTGGATGGGTTCATATGAGATTGGTAGGTAGAGAGTTCGAGCCCCGGCTGAGTCGTACCAAAGTCTAGAACAATGGCACCCATTACCTCCTTGCTTGGTACTCAGCGTCAAGGGGTTGGAATTTGGGGTTACATCACCTAAATGATTCCCGAGCGCGGCCACCACTGCTGCTCACTGCTCCCCTCACCTCCCAACTGGTGGAACAAGGGGATGGGTCAAATGCAGAGAGTAAAAAAAATAGTTGTGGGCCTCAAAGTATCAGCAAAGTTCCATGAGCAAGTTGTGTTATTTTTTTTTGGTTTGTTTTTGTTTCCTGCACTATGACTAGGGAATGTTGTTTGGATTGATTCATATGAGATCCGTAGGTCGTGAGTTCAAGCCCCGGCTGAGTCGTACCAAAGTCTAGAACAATGGCACCCATTACCTCCTTGCTTGGTAGTCATTGTCAAGGGGTTGGAATTTGGGGTTACATCACCATAATGATTCCCGAGCGCGGCCACCGCTGCTGCTCACTGCTCCCCTCACCTCCTAGGGGGTGGAACAAGGGGATGGGTCAAATGCAGAGGGTAAAACAATTGTTGTGGGCCTCAAAGTATCAGCAACGTTCAATGAGCAGGTTGTTATTTTTTTTATTATTTTTTTTTGTTTCCTGCACAATGACTAGAGAAGGTTGTTTGGATTGGTTCATATGAGATTGGTAGGTCGTGAGTTCAAGCCCCGGCCGAGTCGTACCAAAGTCTATAAAAATGGCACCCATTACCTCCCTGCTTGGTACTCAGCGTCAAGGGGTTGGAATTTGGGGTTACATCACCAAAATGATTCCCGAGCGCGGCCACCGCTGCTGTTCACTGCTCCCCTCACCTCCCAGGGGGTGGAACAAGGGGATGGGTCAAATGCAGATAGTTAGAAAGTCAGTTGTGGGCCTCAAAGTATCAGCAAATTTCAATGAGCAGGTTGTGTTCTTTGTTTTCTTTTTTTTCCCTGCACCATGACTAGGGAAGGTTGTTTGGATTGGTTCATATAAGATGGGTAGTTTGTGAGTTGTACCAAAGTCTAGAAAAATGGCACCCATTACCTCCCTGCTTGGTACTCATCGTCAAGTGGTTGGAATTTGGGGTTACATCACCAAAATGGCCCTGCGATGAGGTGGCGACTTGTCCAGGGTGTACCCCGCCTTCTGCCCGATTGTAGCTGAGATAGGCACCAGCGCCACCCCAAAGGGAATAAGCGGTAGGAAATGGATGGATGGATGGACTAGTGGTTAGAATTTCCGCCCTGAGATCGGTAGGTTGGGAGTTCAAACCCCGGCCGAGTCATACCAAAGACTATAAAAAAATGGGACCCATTGCCTCCTTGCTGGGCACTCAGCATCAAGGATTGGAATTAGGGGTTAAATCACCATAGTTGAAACCCGGGCGCGGCACCGCTGCTGCCCACTGCTCCCCTCACTTCCCAGGGGGTGATCAAGGAGAGGACAGAGGAGAGGAAACATTTCACCACACCTAGTGTGTGTGACAATCATTGGTACTTTAACTTTAACTTTTTCTTTCAACTTTTTCTTTCCTGCACTATGACTAGGGAAGGTTGTTTGGATCGGTTCAGTTGAGATCGGTAGGTCGTGAGTTCAAACCCCGGCCGAGTCGTACCAAAGACTATAAAAATGGCACCCATTACCTCCCTGCTTGGTACACAACGTCAAGGGGTTGGAATTTGGGGATACATCACCAAAATGATTCCCGAGCGCGGCCACCGCTGCTGCTCACTGCTCCCCTCACCTCCCAGGAGGTGGAACAAGGGGATGGGTGAAATGCAGAGGGTAATTTCACCACAATGAGTGTGTGTGTGTGACTATCAGGGGTATTTTTAAGTTTAATTTGCTGTGCATGTTTTAACACGGATTTATAATTAATGATTACTTTCATTGGCCACCAGATGGCGACATTATTGTGGCTACCAGGCTATTTGTATATGGTATGAGAACACCTGCTCTGTTTGCTCATTGGACTCATTCGACCCGCCGGCTGTATTTTGGACACCCCTAACCCAACTTTTCTTTCTAACGTTGGTGTCTTTCTTTGCAGTGGGAAGAGGTGAGCGGTTACGACGATGCCATGAATCCCATCCGGACTTACCAAGTATGCAACGTACGAGAGCTGAACCAGAACAACTGGCTCCGCAGTGACTTTATCCCGCGGAAGGACGTCCTGCGTGTTTACGTGGAGATGAAATTCACGGTGCGCGACTGCAACAGCATCCCCAACATCCCGGGCTCCTGCAAAGAGACCTTCAACCTCTTCTACTACGAGTCGGATTCAGACTCGGCCACAGCGACCAGTCCGTTCTGGATGGAAAACCCGTACGTGAAAGTGGATACCATCGCCCCGGACACCAGCTTCTCCAAGCTCGATTCCGGACTGGTCAACACTAAAGTCAGGAGTTTCGGGCCGTTGTCCAAAGCCGGGTTCTACTTGGCCTTCCAGGACCTCGGGGCGTGCATGTCCCTCATCTCAGTGAGGGTTTTTTACAAGAAGTGCTCGACCACCATAGCCAACTTCGCAGTTTTTCCAGAGACGGCGACCGGAGCGGAAGCGACGTCCTTGGTCATTGCACCCGGGACATGTGTCCCCAACGCCTTGGAGGTGTCCGTGCCGCTCAAGTTGTACTGCAACGGAGACGGGGAATGGATGGTTCCCGTGGGGGCCTGCACCTGCTCGGCGGGTTTTGAACCTGCCATGAAGGACACTCAATGCCAAGGTGAGTGTCACGCCGTGAACTACAGATGTCCGATAAAATCGGACTGCCGTATACTTGGTAAACAGCCATCCAGGTCACACTGAGGGTGGCCGTATAAACAACTTTAACACTGTTACAAATATGCGCCACACTGTGAACCCACACCAAACAAGAATGACAAACACATTTCGGGAGAACATCCGCACTGTAACACAACATAAACAAAACAGAACAAATACCCAGAACCCGTTGCAGCACTAACTCTTCCTGGACGCTACAATATACACCCCCTGCTTACCCCCGCCCACCTCAACCACATCTTGCTCTCTCAGGGAGAGCATGGCCCAAATTCCAAGCTGCCGTTTTGAGGCATGTTAAAAACAAATAATGCACCTTGTGACTTCAATAATAGATATGGCAGTGCCATGTTGGCATTTTTTTTTCCATAACTTGAGTTGATTTATTTTGGAAAACCTTCTTACATTGTTTAATGCATCCAGCGGGGCATCACAACAAAATTAGGCATAATAATGTGTTAATTCCATGACTGTATACATCGGTATCGGTTGATATTGGAATTGGTAATTAAGAGTTGGACAATATCGGAATATCGGCAAAACAAGACATTGTCGGACATCTCTAATTTTGTGTTTATTTTTTTAAAAATGTGAGGTTTTCACACAATTTCGTCTTCATCCGAAGTTTTGCAGCGGTTTACTGTAAGGAAACCGATTCATGTAAGTTAGTAAATGTCGTATTTTTGCAACATTAGCTTCAACTTAAGGTACAACAATCCACTAAAGATGACTTTGTCCGCCTGCTTTTCACACATACAAGTGAATGCAAGCATACTTGGTCAACAGCCATACTGGTCACACTGAGGGTGGCCATATAAAAACTTTAACACTGTTACTAATATGCGCCACACTGTGAACCCACACCAAACAAGAATGGCAAACACATTTTCGGGAGAACATCCGCACCGTAACACAACATAAGCACAACAGAAAAAAATACTCAAAACTCCTTGCAGCATGAACTCTTCCGGGACGATACAATATACAACCCCCTCCTGCTACCCCCCTCCCCCCATCCATGCCAACCTCAACCACATCACAAATTCCTAGCTGCCGTTTAGAGGCATGTTAAAAAAAAATAATGCACCATGTGACTTCAATAATAAATATGGCAGTGCCATGTTGGCATTTTTTTTCCATAACTTGAGTTGATTTATTTTGGAAAACCTTCTTACATTGTTTAATGCAACAAGTGGGGCATCACAACAAAATTAGGCATAATAATGTGTTAATTCCATGACTGTATACATCCGTATCGGTTGATATCGGAATTGGTAATTAAGAGTTGGACAATATCGGAATATCGGCAAAAAAAGACATTGTCGGACATCTCTAATTTTGTGTTTATTTTTTGAAAAATGTGAGGTTTTCACACAATTTCGTCTTCATCCGAAGTTTTGCAACGGTTTACTGTAAGGAAACCGATTCATGTAAGTTAGTAAATGTCGTATTTTTGCAACATTAGCTTCAACTTAAGGTACAACAATCCACTATAGATGACTTTGTCCGCCTGCTTTTCACACATACAAGTGAATGCAAGCATACTTGGTCAACAGCCATACTGGTCAGACTGAGGGTGGCCGTATAAACAACTTTAACACTGTTACAAATATGCGCCACACTGTGAACCCACACCAAACAAGAATGACAAACACATTTCGGGAGAACATCCGCACCGTAACACAACATAAACAAAACAGAACAAATACCCAGAACCCTTTGTAGCTCTAACTCTTCCTGGACGCTACAATATACAACCCCTGCTTACCCCCGCCCACCTCAACCGCATCTTGCTCTCTCAGGGAGAGCATGTCCCAAATTCCAAGCTGACGTTTTGAGGCATGTTAAATGACTTCAATAATAAATATGGCAGTACCATGTTGGCATTTTTTTTTCCATAACTTGATTTGATTTATTTACCTTCTTACATTTTTTAATGCATCCAGCGGGGCATCACAACAAAATTAGGCATAATAATGTGTTAATTCCATGACTGTATACATCGGTATCGGTTGATATCGGAATTGGTAATTAAGAGTTGGACAATATCGGAATATCGGCAAAAAAAGACATTGTCGGACATCTCTAATTTTGTGTTCATTTTTTGAAAAATGTGAGGATTTCACACAATTTCGTCTTCATCCGAAGTTTTGCAACGGTTCACTGTAAGGAAACAGATTCATGTAAGTTAGTAAATGTCGTATTTTTGCAACATTAGCTTCAACTTAAGGTACAACAATCCACTGTAGATGACTTTGTCCGCCTGCTTGTCACACACGCAGGCGAATGCAACGCATACTTGGTCAACAGCCATACTGGTCACACTGAGGGTGGCCGTATAAACAACTTTAACACTGTTACAAATACGCACCACACTGTGAACCCACACCAAACAAGAATGACAAACACATTTCGGGGGAACATCCGCACCGTAACGCAACATAAACACAACAGATCAAATACCCAGAAGCCCTTGCAGCACTAACTCTTCCAGGACGCTACAATATACACCCCCTGCTACCCCTGTACTTTTGCAACATTAGCTACAACTTAAGGTACAACAATCCACTATAGATGACTTTGTTTGCCTGCTGTTTGGCCTTCTCACCTGGCCTGGCAGCTGGTTGATAAATAAATGGAAATGCATGAGAGGCTGTCTGTTTATGGGGGGGGGGGGGGGGGGTGACGGTGCCGGTCCTGATGGACAACACGAGGAGTTTACCGAGGTTGAGAGCAAGGTGAATTTAACCAAGCAAGGTCTCAGCTGAAATAAAGTGCAGGTGACAGCAGGAGAGGGCAGGATAAATGGAAAGTGTGTGTCGGGGGGCGTAAAATGAGGCCGGGGGGGTCGTGTAGGTCACATGGAGACAGTAGGGCTGAGAGAGGGGCGGGGGAGCTGGCAAGGTTATGGATGAGCAGAGGAGATGGAGAAGTGTCTTTACGCGCAGGTTCGATAGCGCCACCTCGCTGCAGACACAACTTGACAAGCACTTTTCTTTGCTCATATCGCCAATGACAATGAGGACGTTTCTAATGGCTTCTTCCTTTTAGTGCTCTGCAAATTATTTGCCACTTGTCAGGATTAAAAAAATATATTCCTAGATACGTCCCTAGTTTTAAGAGCTTTTTGCTTTTTTTTTTGTCATTGACTTTACATCATAATCTCCTTTTTAGCATGATTTATATTTGATATATTCTAGTTTAAAAATGTTAAAATTGAGAAGATAACTATTCAAATAAGACATGTTAGTTTTCCCCACATAGAAAGTATTATTTAAAGATCCTGCAACAGTATGAGGAGGCTTGATTTAAAAATTGCAAGTTGAATGCCTTTTTTCAGAATAAAATACCTGCTTCTACCTTAAAAGTCCTGCTGATTTCTAGATATCCTAATTTTAATTTCCGACGATTTATCAAGTCGAGGTAATTCCAGATAATTAGAGTGTTTTACTTTTTTTAAGGGTTTCGGTCCTAAATGATCTCGGTAAGTTACTAAAGCTTTTTGCTGAGATTTTATGGCATATATTTAGTAAAACATGCTTGAAACTAGAATATCAACTGTTGCAAAACGGTGTCATCAACACTCACAGGTAAAAAAAATGTTTTAAAGTAATAATTTCTTACTTCAATCAAAAAAAAAAAGTCATGATGCCGAGTGCATATCATTTACTTAATTTAAGAATATTTTTCAACATATTGAGCAAAAAGCTCTCTCTTTTTTCTACCAAAAAAGTGCACTTGTTATTAGTGAGAATATACTTTTTTTAAGGTATTTTTGGGTTCATTGAAGTTAGCTCATTTTATTTGTTTTGGAATGTCCTGACAAGCCGGATTTTCTTGTTCTATTGGCAGATAATTTTGCTTAATTCAAATAAAATACCCCTCATTTATGTATTTTTTTTTCTTGTTTTTGAACATTGACTTTTTGCAGTGTGCCTTTAAGGCCCGCCCCCAATATTATTGTCCGGGTCGGAATCAGGAGAAATTCGGGAGAATGGTTGCCCCGGGAGATTTTCGGCAGGAGCACTGAAATTTGGGGGTCTACCAGGAAAATCGGGAGGGTTGGGAGGGTTCTTCTTCTGTTTTGTCTCTGTTACGTTTTTGGACATTACTACTTGCCGTTGTTTTGAAGCAATGCATGATGGGAATCTGGATGTTGCGTGTCTTAGTGTATTAACGTGCCGGCTAGAATAAACCCACGCTGAGAAATATCTCCGTGCCTGCCTATTTTATGGGTTATAGATAAACCTATGGATAACAGAGACATATATAATAGTCTCCTTTTCAGGTGAGAGAGGACGCTATTTAAGGCACGCCCCCAATATTTTTGTCCGGGTGGAAATCGGGAGAAATTTGGGAGAATGGTTGCCCCGGGAGATTTTCGGGAGAGGCACCGACATTTAGGAGTCTACCAGGAAAATCGGGAGGGTTGGGAGGGTTCGCTCTTCTACTTTGTCTCTGTTACGTTTTTGGACATTACTACTTGCCGTAGTTTTAAAGCAATGCATGATGTGAATCCGGATGTTGCGTATCTTAGTGTATTAACGTGCCGGCTGTAATAAACACACGCTGACAAATAGCTCCGTGCCTGCCTACTTTATGGGTTATAGATAAACCTATGGATATCGGAGATATATATAATAGTCTCCTTTTCAGGTGACAGAGGACGCTAAAGGCAGTGCTTTTAAGGCACGCCCCCAATATTGTTGTCAGGGTGGAAATCGGGAGAAATTCGGGAGAATGATTTCCCTGGGAAATTTTCGGAAGAGCCACTGAAATTTAGGAGTCTACCAGGAAAATCGGGAGGGTTGGGAGGGTTGGTTCTTCTGCTTTGTCTCGGTTACGTTTTTGGACATAACTACTTGCCGTAGTTTTGAAGCCATGCATGATGGGAATCCGGATGTTATGTGTCAGTGTATTAACGTCCCGGCTGGAATAAACACACGCTGAGAAATAGCTCTGTGCTTGCCTACTTTATGGGTTATAGATAAACCTATGGATAACGGAGACATATATAATAGTCTCCTTTTCAGGTGAGAGAGGACGCGAAAGGCAGTAGTGCCTTCAAGGCACGCCCCCAATATTGTTGTCCTGGTGGAAATCGGAAGAAATTCGGGAGAATAGTTGCCCCGGGAGATTTTCGGGAGAGGCACCGAAATTTAGGAGTCTACCAGGAAAATCGGAAGGGTTGGGACAGTTTGTTCTTCTGCCTTGTCACTGTTCTGTTTTTGGACATTACTACTTGCCGTAGTTTTGAAGCCATGCATGATGGGAATCCGGATGTTGCGTGTCAGTGTATCAACGTCCCGGCTCGAATAAACGCACGCTGAGAAATAGCTCTGTGGCTGCCTACTTTATGGGTTATAGATAAACCTATGGATAACGGAGACATATATAATAGTCTCCTTTTCAGGTGAAAGAGGACGCGAAAGGCAGTGCCTTCAAGGCACGCCCCCAATATTGTTGTCCTGGTGGAAATCGGGAGAAATTCGGGAGAGGCACTGAAATTTAGGAGTCTGCCAGGAAAATCGGAAGGGTTGGGACAGTTCGTTCTTCTGCCTTGTCACTGTTATGTTTTTGGACATTACTACTTGCCGCAGTTTTAAAGCCATGCATGATGAGAATCCGGATGTTGCGTGTCAGTGTATCAACGTCCCGGCTCGAATAAACACACGCTGAGAAATAGCTCTGTGCCTGCCTACTTTATGGGTTATAGATAAACCTATGGATAACAAAGACATATATAATAGTCTCCTTTTCAGGTGAGAGAGGACGCTAAAGGCAGTGCCTTTAAGGCACGCCCCCAATATTGTAGTCCGGGTGGAAATCGGGAGAAATCCGGGAGAATGGTTGCCCCGGGAAATTTTCGGAAGAGGCACTGAAATTTAGGAGTCTACCAGGAAAATCGGAAGGGTTGGGACAGTTCGTTCTTCTGCCTTGTCACTGTTATGTTTTTGGACATTACTACTTGCCTTAGTTTTAAAGCAATGCATGATGGGAATCCATATGTTGCGTGTCAGTGTATCAACGTGCCGGCTGGAATAAACACACGCTGAAACATAGCTCCGTGCCTGCCTACTTTATAGGTTATAGATAAACCTATGGATAACAGAGACATATATAATAGTCTCCTTTTCAGGTGAGCGAGGACGCTAAAGGCAGTGCCTTTAAGGCACGCCCCCAATATTGTTGTCCGGGTGGAAATCGGGAGAAATTCGGGAGAATGGTTGCCCAGGGAGATTTTCGGGAGAGGCACTGAAATTTAGGAGTCTACCAGGAAAATCGGGAGGGTTCGTTCTTCTGCTTTATCTCGGTTACGTTTTTGGACATTACTACTTGCCTTAGTTTTGAAGCCATGCATGATGGGAATCCGGATGTTACGTGTTAGTGCATTAATGTGCCGGATGGAATAAACACACGCTGAGAAATAGCTCTGTGCCTGCCTACTTTATGGGTTATAGATAAACCTATGGATAACGAAGACATATATAATAGTCTCCTTTTCAGGTGAAAGAGGACGCGAAAGGCAGTGCCTTCAAGGCACGCCCCCAATATTGTTGTCCTGGTGGAAATCGGGAGAAATTCGGGAGAGGCACTGAAATTTAGGAGTCTGCCAGGAAAATCGGAAGGGTTGGGACAGTTCGTTCTTCTGCCTTGTCACTGTTATGTTTTTGGACATTACTACTTGCCGCAGTTTTAAAGCCATGCATGATGAGAATCCGGATGTTGCGTGTCAGTGTATCAACGTCCCGGCTCGAATAAACACACGCTGAGAAATAGCTCTGTGCCTGCCTACTTTATGGGTTATAGATAAACCTATGGATAACAAAGACATATATAATAGTCTCCTTTTCAGGTGAGAGAGGACGCTAAAGGCAGTGCCTTTAAGGCACGCCCCCAATATTGTAGTCCGGGTGGAAATCGGGAGAAATCCGGGAGAATGGTTGCCCCGGGAAATTTTCGGAAGAGGCACTGAAATTTAGGAGTCTACCAGGAAAATCGGAAGGGTTGGGACAGTTCGTTCTTCTGCCTTGTCACTGTTATGTTTTTGGACATTACTACTTGCCTTAGTTTTAAAGCAATGCATGATGGGAATCCATATGTTGCGTGTCAGTGTATCAACGTGCCGGCTGGAATAAACACACGCTGAAACATAGCTCCGTGCCTGCCTACTTTATAGGTTATAGATAAACCTATGGATAACAGAGACATATATAATAGTCTCCTTTTCAGGTGAGCGAGGACGCTAAAGGCAGTGCCTTTAAGGCACGCCCCCAATATTGTTGTCCGGGTGGAAATCGGGAGAAATTCGGGAGAATGGTTGCCCAGGGAGATTTTCGGGAGAGGCACTGAAATTTAGGAGTCTACCAGGAAAATCGGGAGGGTTCGTTCTTCTGCTTTATCTCGGTTACGTTTTTGGACATTACTACTTGCCTTAGTTTTGAAGCCATGCATGATGGGAATCCGGATGTTACGTGTTAGTGCATTAATGTGCCGGATGGAATAAACACACGCTGAGAAATATCTCTGTGCCTGCCTGCTTTATGGGTTATAGATAAACCTATGGATAACGGAGACATATATAATAGTCTCCTTTTCAGGTGAGCGAGGACGCTAAAGGCAGTGCCTTTAAGGCACGCCCCCAATATTGTTGTCCGGGTGGAAATCCGGAGAAATTCGGGAGAATGGTTGCCCCGGGAGATTTTCGGCAGGGGCAATGAAATTTGGGAGTCTCCCAGGCAAATCGGGAGGGTTGGCAAGTACGCCTGACGACTGGACCCCAAGCTTCACTTTTGGTCCTCACCTTTTACGTTCCTCACTGATACTTTTTCCACAACGCTCTCCCAGAGGACGGCGCCTCCTTCGGCAGCCTTCATTTTCCCGCTGCCCCCACACCTCATTTCATTCTAATCTGAAGGCCATTTCTCCCATTAATACGCCAGTAAGGATGTCTGCATTGCTATTAATCGATGAGCCTCTCCCCTCATTTGCGGCGCTATTTTTTTTCCTTACCCTCCTCGCGCCACACTTTCCAATTTCACAATTCATTTTAATCAGCTTCTTAAGCCCGATGTTCTGCATGAGAGGATAAGACACCGGGGAGTATGGAGGTAAAGGTGGGGGTGCAGAAGCGCTCGCGGGATTAACATTTCCACTGCCTCCACATCTTCTACCTCTCCCTCTTGTCTTTCTTTCTCATTCTTTAGTCGGTTCCTTAGGGGGAAATGGATGAAAGCGAAAGGATGACCCCCTTTACTCGCCAGAAATGATTGATCAGCACTTTAAACCCCGGAATTTTCTTTTTTAAAAGAGGCCCAACTTAATTGGGGCGCTTCCTCAACGTCTTTCATTTGGCCAACATGTTGAGAATTTTATCTCCCCCGAGTAGGGAAATTGCTAGAAGGGGGGTTTCTTTGCGCAGGGGTGAACCCGCATGAACCTCCGTCAACGGGTGGCCATTCTAGTCGCCGCCTGCTATACATCGAGGGCATTTTTATGTGTTTATCCAGCTCGACTTCCTTTTAGTCAGCGGTGTGGATAACTCTGATTAATGGTGGAAGAACAAACACACTCAGAGCTAATGTACACGACTCCGCCGACTGGAGGCCGTGTGCTAATATTGAGTTTTTGGACGGCAGGAACCAGGCCGGCTGCAGGAGCTTTAAGTGGTCCGCTTTGGTGACCTCCGACCTTTTTTAACAGGAAGCCAAAACTAACTTAAACTCAGAAGCCGGGGGGGTAATAATTCTCCTTCTGCGCGAGACAAGTGTACAGTTTTGTGCTTATAAGGTGAACAATGCTGACCTGCGTTCCGGTTCTTGCATTACTAAGCACTGATATGGAGGCAGTTCACCGGTTTTTCATCAGATATACATACCCTGTTTCCATATGAGTTGGGAAATTGTGTTGGATGTAAATATAAACGGAATACAGTGATTTGCAAATCAAGTTCAACCCATATTCAGTTGAATATGCTACAAAGACAACATATTTGATGACCCAGGGAGGCGTTCTGACCAGACGCCCCTGCTTATTGCAGCAAGACAATGCCAAGCCTCATTTGGCACGTGTTACAACAGTGTGGCTTCGTAAAAAAAAAAGAGTGTGGGTACTTTCTTGGCCCGCCTGCAGTCCAGACCTGTCTCCCATCGAAAAGGTGTGGCGCATTATGAAGCGTAAAATACGACAGCGGACACCCCAGACTGTTGAACGACTGAAGCTCTCCATAAAACAAGAATGGGAAAAAAAATCCACTTTCGAAGCTTCAACAATTAGTTTCCTCAGTTCCCAAACATTTATTGAGTGTTGTTAAAAGAAAAGGTAATGTAACACAGTGGTGAACATGCCCTTTCCCAACTACTTTGGCATGTGTTGCAGCCATGGAATTCTAAGTTATTTATAATTTGCAAAAAAAAAAAAAAAAAGTTTATGAGTTTGAACATCAAATATCTTGTCTTTGTAGTGCATTCAATTAAATATGGGTTGAAAAGGATTTGCATTCCGTTTATGTTTACATCTAACACAATTTCCCAACTCATATGGAAACGAGGTTTGTAAACTATTATGTTATACTGTTGTTTTTTGGTACCGGTACCAAAATTATTTCGATACTTTTGGGTACTTTTCTAAATAAAGAGGACCACAAAAAAATGCATTATTGCCGTTATTCTAACAAAGAAAAAATATCACTTCAAGTTTGTCTTTAACTCTTGTGTAATGTTCATATTGTTGTTACTCAGCCAGTGTGTGTGGGTCTGATGGACTCCTTGCATTTTGTGACTTTTAATGCCTCACAATCAAACACTTTTATGTTAAAATACTGAACAGATATTTACCTTATCCCAGTAAACACACAGAAGGCCTAAACAGGAGGAGGACAGAGTGTAGGTACAAACAACATCAAAGAGTCAAATGTGCGACAAAATGAGAGCAGACAGCGTTGACAAACAATGTTGCAACCTTATGTGGGAACCACTGGTGCAGAAACACAAAAGAAGAATCCTAGTAGGATGCAGAAACGGGCAGAAAAATTTTCCGTGCAACGTTCATATTGTTGTTAGTCAGCCACCCGTTGCATTTTGTGGCTTTTAATGCCTCACAATCCAACACTTTTATGTTAAAATACTGAACAGATGTTTACCTTATCCCAATAAACATCATATCAGATGTTTACCTTATCCAGGGGACCCGGGGCTTCTTATATGTAATAAACATGTGTAGTCGGGGTGTATGGTGTGTGGTCATTAAATATGTATTCTGATATATGTTCTTCACAGAAAATGAGCCAAAGTCAGTAAGTCTCAGTTTGAAAAATTCATTAATTGTATCATTTTTCTTTTAATAAAAAAATGAAAACGTGTCCCACAGACCCGAACACCACACAAGTTTTTAAATAAAATAGTGAACGAAGGCTCCTAAATTAGTATGCATTAACATATTGTGTCATTTCTCATTCTATTATTTTGTCAACATTATTAAAGACATGTGGTAGAAAATTATTTATTAATCGACTTGTTCATTTACTGTTAATATCTGCTTACTTTCTCTTTTAACATGTTCTATCTACACTTCTGTTAAAATGTAATAATCACTTATTCTTCTGTTGTTTGATACTTTACATTAGTTTTGTATGATACCACCAATTTGGGGATCAATTCGATACCAAGTAGTTACAGTATCATACATTGGTCATATTCAAAGTCCTCATGTGTCCATGGACATATTTCCTGAGTTTATAAATATAATATAAATTAAAAAAACAAAACAAAAGAATATGTGATGCCAAAAAATATCGATCTAATTATAGTAGTATCGACGAGATATGCCCCTGTACTTGGTATCATTACAGTGGATGTTAGGTATAGATCCACCAATGGCGGTGTTTACATTTTGATGCTGGTGAGCTACGGTGTGTAGTGAAGCATGTTTAGCTATTTAGCTATTGGCGGACCGGTACTTTTTAGAGGCGGTATAGTACCGAATATGATTCATTATTATCGCGCTACTATACTAACACCGGTACACCTTGCAACCCTATAATGTAGTTTGTTGTATTTATCAGTATTTGGGGGTAAGATTTTCCCACTTTTCCCATTTAATATATTGGAAATAAATCATACCTTGCTTGTATCTCAATCAATTTCCATGTGTTTTTTTTTTTTACTGTCAACATAAATATATGTGCTTTTTATGCACAATTTACTTTATTTTGTTGTTAAAAAAATAGTTACCTGTTAAATATCATTCCCGGGGTCCGTGTTGTAAACGTACGGCATAAAGAACTCTTTCAGATTCTGATGTGTTATTGTCATTCAAACATTTACATCACAGGTGTGCAGCAGAGCTAAATAAAATTACATTTTCAAAGCCACGATAAAAGGAAATAGAGAAAAACGCCACAAAGAAAATAACCAGTTTAAAAATTCTATTTTTTAGACTGGGAATGCTATAAATAACATAATTTCAAAATGAAACTGGGCTAATCACATGTAATTAAATATATTTAATCACTATTATGGGGCGGCATAGCTCTGTCAGGCTTTCCCCTGACAGTTTGTTTGTGTTTTAGTTTTTTTCCTCTGCATTGTCTTGGTTTCCTCTGTATGTGTAGTATTTCCTGTCAGCGCTCTTATTTTGTCTGTTTCCTGTTTTTTTCCCTGTGCGCTGTTTTCCCCTCAACTGCGGCTGATTGGCACCTGGCCACACCTGGTGTCAATCAGCCCACTCCTATTTTACCTGCTTGGTTCCTCCAGTCAGTGCTGGATTATTGTCGCTCTCGTGTCATGTATTACCGCTCCTGCCGTGTCGTGCCTTGTCGTGTCTTTGCAGCGTAGTGGTAAGCTATATTCGTTTGATGTTTGTAGCTTACTGTTTTTTGTTCCCTGCTTCCAGTTTGTTCTTTCATTTTACAAGTACGACTTCTGTTTTCCTGCTTGCTACCCACTAGCTTCCACGCTGGGCCCCTTTTTGTTTTGGCTAGCTTCCATGCTAAGTCTCCTTTTTGTTTTCTAGCTCCCTTAGATTGTTATCCGCCCACGTGCGCGCTTTTGGCTGTACCCTATGTTTGTTCTCGTCCTAGTGTTTTATTGAATCATGTTTACCTACTCAATGCCTGCCTCCTTCTCTGCATCTTGGGTTTCGTCACGAACTAACTCTGACAAGCTCGGTTGATAGAGTGGCCATGCCAGCAGCTTGAAGGTTCCAGGTTCGATTCCCGCTTCCGCCATCTTAGTCATTGCCGTCATGTCCTTGGGCAAGACACTTTACCCACCTGCTCCCAGTGCCACAGACACTGGTTTAACTGTAACTTAGATGTTGGGTTTCATTATGTAAAGCGCTTTGAGTCACTAAAGGAAAGCGCTTTATAAATATAATTCACTTCACACTATTAAATAATGAATATAAGTAGAATATAACCAGTAATAAAAAGTAAGATAATTTAACAATGAAACTGGGCTAATCACGTGTAATGAAATGCATTTAATCAGTACTAAAAACTGAATATAAGTCAAATATAACCAGTAATTAAACAAAACAGTATGGTGAGATGAACCTAGCTTAATGCACTATGTAGAGTTTTGATTGATTGATTGATTTAAACTTTTATTAGTAGATTGCACAGTTCAGTACATATTCCGTACAACTGACCACTAAATGGTAACACCCGAATATGTTTTTCAACTTGTTTAAGTCGGGGTCCACGTTAATCAATTCATGGTAAATGAGTTTATTTTGTATAAGCACTCCATTTACGTCAGCATAGCTCGGCTCCAAGTTCCACATTTAAAGAGTGTTTTCTGGTGTTTTATTTCTGTGGTTTTATATATCTATGATGCCGGTTGGATAAAAAACTGTTCTCCTTTCCATGTGGTCTACAACAATGGAATACATTGGCACAGTGCCTCTACTAGCTTAGACTCGCCGTAGGCATGCAGATAAACCAGTTGTGGCCTATTTACTGGCTGACGGTGTTGTCGCATTGTGTTGATATTTATTCCGTCGACTGACTTAGTAATTACTTGCTAATTTCCTCTCAGTAATCCTTCAGTCAAACTATTGTTGAAGTGTACAAAGCACGTATTCTTTTGTTTGTTTAACCACTTTGCGTTCAAGCTTAGCGGTTAGCATGGCTTCTTGTCTGTTTCGGTCTTTATTACTTTATTTTACTTACTTAAAGGGGAACTGCACTTTTTGATTTATTTTGCTGAACATTCACAATCCTTATGGGAGACAACAAGACAGTCGTGTTTTTTTTGCATTTTAATTTGTAATAATCCGCTCCTTCAACGAACGAGATTTCTCTACGGAATCTCATCTCTGGTCAACAAAAGCACCATGAAGATTCTAGCGGGAACTCTCGTTTAACCCTTTTTCGATTATGCTTGCACCTCCAAAACCCTCAAATCTAGAGTCCAAACATCCCAGGACTAAGCTAGTCAAGTTACTTCTAGACCTCCACCCTGGATCACACCTCACTCCTACCCACTTCTCCGAAGTGTGCTGGCTCAGGATGGTGGACAAAGTAAAACAACTTGCACTGAGCCTGGTCTATAAAGTCCGCTACACCTCCCCGATACTGAAGTACATGTCAAACTACTTCCTTAGCGTAAATGACCACCATAACCACAACACCAGGGGGAGCTCCAAAAACCACGTTAAACCAAAATTCCGATCGAACCATGGTGTGAACTCATTCTTCTTCTATGCCACGTCAATATGGAATGCATTCGTAACAGGTGTAAAAGAAAGTGCATCTCTATATTCCTTCAAAACCGCACTAAAAGAACACCTCCAGGCCACTTCAACCCTCCACATCGTAAATAATGTTAAATATTGTAGTCACATTAAAAAGTTAAAGTACCAATGATTGCCACACACACGCACACAAGGTGTGTCGAAATTATTCTCTGCATTTGACCCATCACCCTTGATCACCCCCTGGGAGGTGAGGGGAGCAGTGAGCAGCAGCGATGGCAACGCCCGGGAATATCATTTTTTGGGTGGTTTAACCGCCAATTCCAACCCTTGATGCTGAGTAGCCGCATCTTGCAAGCATTTTTTTAATTTTTATTTATAATCCTACAAAAATGAAATTCCAAAAAAAAGTGCAGTTCCCCTTTATATAATAAACATTTGGGTGTTTATAAGAGATGCGCGGATAGGCAATTATATCATCCGCAACCGCATCATTAAAGTCGTCATCCACCCGCCATCCACCCGAACCAACATTTAATCAAAACCGCAACCGCCCGCCACCCGCCCGTTGTTATATATCAGGGGTCTGCAACCTTTACCACTCAAAGAGCTATTTTGACCCGTTTCACAAAGTAAAGACGACAATGGAAGCCACAACCATTATCGCGAATAATTGCTGGTGCTCATCCAGATAATGAGAATAAGGGCGTGCCATGAAGCCATTGCCTTTGACGCCTTCTACAACATGTACAAACTGCTTGCCAGTCCAGCAACATGTTGAATGCAGCTTCCGCAGATACACGTACAAGATTGAAAGGCATACTGGGTGATACAGAATTCACTGATGGTTGTGACATAAACAACTTTAACACACTTACTAATATGCGCCACACTGTGAAGCCACACCAAACAATAATGACAAACACATTTCAGGAGAACATCCTGACAGTAACACAACATAAACGCAACCCAACAAATACCCAGAATCCTTTGCATCCATGACTATTCCTGACTATATTTTCACCCCCGCGCCCCCAACCCTGCCCACCTTACCGAAGCACTGGGGGGATTCTGGGTATTTGTTGGGTAACTTCAAGTGAGATTAACTTCAGCTACTGGAGAAGATTCCTCATATCATTGAGTGTAATTCAACAATTTGAAAGCAACCAGTGTGTGTTAAAAATTCAAGCATCTAAAAGCTTTTTTTTTTTTCCCCCTATGAAACACTTCTCTTTGTGCACTTAATCTTGTTTTTTATGTGTGGGACTTTAGCCATAAGCGTCGTGTGAACGGGCACGCATGGACCTTAACAAATACAAGCCGAACCAATTAGATAAGACATGAGTCATGCGAGCAAAATGTAGGCCACGGGTATGACCACGCCACAAGTTGACCAAGGTGATTTCCTATGTGGACTAAAAATACATGTGCATGGTTATTTATTGGCATTTTTTTCTTCTCTTTCACTTTAGCTTGCAGCCCTGGGACCTTCAAGTACAAGCAAGGGGACGGATTCTGTCTACCGTGCCCTGCAAACAGCCGGGCCAGTTCCGGGGCGGCGAGCCTTTGCTCCTGCCGAAACGGTTACTACCGATCGGACACGGACACCCCCGACTCGCCCTGCACTAGTAAGTGAAGACCGTTTTCTTTGTTCGACTACGTATCCTGTGGACAGTCAGAGTGAGAAGTGGGTGTACCAGGGGTGTCTTACTTGTTTTAGCTAAGGAGCCGCTTGGAGGAAAATCTGTGCACACGAGGGCCGGATTATTAAAATCATGGCAATAAAACAAAAAAAAAAATGTTGTCTTACTATGGCCACATTTTGAAAATATTACAATAAAAATATAGATAAAAATACAGGCAGATGTAGAGTTTAGATCAGGGGTAGGGAACCTATGGCTCTAGGGCAGTGGTCCCCAACCACCGGGCCGTGGCCCGATTGGTACCGGGCCGCAGAAGATCTTTTTATAAATTTTTATTTAAAAAAATAAAATATATATATATATTTTTTATTAAATCAACAGAAAAAAACACAATATACACTTACAATTAGTGCACCAACCACAAAAACCTCCCTTTTTCATGACAAAAATGTCCCTTTTTCATGACAAAGAAAAAAAATAAATAAATAAAAAGGATCCCCTCCCCCACCCGGGCCGCAGAACAAATTATTAAGCGTTGACCGGTCCGCGGATACAAAAAGGTTGGTGACCCCTGCTCTAGAGCAGGGGTCACCAACCTTTTTGAAACCAAGAGCTACTTCTTGGGTACTGATTAATGCGAAATTGCCAGAAATAGCAAATTTGCTTAATTTACCTTTAACTCTATTTTATTATTAATAATTAATGATATTTATCTTTGTGAAAACACTGATCGTCTTAATGATTTCTCACAATAAATATATATTTTTGATTACATGTTTTAAATAGGTAAAAATCCAATCTGCACTTTGTTAGAATATATAACAAATTGGACCAAGCTATATTTGTAAAAAAGACAAAATAAATACAAAAGATTTTGAAATAAGATTTAAATTTAATTCTACAGATTTTCTGGATTTGCCAGAGTATTTTTTTTTTAAATCATAATAAATTTGAAGACATATTTCACAAATAATCTTCGTCGAAAAAAAAAGAAGCTAAAATGAAGAATTAAATTAAAATGTATTCATTATTCTTCAATAAAAAAAATGTATGTACTCGAACATTGATTTAAATTGTCAGGAAAGAAGAGGAAGGAATTTAAAACGTAGAAAAGGTACTTTATATGTGTTTAAAAATCCTTTTTAAGGTTGAATTTTTTCGCTAAAATTGTCTTTCTGAAAGTTATAAGAAGCAAAGTCAAAAAATAAATGAACGTATTTAAACAAGTGAAGACCAAGTCTTTAAAATATTTTCTTGGATTTTCAAATTCTATTTGAGTTTTGTCTCTCTTAGAATTAAAAATGTCGAGCAAATCGAGACCAGCTTGCTAGTAAATAAATACAATTCAAAAAATAGAGGCAGCTCACTGGTAAGTGCTGCTATTTGAGCTATTTTTAGAACAGGCCAGCGGGCGACTCATCTGGTCCTTACGGGCTACCTGGTGCCCGCAGGCGTCGCGTTGGTGACCCCTGCTCTAGAGCCAGATGTGGCTCTTTTGATGACTGCATCTGGCTCTCGGATAAATCTTAGCGGACATTGCTTAACACGATAAGTAATTAATAATTCCGCTGGTAATCACAGTGTTAAAAATAACGTGTAAATGATAAAACATTCTCATGCATTTTAACCCAACCATCCGTTTTCGACCGCACATTTTCAGGATGTTGCATTAATGGTAAGAAGTATTGTATTTATTATTGGTTAACTTTTAGAATAACTATGTTATTAAAAAGAATAAAAGGCTTATTATACTCTAAAAATGTTGGTCTTTCTTAAAAATGCACGCATTTAATTGTATTCAGTGTTAAAAAATAATATATGGCTTTCACGGAAATATATTTTGAAATATTTGGCTTTCTTGGCTCTCTCAGCCAAAAAGGTTCCCAACCCTGTTTTAGATCCATGAAGGAAAGAAAAAAGTGAAACTAAATACATTTATATATGCATACATTTTTTTCGTATTATTTTTAAATAAATCAATTAATGTTTATGACAACTTATTTCCATAACACAATATAGAATGTGAGATATAACAGGATTGTGCATACAGTCGCGATCAAAAGTTTACATAAAGTTAAAGTTAAAGTTCCAATGATTGTCACACACACACTAAGTGTGGTGGAATTTGTCCTCTGCATTTGACCCATCCCCTTGTTCAGCACCTGGGAGGTGAGGGGAGCAGTGAGCAGCAGTGGTGGCCACGCCCAGGAATCATTTTTGGTGATTTAACCCCCAATTCCAACCCTTGATGCTGAGTGCCAAGCAGGGAGGTAATGGGTCCCAATATTATAGTCTTTGGTATGACAGGGCCAGGGTTTGAACTCACAACCTTCTAAACACTAGGTAAAGAACATAATGTCATGCCTGACTTGAGTTTCCAATCATTTCTACAACTCCTATTTTTTTTGTGATAGAGTGATTGGAGCACATACTTGTTGGTCACAAAAAACATTTATGAAGTTTGGTTCTTTTATGAGTTTATTATGGATCAGGACTTTGGGAAGGCCATTCTAAAACCTTAATTCTAGCCTGATTTAGCCATTCCTTTACCACTTTTGACGTGTGTTTGGGGTCGTTGTCCTGTTGGAACAACCAACTGCGCCAAAGACCCAACTTCCGGGCTGATGATTTTAGGTTGTCCTGAAGAATTTGGAGGTAGTCCTCCTTTTTCATTGTCCCATTTACTCTCTGTAAAGCACCAGTTCCGTTAGCGGCAAAACAGGCCAAGAGCATAATACTACCACCACCATGCTTGACGGTCGGCATGGTGTTCCTGGGATACAAGGCCTCACCTTTTGTCCTCCAAACATATTACTGGGTGTTGTGGCCAAACAAATAATTTTTTGTTTCATCTGATATCACATGGACAAAGATAAGACCTTCTGGAGGACAGTTCTGTGGTCAGATGAAACAAAAATTGAGCTGTTTGGCCACAAATACCCAGCAATATGTTTGGAAGAGATAAGGCAAGGCCTTTAATCCCAGAAACACAATTCCTACCGCCAAGCATGGTGGTCGTAGTATTACGCTCTGGGCCTGTTTTGCTCTCAATGGAACTGGTGCTTTACAGAGAGTAAATGGGACAATGAAAAATGAGGATTACCTCGAAATTCTTCAGGACAACCTAAAATCATCAGCCCGGAGGTTGGGTCTTGGGCGCGGTTGGGTGTTCCAACAGGACAGTGACCCCAAACACACGTCAACAGTAGTAAAAGAATGGGCACGAATTAAGGTTTTATAATGACCTTCCCAAAGTACTGACTTAAAGGTGTGGACAATGCTGAAGAAACAAGTCCATGTAAGAAAACCAACACATTTAGCTGAAATGCACCACTTTTGTCAAGAGGAGTGGTCAAAAATTCAACCATTTTTATAACTTTATGGGGTTCCCGGGACCCCATTTTGAAAATTCCTAGCGCCAACACTGATGGAGTATTGGTGCGTGCAAAAAAGCAGCAGGTGGCTGTGGCCTGCGGGCCGGTCCTAACATTGGTCAAATAGTTTAAACCCCAGCCGAGTCATACCAAAGACTATAAAAATGGGACCCATTACCTCCCTGCTTGACATTCAGCATCAAGGGTTGGAATTGGGGGTTAAATCACCAAAATTATTTGCGGGCGCGGCCCCCGCTGCTGCTCACTGCTCCCCTCACCTCCCAGATGGTGAACAAGGGGAAAGGTCAAATGCAGAGGGTTATCTCACCAAACCTAGTGTGTGTGTGTGTGACAACCATTGGTACTTTAACTTTAACTTAATCATGCCGGGGGCCTTGACTTTGACACCCCTGGGGTAGACCGATCAATCCTGAAGATTCCAAGCCATCAGTAATGGTTATCACCACTCGGGACAGAAGCTCTTTCTCCCACAGAGAAGGCAAACACGTCTGCTTGTTTTCCCAACGTTATCCGAGAACATTATCCCCCTGTTCCAGCTGCCGTCAAACACCAGTTTATCTCTACTCAAGGTTTTTGGGTTTTTATCAACAAAGTAAGACAGGGGTGTCAAACTCATTTTAGCTCAGGGGCCGCATGGAGGAAAAGCTATTCCCCGAGTGGGCCGTAACGGTAAAATCATGGCATCATAACTTAAAAATAAAGACAACCCCAGGTTGTTTTTTCTTTGCTTTACTTTTGGCCAAAAATAGGACAAGCACATTATGAAAACGTACAAATCATGAATAATCCTCAAGAGTGTTGAAATTGGTGCAGCTTCAAAATCTCAATGAGCTTAGACTTTGTCTCAGTGTATCGACAAAGCCAGGATTGAACTCCAAGACGCAGTCTTTCTGGGATTTAATCCAGCGCTCACTCAACAAACTGTAGGAAAGTGCCGAATTACCATGTGTTCGAAGCAGAAGACATAAAACGGGGCCCTGCGATGAGGTGGCGACTTGTCCAGGGTGTAAAACGCTTTCCGCTCGAATGCAGCTAAGATAGACTCCAGCACCCCCCGCGAGCCCAAAAGGGACAAGCAGTAGAAAATGGATGGGATGTGGGTCGAGGACGAGGAGGAGCCACAGTCACCCTTTACTGTGTACCTCTTGCTTGGCCCCGGTATAAACCGTTTGCTTGCCTAACAGAATTGCTATTGTGACATCCAGTGGACACATTTAGAACAGCAGTTTCTTTCATTAAAAAAAAAAAAGGAGCACATTTTTATACTTGGCAAACTCATACGCGGGCCAGAAAAAAACCTGGGCCGTTGGTTTGATTCCCCTTGATGTGAAAAACTGATGCATTGATGGAAGACCATTGCATGCATTGCTGGGCCCCAGTATAAACCGTTTGTTTGCCTAACAGAATTGCTATTGCAACATCCAGTGGACACTTTTAGAACAGCAGTTTCTTTCATAAAATAAATAAAAGCAGCTATTTTTTTATACTTAGCAAACTCATCACGCGGGCCGGAAAAAACCCGGGCCGTAGGTTTGACACCCCTGATGTAGAAGATGATGCATCGTCGGTATGAACCGTTTGCTGCCTAACAGAATTGCTTTTGTGACATCCAGTGGACACATTTAGAACAGCAGTTTCTTAGGTTAAAAAATTGTATTTAAAAAAAGCAGCTATTTTTTATACTTGGCAAACTCATCACGCGGGCCGGAAAAAACCTGGGCCGAACGTTTGACACCCCTGATGTAGAAGACGTTGCATTGATTGGAGACCATTGTGTGCATTGCTTGATCTCTGGTATAAACCGTTTGTTTACAGTTTGTTACGTAAAAAAAAATCATCAAACTCATCACGCGGGCCAAAAAAACCCTGTCCGCGGACTTGATCCAGCCCGCAGGCTGTAGGTTTGACACCTCTGGTGTAGGAGACGATGCATTGATTGGAGACCATTGCGTGCATTCCTTAGCCCCGGTGTACATCATTTGCTTGCCTAACAGAATTTATAATATGACATCCAGTGGACACATTTCGGACAACAGTTTCTTACGTACGTTTGACACCCCTGAGAATGCAATGATTGTCAACCTGACAAGAATCTACGTTTCTATGAAAAGATTAACAGGTAAACATGATAGCTATAGGCTATGAAGAGATAGCAGCTACACAACACCTTAGCACACAATAGCACAAAAGCTAGACATATATAATACTCATTGAACAATCAAAGGTGACATTTGTCAATTCGAACAAGTATTAAAAAATATAATTGCATATTCCTCGCACAAACAAAGTCTGCAAAGCAGAATAAGATAGTTTCCAGTAACAAACGTGTCCACATCACTCAACTTAATGTGTTACGTGCTTGTGGTATTGATAGTACTGACACTTGGATGATGTGTTGAATTGTTTGGTGAGCACGTAATAGGAGTTAAATGGTGAATCGGTTATACTTGTATAGCGCTTTTCTACCTTCAAGGTACTCAAAGTGCTTTGGCACTATTTCCACATTCACCCATTCACACACACTGGTAGCGGGAGCTGCCATGCAAGGCGCCAACCGCGACCCATCAGGAGCAAGGGTGAAGTGTCTTGCTCAAGGACACAACGGACGTGACTGGGTCGGTAGAAGCTGGGGATCGAACCAGGAACCCTTAGGTTGCTGGCACGACCACTCTCCCAACTGCCCGACACCGTCTTTGTTAAGTGACACGTACGATCACCAACTGACACATTTGATACTAACGGTTACGATCCGATAATTATATCGCATATAAGTGCTCAGTGGCCCAGTGGTTAGAGTGTCCGACCTGAGATCGGTAGGTCGTGAGTTCAAACCCCGGGCGGGTCATACCAGAGACTATAACAATGGGACCCATTGGCATTCAGTAGGAACGGCGTGGCGCAGTGGGAGAGTGGCCGTGCGCAACCCAAGGGTCCCTGGTTCAAATCCCACCTAGTACCAACCTCGTCACGTCCGTTGTGTCCTGAGCAAGACACTTCACCCTTGCTCCTGATGGGTGCTGGTTGGCGCCTTGCATGGCAGCTCCCTCCATCAGTGTGTGAATGGGTAAATGTGGAAGTAGTGTCAAAGCGATTTGAGTACCTTGAAGGTAGAAAAGCGCTATACAAGTACAACCCATTTATTTTATTTATTTATCAAGGGTTGGAATTGGGGGTTAACTCACAAAAAATGATTGCTGGGCGTGGCCACCGCTGCTGCTCACTGCTCCCCTCACCTCCCAGGGGGGCAAACAAGGGGATGGGTCGAATGCAGAGGATAATTTCACCACACCAAATGTGGTGAAATTAACTTTTTAACTCTGATATCGGCAAAAACAACAACAATATTGTGAAATGATACGGGTTATGTGATATTATATTGGATTCAAGCATTGCTGCAGCGTGTTTACTTTGCTGGGGTGAGGCGGTTAGTGGCGGGTGTCCCCCAGCAACACCGAGATAAGATTTATGGTAATTAGATAAGAATTGTCAATGGATTTCCTCACACACACACACATACACACACACACTGAGTAGTAGTTGTGAGAAAGCAATTCAAATGTAAAGCTGGAGCACACTCATTAGAAAGGGAAACAAATGTCCTAGTTAACATTAAAAAAAACATCAACAATGGCACAGGAAAAGGAGCACGATTGAACACATTTGTGTGTAACGATGCAAGCTGACTTCTCTATTGCCCGTCCCAAAAAAATGATGCACCTATTATGCACGGGGATTGCATTCGTACTCATTCCCAACCTATTTTCCCTTCTCATCCCACCCCGCCTCCTACAGCTGTTCCCTCCGCCCCGCGCAACGTCATCTCCAGCGTGAACGAAACCTCGCTGGTCCTGGAGTGGAGCGAGCCCCGGGAGCTGGGCGGCCGCGACGACACCTTCTACAACGTCATCTGCAAGAAGTGCCTGCCCGAGCGGGGGATGTGCTCCCGCTGCGACGACAACGTGGACATCTCACCGCGCCACCTGGGCCTGACCCAGCGCAGGGTGGCGGTCCGCAACCTCCAGGCCCACACGCAGTACAGCTTCGAGATCCAGGCCGTCAACGGGGTCTCCAACAAGAGCCCTTACACGCCTCAGTTCTCCGCCGTCAACATCACCACCAATCAGGCCGGTAGGTTCCAGCTTTCCCTTTGTGAGGCCACTTGAACATGTGGGGCTTTGTTCAAAAATTACCTTCATGTGCCGGGGAAAGTAGTGATCAGTTCCTTGTGTGCAGGTAGGCGTGCGTTACGTAGTTCTACTTTGAACGGGGATCAAGAGCACAGACGGTCTTCTGAATGAGCTTACCAGAGAACTTTGTTTTAAACACCCACTGCTTGCTTTGTTCCAACACCACTCCAAATCGCAATAGGGAGTGTGCTCAACATGATGGAGTATTCTAGAAGCCCACTGCTCCGCCATCCCTACAGAAACACCAGTAACTAGGTCACTGTAGAAGACATACCGGATTGTCCGGACCGTAGGGCGCACCGGATTATAAGGCGCACCACCGATGAATGGTCTATTTTTGATCTTTTTTTCATATATAAGGCACGCCTTATATATGAAAAAAGATCGTTAAATGGCCGCATTAAATGAGTCCTATTATATATATTTAAAAAAAAAAAGGAAAACACTTCCTTGTGGTTCCCCAACCACTTTGCCCCCAGGTACCGGTTTAATGCATACTTGCCAACCCTCCCAATTTTCCCGGGTGACTCCCGAATTCCAGTGCCCCTCCCAAAAATCTCCCGGGGCAACCATTCTCCCAAATTTCTCCCGATTTCCACCCGGACAATAATATTGGGGGCGTACCTGAAAAGGAGACTATTATGACTATTATGTCTACTATGTCTCCGTTATCCAAAGGTTTATCTATAACCCATAAAGTAGGCAGGCAACATCCGGATTCCCATCATGCATTGCTTCAAAACTACGGCAAGTAGTAATGTCCAAAAACATAACAGAGGCGAAGCAGAAGTACGAAGAAGAGACATGGCGACGACGAGTAAGAAGAAGAAGTACGCTTGCAAGTTCCGAAATGATTGGAAAAAGTAATTTCAGTTCATCCAGGATAGCTCGAAGGGGAATGCAAATTTTGTAGATCAGACTTCCCCATTGAACACGGTGGCCGAACGGATGATAATATATATATATATATATATACTGCGATGAGGTGGCGACTTGTCCAGGTTCAACCCCGCCGACCACCTATACATATATATACAGTATATACTTAAAAATGTATACAACCCCCGCTACCTAAAAACACCACACCTCGACAACCCCCTCATTTCCCGAATTCGGAGGTCTCAAGGTTGGCAAGTATGTGTACGTGTGGCAGATAAAAATAGCAAAAAATACATCCTTTGGCTACAATCTGGCACATTAACATTTTATATGACCATTATTGTGCATTGCCCCATGTACTGTAACAAAGGAGTAAAAAAACGTCCGAACGGAACTCTCTAATAACTAAAGTGCCTTGGATAAATAATGTAAACTCACTACACCGGTATGTTTTAGCGCTTTCATGGCAAGTTTACTGACAGATATAAGTAAGAACTTTACACTAGTTTATATTAGAAATGGCAACAGGGGAGGATGGCTGTCACACAACAAGAAGATAGAGGAAAAAGACGAAGATTATCAACTACGGTGTCGGTTCGAACTACAAAGGCGGAAGCGCGCAATTTTTCAGGATCCCAAATACAGATCAGCAGGTACCAGAAAGCAAGAAAAGTTGCTTTTGCATAATATTGCAAAACAAAACGGCAGATAATATGTCTTACCTAATACTAATAATACTCAACAATCCATCAAGCGGTACGGCTTCATAGCTTACCAAAGTCTTACCAAAACATTTTGATGGTTTTTGAGTGCTGTGTGTAATGTTCTATATTTTTCACTAAACTAAACTAAATGGTCCCCAGGCCACACTTTGGTCACATTCCCTTCTGCATTAGTTTGGAGGTCCTTGGTCCGGACAATGTTGACGACCCCTGCTCTACTATTTTATGTGGCTTTGTGGACTCTGTTTTTATGATGTTTCACAATGTAAAAAAATAAATAAAAAAAGGCTTTTGTGATGGTTCTCACTGCATGCCTCTTAAGTTGGGCTCCGATCGCTTTGTTAAATTTGCTCAGTCTTGGTTTAAACAACGTAGAGGATTATCCGTGGCCCCCTCACCCCTCGTCATCTTTGCACCGTGGCCTTGTCCTTTACCCCTAGTGGCGCCGCTCTCCTGAAAGATGCTAAAGAAATGTCATCCCTTTGTGGATCTGGGACCCCAAGGCTCGACAGTGCCTCATGATAGGCCCTCATTGTTTTTATGAGGGGTGCAGTGCCGGGATGACAGACCCCCAGTGTCAATTCATGGGGAAAGCCTGAGTCACATTAGACCAGGAGGAAAGGGGCAAGAGAGCATCATCTGTGATTAGATTATCCCCCCCTGTAGTTCCAAGACTTTCCCCACATGTGCATTCAACTTTAAGAAGCAAAATAAATACTAGGGTGGTGATAAGCCCTGAGGGCCACCTCCATAGTTACTTCTACATCTGCCCCTTAAGGCCTGAGCCTAATCCCCTGGCTGGAGTAACCAGGGGATCTACTCCGGAACCATTGTCTTCTGAGAGAGAGAGAGGGGTGTGGTAGAGGTCTGGTATAGGGTGGGCGAAAAGACTTGGGGGGGAAGAAGAACAGAAGGATGTCAGGTCTCAGACACAAGCTGGATTTGGAGAAGAAAAAAAAATGGAAGGGGTCGAGGATCAAAAGAAAAAAAACAGGGATGGAAAAGTTTGAACGAGAATGGGGAAGCCTGCAGGGGAGGAGTGTTGGGGAAGATAAAGAAAAATGTTTAAGGTCTTTTGAAGACCGTTTAAATGCTAAATTTTTGGAGAATTTGTTTTTTTCATAAATACAATCTAATGAAATATCAATTATTTAAATACAACCATCAT
This sequence comes from Nerophis ophidion, assembly GCF_033978795.1. NCBI lineage: Eukaryota > Metazoa > Chordata > Actinopteri > Syngnathiformes > Syngnathidae > Nerophis > Nerophis ophidion. The sequence goes on along the minus strand of NC_084632.1, from coordinate 13,072,949 downwards.
TACATGTATTAATGTAAGGCTGACTTGTATTTTAAATCAAAACGTAATAATTGTGTAACATAAATGCACCAATGGGTGTTGTCGGTACAAAATGTTTTAATGTATCTTTTATTTTGACAGCACAGCGCTAGTGTTGTCCCGATACCAATATCAAAATTATTTTTGATACTTCTCGGCACTTTTCTAAATAAAAGGGACCACAAAAAACTGCATTATTGGCTTTATTTTAACAAAAAATGTTAGGGTACATTAAACATATGTTTCCTATTGCAAGTTTGTCCTTAAATAAAATAGTGAACATACTAGACAACTTATCTTTTAGTAGTGAGTAAACAAAAAAAGGCTCCTAAGGAAATTAGTCTGCTGCATAACATATTGTGTCATTTCTCATTCTATTATCTTGTCAACATTATTAAGGACAAGTGGTAAAAAAGGAATTATTAATATACTTGTTCATTTACTGTTAATATCTGCTTACTTTTTCTTTTAACATGTTCTGTCTACACTTCTGTTAAAAAGTAATAATTCCTTTAATCTTCTGTTGTTTGATACTTTTACATTAGTTTTGGATGATACCACAAATTTAGGTATCAATCCAATACCAAGTCGTTACATATTCAAAGTCCTCATGTGTCCAAGGACATATTTCCTGAGTTTATAAACATAATAAAAACTAAATTAGATGTTGTGATGCCAAAAACTAGACGTAATCATAGTAGTATCGACTAGATTCGCTCCTGTACTTGGTATCATTACAGTGGATGTTAGGTGTAGATCCACCAATGGCGTTTGTTTACATTTTGACGCCGGTGAGCTACGGTGTGTAGTGAAGCATGTTTAGCTATTCCTCGTCCTGCAGGGATGATACTTGTAAGAAACTTACTTCATTTGTCCACATAGAGCAGAGGTCTCAAACTCAATTTAGCTGGGGGCGACAGGATGCAGAAACTGGGTGAGGCTGGGCCGCAAGAAAAAATCTAACATGCACTTTTAAATGAATTCACCTTCTTTGAATGGTTTTCCCGCCTTAGCAACATACTTGCCAACTCTCGCGATCTTTCTGGGAAACACCCGAACATCAGTGCCTCTCCCGACAATCTCACCGGTCAATCATTCTCCCGGCTTCTACCCAGACAACAATATTAAGGGCGTACCGTACAATCTGCCGTATCGTCCGCTAATCAAACGTACAAACAGTGTGCCGGCCCAGTCACATATGGTATGAAACTCCTGCATACCCACGGAAGTGACTGCAAGACATACTTGGTCAACAGCCATACAGGTCACACTGAGGGTGGCTGTATAAACAACTTTAACACTGTTACAAATATGCGCCACAATGTGAACCCACACCAAACAAGATTGAAAAACACATTATGGGAGAACATCTGCATCGTAACACAACATAAACACAACCGAACAAATACCCAGAATCCAATGCAGGCCTAACTCTTCCAGGCTACAATAGGGGGCGGGGTGTGTATATTGTAGCCCGGAAGAGTTAGGGCTGCGTGAAAAATCGAGGATATGCAAGTATGACGTAAAGCGCCATTCATGTAAAACTCGCGTGCCGCACCAACATTACATTTATAACGAGGTGCGGGCCGCAAAATAACGTCTCGCGGGCCGCGTGTTTGAGACCCCTGGCATAGAGGTAAGGAATAGTGATTTAGAAGTAGCTAAAACACTAGGCTGGACTTTAGCCGCTAGCTAGCTCGCCATGTCTTCCTGAGTCCGTTTCAGTGTTATAACTTCACCTTTATTGTTAGTTGTTAGTTTTTAAGCCAAAATGTGTTCATTCTCCCTTTTCTGTCTACACACTGTTTCTGCTTGTAGGTACTCTGTGATTGTGCCCTGTCGAACATGCTCGTCTGATCTTAAACCAGTAATGTCATGACTTGGGGGGTTGGAGGGGTTGGATGACCGGTACTTTTCAGAGGTCGGTGTAGTACCGAATATGATTCATTAGTATCACGGTACTAAGTACCTAAGTTGCACACAGTATTGTTATTGTGAAGGCTGGAAATGTGCTGCTGTTCCTAAGGACGATTGTCTGCTAGAGACGGGGCTGCTCAGCAACATTTAGCATGTGTGATATTAGAATATTAGCGAGCATTAGAAGCAAGACAGTTGGAGTTATGAAACAGGCCTCAGAGTAGGAGAGCGTGAGTCAGAGTCAGACAAGACCAGAACTGGGGAAGAGAGGAAAGAGCGACAGAAGCAGACGACTCTCAGCTTGAAAAAGGTACAAAAAGCCTGGAAAGTCAGGTGGGTGGAAGAGCAGCATGTTTTAAAGTGTTTTTCTTTGACTATGCACCGTGTAATATGTGTGATTATGCCCACATCACTGTCCACGGGGTGTCCACATTTACATGCATAGTTGTAGGTTTCTCGCTCCCTATCCAAGGTCTCTCAGAAAAGTACAATGGGTTTACCACTTTGTTTAGCAATCTAATAATTTACATCCAAAAAACAAAAAAAATCTTAATTTTGTCTATTTTGTTTTGTGGCTTTGTGTAGCTCCTTCTGCAGTACCCACGGTTCACCTGATGGCGGCCACAGCCAGCACCATGAGCCTGTCCTGGCTGCCTCCGGAAAAACCCAACGGAATTATTCTGGATTATGAGATTAAGTACCATGAGAAGGTGAGCAGAAATGTAAGTCCTCTAATTCGATTCAATTTCACTGACACTCACGGCCACTGTGTCATTTGAGCATTTGTAAAACGAGGGAAACAATACCACTGCTGATAAACACATGGTTGCGGAGAGGCGAGTCCCCCGTTCCCGATCTTTGTTTGTGTAATCCTCCTCGAATTATTCCCCTCTTTCTTTTCTCTCACTGCTTGAGAATTTACCATCTTGCCGTTCTGTACACACACCCCTGATTCTACATTTCTACACCTCCCCCTGCCATCCACATACCCCCCGTCGTCTCTCCATCCGTCCATTACAAAGTAGTCTTCCGGAGTGCACAGAACTGTGACGATGTGCCTTGGGGAGTAAACAAAGGCATTCAGTGTATATCTGCCGTTTTGTTGTCTCGCCCTTGTCCCTTCGGATTAACAAACCAGCTATAAGACGTCTCACCATTTCTTTGTCTTACTTTTTCATCCAACTGTCACCAGTTAACAACGTGAAATTGGTCAGCCATGATAGAAACAGCAGCTATCGCAGCGAGATGATGATTAATGAGACACCCCGGGGGTCTTGTACGGCCCGTGTTGTAGTGTTCTCATCACCGACTATGTCCATCTGCAGGATCAGGGGGAAGCCATCGCTCATACAATGACGGCCCAACGGAGCAACGCCCGCATCGAAGGCCTCAAGGCGGGTACGCCTTACGTGGTGCAGGTCCGTGCACGGACAGTCGCCGGTTACGGTCGTTACAGCAGCCCGGCGGACTTCAGCACCAACCTGCAAAGTACGTCTCCCTCAGACTTGTGTCATTATGGGGCTTAGCAGTGGAAACCCCCATGACAGTTATTTGAAAATGCCTTTGAACGTAAGGATGGCTCAGAAGCTTAGAGAGCCTGATGATGCTACACCTATTTTCCATGCGAAAAGAACCCAAAGCCTTGAAGGGGAAGGATGAAAATCTACTCCCAAGCAATCAGTCAAGGAATCATCCTTGGAATTGCTGCTTGTGATTAAAAGGACATTCTAAGGCTGACTATGGTCATCTTATTAAATGTGGTTGGTACTTGAGTCAGATACAGTCTCAAGAACACAGAGAGACATTTTTACTTAAGTGCTACTTTTAGGAGGCAAACTGTACAAACCAATCTTGTGCACCAGTTCGGATTACAAGTTCGCTGAGCATCTCTCTCTTCTCATCAAACCTTCAGCCGACCCACCCAAAATGTGGCAAGAGCAGCTACCCCTCATCGTTGGATCGGCTACTGCCGTCTTCGTCTTCATCATCGCCGTTGTGGTCATCGCTATTGTCTGCCTCAGGTAATAATAACATCATTGTCACACTGGAAAAACGAAACTATGAATGTGTAAAGAAAATGGATGTACAGATCGGGGAGTTCAAAGTATTGCCGGGGCTTCGTGGCATGTGGTGGAGGATATATTCAAATCAACTGGAATAAACAGATAGCTTTAAAGGTCAACATTGTTTACATGTCCTCTAAACCACACCAGAACTGCCCCGGTGGATTGCCGTGTGCCACCTGTGAGGCCACTGAATGCCAGACAGCCTTGTGAAACTGTGAATAGTAAACAGCTTTGGGTAAAACGCTACTTTTCACACTGGACTCAGCACGGCGGAGCAGCTGTTAGGTCTGATAGGCTTGTGCTCCAAGCTCAGCATTGGCTGTGCCGTTTCCTCACCACAAAGACCCCAGGTGTGCCCTTGTCTGGAGGGTCCAGTTATTGAGAGGACAAAAGCTGCTGTTCACACATTTCACAAAGTTAAAACATCATTTGGGGTGAAGCGTATTTGTTTGTCCTTATGAAACTTATTTGTCAAGCAAACAGCCACATTTATGCATACACACACACACACGTGTGAAAGGTTGGCACCCACCACTGACTGGCGCCCACCCGGTTCCCTTCACAAGCCTGCTTAGGCAGCGGCTGACAAGCGTGGGCATCGGTCATGGTACAATGAATAATAATCTCCCTGTCTCCTCCTCCACTCCTCCCCTCCTGCCTCCCCGCTCTCGTCTATTTTCACACCGTTTCATTGTGTCTCTCGTAGGGTCTCGGCTTAACCACTGCTTAGACTGCTCCCACAGAAGAACAGAGAGAAAATAATAACAGAAACGCAGGGCTTCGGCATATTCCGGAACCAAATTAGAATTTGAAATAAGATGCAAATCACCATCGGGTATTATTGCCCCGGTTACTGCTTAGACAACAAAGGAAGCGCATTAACATGCAATTTCAAAAACCCGGCCCCCTCGCGATGCCATCATATTTGTATCCGCCCTCCGAACTCCCCGAGTACAGATGGGGAAAAAAATGGAAGGAATGTACAGAACGACAGACAGAGCGAGCATCTGAGGAGAAACTAAGAGACGACGTGAATAAAACAGTTTGATATTTGCAGGGAACGAAAGGCCAACTGTTTGAGTCCGTCTAAGCTGCTCATAATGATGGTACACAGACTGAACTCGCTGTTTCAGACATGGTTTCGACTTTCTTATTTAGTAGTTCCCCTTGTTTCCAGTGCTATGTTTGGTTATGCTGCTGAGGTCTGCAGCAGCAATCGGAATCTGCGTCATGTCACGGTCTCTTCTAAGTTAGTGTTTTCTTTCAACAGAAAGCAGAGGAATGGTTCAGAGTCCGAATATACGGAGAAACTTCAGCACTACAGTAAGTACCTGTGTCGCCACGCTCGTATTTTACGCCGATTGGACGGAAACGTTCCCGTTATGTTGTGGATCTCGAGCTTGACAACATAGATTCACTTTCCTGTTCTTGCCACTGAATCCCCTATAGTCACTCCGGGAATGAAGGTCTACATTGATCCCTTCACCTACGAGGATCCCAATGAAGCCGTGAGGGAGTTTGCCAAAGAGATTGACGTCTCCTGCGTGAAGATCGAGGAGGTCATCGGCGCAGGTAACCCACCAAAGCTCCTGAGCTACAGGGGGAAGACTGCTAGTCACCTCCAGGCCATACCGTTAGAGGACTTCACACCAAGCGGTACTTTCACTCAATTCATCGGTATGCCCTTCCCCCATCCCTCTCTTCCACCTCACTTGTCACTTTTTTAGCAATTCTTCTCTAGTCGTATACAGATTTTTCCCAGCTAAATACAAGTCTTTGGTTAAATATGATTCACAGTCCTAGCACCTTGTTCCTCACGTAATGTTTAGAGTAGATCTCCATTTGTGTTGAACCCAAACTTGGGACTGGTTTCACAAAGAGCTGTGATCCAAATTCTAATCCACGGCAGACCTTACAAAATAAATTTTTGATGATACTCATTATTTAGTAGAACACTTTCACACATACCCTCTCTCAGATCAGGTTATTTTAAAGGGGCCGTATTATGATTTTTAATCTAGATCTAATACCTTTCCTTGTGGTTTACATAACATAGAATCTTAGATTGGAAAGGTGTGTGCAATTGAACCCCTCCATGCCTCGTTTTAGCGGTACACTTCTGTACCGACAAATACAATTTAGAACCATACGCTACTTTTTAGTGGAATTGGCAACAGTGGAGGATTTTAGCATTCTCCCATGTGTGAATGAGTTAGAGTCTGACCCGCACTGAGAGGGAAGCAAAGACGAAGAAACTTCAGAACCGAGGAGATGAAAGCATGTCAAAAGTTAGTTTGTTAGCTTTCTCTTTCCATGTCTTTCAGTCCCTACATCTATAAGTATACAGGCTTAGGGTATTATAATGTATGCCTTCCTATTCATCTTTTCATGTAGTCTGGTTAAGCTAACGTATCATTACACGTTTTAATCTACTTTTACTGGACTAACTGCTACATTGGAGCCACCGTTGCCATAAATTTTAGAAACAGTCTCCGGGATTAAATGTCATTTGGGTAAATCTTTTTGTATATTATCCTCAGACCGAGACTGGTTTCTTAGCCAGGCTATGTACTTCATGTCCGGCAGAAATTCTCGCTGGGTCCCACTTCCAAAACGCCGAGTAGGACTTTTTATTCATTCATAAGCGGCTGCAAGCTTGTGTAGTGACCTGTGCTGGTTAATACAACCAATAATAAAACATTGTCAGTTTTTGGTTCACACCGTGGACATATTTTTGTTTGAACGACTCTCCTGCTAAGGAAAATAGAAATGGTGGCTCTGCACAGAGTTTCTCTTAAAACCTCTACCATCTGCTGATGTTAAATGTTTGGTAAACTTAAACTTAGACTTAAGACTTGATCCACAACGGAAATTGTTCCACAGAGAAGCGTCACAAATCTGTGCAAAATTGTTTCATAATTATCTCAACATCTCAATTTATGGGGGATCCCAATCACAAAAACATGTGACGAGAGGCAAGAAAAGTGGGTTTTGCATAATGTGACCCCTTTAAGTCAGTTGAGAAGCCCCCAAAATTCAGTAACATGAAAAATGTCTGCGTCATCCAGATACCGGGATAACATTACAGTCTACCCAAAAAAACACCAAAATGTCGGTTTTAAAACATCCTTCACTCCTCTTCCTTTGACTCCTTAATACGGATATCTTGTTTCAAAGACAGCAACCGAAATATGAGTAATACTCACTGTGACACATAGTTTTAAATTTGTGTAATTTACACCGATGCGACCATAAAATAAAGTAGTAGTCGAGTTGTCCGGAACACGGGGTCTCAAAGAGCATCTGATCTTTTCTAAAAGTCATCTTTGTGAAACCATCCCACAAAACAGGAGAGTTGCTGTGCAAGGACAGAGAAATGATCTCGTGTAAATGAGTATAACAAAACAACAAACATGTCAAACAGTGTCTTACTGTAAGTCTTTATAAGGCATGTATTTGAAATGTGTGATTTAAAATATGAAAAGTTAGATTCTTAGAGCTTGTGGAATTAGTACGGTCTTTGTGCCATCTCTAGGGCCCTCTGTTTAGTTACAGAATAGCATCGACTTACATTTCCCCAAGACTCCCCTGCAGTAATACTGCTTTATGAACTTTATACTACAAATAGTGGACAACATTTATTGAGTCTTAAACAAGTAACTTGAGAATATATCCTTCCAAGCTACTTTCTAACTTTTGTTGACATACGATCCTTGCACATAATACTTCTTCCTCAGTCTGGTTAGTTCTTGTCTTTGACATTTGATGTTGTCGTTGTGTAAATGGTAGAACATTTGTCTTACATCTGTTTTGACATTAATTCTATAGTTATACCTCTGCTCAAAAAGCTGCAGGACTTCCGAGTGAGCTTTAGTTCTAGCAATATTCTGAGCCAATATGGAGGACGTTGTGATGGCGAAGGACAGAGTCCCTGCTACTGCTTCTGCTACTACCTTTACTACTGCTACTACTACTACTCCTACTACTACTACTACAGCTCTTCTGCTGCTGAGGCTACTACATGAAACCTGTGACTTCCCAGCATTCGCAGTGACAACCCCATGTTTTCCGTGTCCTCTCTCCTCTCCCCGCTGATCCATCCCTACGTTCTTTCCCTGGCCCCCTCCTTTAACTTTCCTCACATCTGCACCACTGTCGACATAAATCACTGTGGCCGCCATGAATTTCTCTCGCACCTGTGCACACGCTTGGTGTAGACTCAAAACGTAAAGCATCCACTTCCCCGAGAACCCCCAAACTTCTGTCCCCGCCTATGTCCTCCTCTTGTGCCTACTACTCCGACTCGTCCATAGCATAGCTCCACTTGCCAGCGTCAATGTTACCTTTCCTAATTACCCCCCCCATCCACTCCTATCATCATCACATGCAATTATTTATATCTCTGCATCAGCTCAAATTATGCTTCACCCGCTTTAGTTCATTGGCACATAATCACTCCTCCATCACCACCATCCTTTGACTATGGCCTAGAGTCCTGGCTTTTTTTGTGCAGTTCCCCCTGTCCCACACCTGCTACCCTTCCCTTGCTCCTTGGTTCTAACCAGTTAACTGTTCCCTCTGCCCTCTCTGCCCCCACTCTCCTCCACTGTTCCATCATGCCTCTACCCCCCACCCCCTTGTCTCTCTATTTGTCCATTCTTCCTCTCCGTCTTTGCCCTTTCTCCTTGGCCGTTCCGACCTGGGCTCTCTCGCAGGAGAGTTTGGAGAGGTGTGCCGCGGTCGCCTCAAGCTGCCTGGCCGCCGAGAGATCATCGTCGCCATCAAGACTCTCAAAGTGGGATACACCGACCGGCAGAGGAGAGACTTCCTCTCCGAGGCATCCATCATGGGGCAGTTTGACCACCCCAATATTATTCGCTTGGAGGGCGTGGTCACCAAGAGCCGACCGGTGATGATTGTGACCGAGTTCATGGAGAATGGAGCGCTGGACTCGTTCTTAAGGGTGAGGACACACTTGTGTAATGGTAAGAAAGGGGATTCGCATGGACCCATTTTTCGCGGTTTTAACCAGCTCAGTGGCCTTGTGGTTAGAGTGTCTACCCTGGGTCTGGAGGGTCGGGAGTTCAAACCCCGGGTCATCCATCCATCCATTTTCTACCGCTTGTCCCTTTTGGGTTCGCGGGGGGCGCTGGTGCCTATATTCGTTACAATTGGGCGAAAGGCACGGTACACCCTGGACAAGTCTCCACCTCATCGCAGGGCCAACACAGATAGACAGACAACATTCACACACTAGGGCCAATTTAGTGTTGCCAATCAACCTATCTCCAGGTGCATGTTTTTGGAGGTGGGAGGAAGCCGGAGTACCCGGAGGAAGGAAACCCACACAGTCACCAGGATAACATGCTAACTCCACACAGAAAGATCCCGAGCCTGGGATTGAACCCAGAACTACTCAGGACCTTCGTATTGTGAGGCAGATGCACCAACCCCTCTTCCACCGTCCTGCCTTACCCCGGGTCATACCAAAGTCTATGAAAATGGGACCCATTGCCTCCCTGCTTGGCACTCAGCATCAAGAGTTGGAATTGGGGGTTAAATCACCAAAAATGATTCCCCGGTACGGCACCACTGCTACCCACTGCTCCCCCTCCCCTCCCAGGGGTTGAGCATGGGGATGGGTCAAATGCAGAGGACAACAAATTTTTCCACACCCAGTGTGTGTGACAATCGTTGAGTCTTTAACTGGAAACATGACAAATTGGGGGGTACACTGTCCACTTTAGCCGCCGGTGTTTTTTGGCAATTCCATCTTTGACCACATCGAAAGTTTCTGTGCAAAACGATTAAACCCCCCCCACCTTCAGATCCACCCAGATATAAGGCATTTGCAGCATAAGTTATTTGTCAACCAGAACAAATCTGTTTGACATTTCTATTATTTATTTCAATCATGTAATAGGAAAGCAAGTGTATCTTGCTTGGAACACAGTTGTTCTATAGCCCAACTCACCCGGGCCATCCTGTTTTTTTCTTTTGCCAGCTCAACGACGGGCAGTTCACAGTGATCCAGCTGGTTGGCATGCTGCGTGGCATTGCAGCTGGCATGAAGTACCTGTCAGATATGAACTACGTGCACAGAGACTTGGCAGCCCGTAACATTCTGGTCAACAGCAACCTGGTTTGCAAGGTGTCCGACTTCGGCTTATCCCGTTTCCTGGAGGATGACCCGACGGATCCCACCTACACGAGCTCACTGGTAAGTCAGGTTAAAACTGTGTGTTTGTGTACGTACTTGTTGAAGGTGCTGCATTTTCAAACAAGGCAACAATTGTCTTCGTAGATAAACTATAACTCGGACTCCAAAAGCAACATCTCTAAGTTTGCACGTATACCAAAAAAAAACAAAAAACAATGTAACGTTGAAATGTTTTAAGTGTTTTTGTGTTGTTTACTTCGGGTAGGAGCAGCACCACCAGGGCAAACACATTGTTTGATCAGATAGTCTTTGGAAAGTCACTGTCGTTAACTAACCCAAAACTGTTTTTATCAACTCAGATATATTTCGAAAGTGAGAAATTTGTGGTCAAAATTGGATCTCGAAATGATCATTCACACGTTCATTTTGTCTCACATTGACTATTGCAATTCTCTCTTCACCCTTTTCAACAAGTCAACGCTAAAGATTGATTGATTGATTGATTGATTGCTACTTTTATTAGTAGATTGCACAGTACAGTACATATTCCGTACAATTGACCACTAAATGGTAACACCCCAATAAGTTTTTCAACTTGTTTAAGTCGGGGTCCACGTTAATCAATTCATGGTAAGAGACTTCAGACTGTACAAAATGCGGCTGCCAGACCCTGAACAGCCCATATCACCCCCATTTTATCCAGGCTTCATTGGCTTCCCGTTAAATTCCGCATGGAGTTTAAAATTTTAGTCCTGACATTCCGTGCGTTGCATGGTGGGGCCCCTCAGTACATCACTGTGCAGCCTCCGGTCTTCTAAAGATCTCGAATACTTGTGGAGACCTGGCGTTCCAGGCTATAGCTCCCAGACTCTGGAACAATTTCCACCAGTCCCTTTGTGATCTTGATTGCATTGAGACTTTTAAGAAACATATGAAAACTTCTCTTTTTAGTAAAAACTTTTAGTTAATGCACCTTTTAACTATCCGGTTTAATCCACTTTGTATCCTTTTTATGATGGCACCCCTATTTTGAATTGAATCGTTGTTAGACTTCGCCTATGTTTTGTACAGCGCTTTGTGATTTTATCTGCGAAAAGCGCGCTATAAATAAAATGTACTTACTTACTTACATTGCACAACATGCTCTCATCCTTCATTGGCTTCCCGTTAAATTCCGCATTGAGTTTAACATTTTAATTCCGTGCGTTACATGGTGGGGCCCCTCAGTACATCACTGTCTTCAGGCCAGGGTCTTCTAAAGATCCCGAATACTCGTGGAAACCCAGCATTCCAGGCTATAGCTCCCGGACTCGGGAATAATTTGCATCAATCCCTTCGAGATCTTGACTGCGTTGAAACTTTTAAGAAACATTTGAAAACTTCTCTTTTTAGTAAATCTTTTAGTTAATGCACCTTTTAACTATCAGTTTTGAATCCACTTTGTATCAATACATGATGTTGGCCCTGTTGTTTTACAAACCCCGTTTCCGTATGAGTTGGGAAATGGTGTTAGATGTAAATATAAACGGAATACAATGATTTGCAAATCCTTTTCAACCCATATTCAGTTGAATGCACTACAAAGACCAGATATTTGATGTTTGAACTCATAAACTTTATTTATTTATTTTTTTGCAAATAATAATTTCATGGCTGCAACACGTGCCAAAGTAGTTGGGAAAGGGCATGTTCGCCACTGGCTTTCGATTTGCATAGTAGAGCGTCAACTTGCACTTACAGATGTAACGATTAGCTGTATTTAGTGACAGTGGTTTTATGAAGTGTTCCTGAGCCCATGTGGTGATATCCTTTAGAGATTGATGTCGGTTTTTAATACAGTGCCGTCTGAGGGATCGAAGGTCACGGTCATTCAATGTTGGTTTCCGGCCATGCCGCTTACGTGGAGTGATTTCTCCAGATTCTCTGAGCCTTTTGACGATATTATGGACCGTAGATGTTGAAATCCCTACATTTCTTGCAATTGCACTTCGAGAAACGTTGTCCTTAAACTGTTTGACTATTTGCTCACGCAGTTGTGGACAAAGGGGTGTACCTCGCCCCATCCTTTCATGTGAAAGACTGAGCATTTTTTGGGAAGCTGTTTTTATACCCAATCATGGCACCCACCTGTTAGCCTGCACACCTGTTCCAAATAAGTGTTTGATGAGCATTCCTACACTTTATCAGTATTTATTGCCACCTTTCCCAACTTCTTTTTCACGTGTTGCTGACATCAAATTCTAAAGTTAATGATTATTTGCGAAAAAAAAAATGTTTATCAGTTTGAACATCAAATATGTTGTCTTTGTAGCATATTCAACTGAATATGGGTTGAAAATGATTTGCAAATCATTGTATTCCGTTTATATTTACATCTAACACTATTTGCAACTCATATGGAAACGGGGTTTGTAAATTGAATTGTTGTTTTACTTCACCTATGTTTTGTACAGCCCATTGTGATTTTATCTGTGAAAAGCGCGTTATAAATAAAATGTGCTTACTTACATCGCACAACATTTTTACATTATTGTATGGCATGTGTCGTACTCATAAGTTGCAAACCCTGCACCAAAAGTCCACAAAACCGTTTGCTTTTTGAGGAATTAGTGCGAGTGCATTATCACTGAAAAAGTATGTATTTCAAAAGCCATTTTTTTTTACTAAATGTATTGAAGTAGCCTGGATTATTTGGCACAACTAGATCAATAACAAGAAACTACCGTCATAAAAACAGTTTTGTTCAGCTAATCAATACACATGTTTTTGCTGACATTTAGAAATATGAAGCACATTTAATAGTATTGTTATCCTAACGCAGGGGTGTCCAAACTTTTTCCACTGAAGGCCACACACAGAAAAATTAAAACATGCGGGTTGATATTTTTCATTTTCAAACCATAACAAAATATATGGATTCTTTTTTTTTTTTTTACCTTTAGGACTCCCAGGGACCATAGAGGGTCTCCGTCATAAACATGTTAAAACTAAGTCCACCGATTATTTTCATTTTTATGTAATGCTTACAGTAAATCTCTATATCAACTTCAGGTTCTATGCCTTTTCAGTCAAAGACAACTTAGTTTTTTATAGTAAAATTGAAATATGCAGTATTTCCCCCATTGCCCAAAACATTCAGAAAGCAATGTTTGATCTGAAGTAATTGCAGCTCTAAAAAGATCACTAATGCACGACACCATTGATTTAAATGTATTATTATTTCTGAGTAATCACAGTGAAAAAATTAATAAAATCCCACTAAATATCTTTGGGATCCAAAAGGTCCCCCCACTCATAAAGTGATACATTTTTATTATTATTTGTTTTACTTTCAACGCTTAAAGGGGAACATTATCACAATTTCAAAAGGGTTAAAAACAATAAAAATCAGTTCCCAGTGGCTTGTTTTATTTTTCGAAGTTTTTTTCAAAATTTTACACCTCCCGGAATATCCCTAAAAAAAGCTTTAAAGTTATTTTGCTATCTTCGAAACCACTATCCATTTCCCTGTGACGTCATACAGGGCTGCCAATACAAACAACATGGCGGTTACCACAGCAAGATATAGCGACATTAGCTCGGATTCAGACTCGGATTTCAGTGGTTTAAGCGATTCAACAGATTACGCATGTATTGAAACAGATGGTCGGAGTATGGAGGCAGATAGCGAAAACGAAATTGAAGAAGAAACTGAAGCTATTGAGCGAATAGCTATTGACGCTATTCGGTCATAGCGTGGGTGTACCTAATGAAGTGGCCCATAGCATGGCTGCCTTATTAGCATCGCCGGTAAAATGTGCGGACCAAACGATCAGGACTTTCGCATCTTGTGACACTGGAGCAACTTAAATCCGTCGATTGGTAAGTGTTTGTTTCGCATTAAATGTGGGTATCGAGTTTCAAATGTACATACAGCTAGCGTAAATAGCATGTTAGCATCGATTAGCGTAGCATGTTAGCATCGATTAGCTGGCAGTCATGCTTCGACCAAATATGTCTGATTAGCACATAAGTCAACAACATCAACAAAACTCACCTTTGTGATTTGTTGACTTAATCGTTGCAAATGCATCTGCAGGTTATCCATACATCTCTGTGCCATGTCTGTCTTAGCATCGCCGGTCAAATGTGCAGACACTCCGGCACATTCAATGGGGGTCTGGCGGCAGATTTCTTGCCAGTGGTGCAACTTGAATCCCTCCCTGTTAGTGTTGTTACACCCTCCGACAACACACCAACGAGGCATGATGTCTCCAAGGTTCCAAAAAATAGTAAAAAAAACGGAAAATAACAGAGCTTTGTTATTGTGAAAATGAAAATGGCGGCTGTATTACTTCGGTGACGTCATCGCTACAAGACCGATAAACAGAAAGGCGTTTCATTCGCCAAAATTCACCCATTTAGAGTTCGGAAATCGGTTAAAAAAATACATGGTCTTTTTTCTGCAACATCAAGGTATATATTGACGCTTGCATAGGTTTGGTGATAATGTTCCCCTTTAAGTTACGAGATCAACTTCAGATATATCTGTCGATTTTACGTATGAACTATTATTTTGTTGGTTTTATGCTCTTTTGTCAAAGAAAACACTGTTTTAGTATGGCAACCAAACAGTATATGCACATATTTTCCACATAAAACGTTATAAAGTGAAATATTTGAAGTAATTGGAGCCTTAAATAGGTCAATAATTCATGATAAAAAATTTTTTTAACATTGGCAATATATGGGTTTCCGCTAGCGGCGATTACCCATAATCCTTCGAGGCAGCCGCCATCCTGTGTGTCAAAACTTTGTTTACTCGTCTGCGGCAGTTTTCTAAATATATTTCCACACTTTTGCAGCAACAATGACGTCCACTTTGGGAAATTTGAAAGAAGTCGTAAAAGTTCCCTACAGACAGACGCTAGATGGGGTGTGCAAAGACAGGTATTTACAGAAATTGAAGGATATTGGCGATAAAGATCCGTATGAGATGGGAAATCACGAACGGACTACGGACTTGACATGTTATCCTGATATAACTTACCCCGACATCGTCAACTATTTGGTGAACAATGTTAGCGCCTACACTCTGGATGAGCTCAAGGGCTACAAGTCGCTCGAAGCGTACGATTACTTTGTGTGTGGATGGGTACAGGAAATGAAACTGGCTACAATGGAAGATAAATGTGTGCTCATCGCTCGTGTTTGTCACTCTCAGAGATCAACTGATCCGTGTTTGGTGCCATGGGTCATATCAGAGAAGACGGGTCGTGTTTTATCAGGACACTGTACATGTATGGCGGGCATTGGCGAAATATGTTCACATGTTTCTGCATTGTTCTTTGCCATTGAAGCGAGCGTCAAGATGCGGGACAACACGACAGTCACACAGGAAAAAGCTTACTGGCTACTTCCATCTGCAGTCAAGAAAGTTGGGTACAAGACCATACAGGACATTAATTTCACATCCGCCAAGACAATGAAGAGAAAGCTAGACAAGGCAATCGTATCTGGAGATACACCGGCACCATTAAAACAGAGGAAACTACCGGAGGTACAGAAGGGGACACAAGATGAACTGTCAGACTTGCACAGAGAATTAAAAACCAAACGAAAAATTAAGCCTGTCTTACTTTCTCTGACTCCAGGATATGCTAAAGACTATCGTCCAGAACAGGGGTAGGGAACCTATGGCTCGCGAGCCAGATGTGGCTCTTTTGATGACTGCATCTGGCTCTCGGATAAATCTTGAGCTGACACTACTTAACACAATAAGTAATGAATAATTCCACTTGTAATCACAGTGTTAACAACAACGTTAAAAATATAAAAATGCTCATGCATTTGAATCCATCCATCCTTTTTTCTACCGCACCTGTTCAAGAAGTTGCCTTAAGGGTAAGAAATAATTGATTTATTATTGGTTAGTGTAGGGTTAGCCCTCTTGGGGGTTCTTCAACAGGGCCCAAGTGGGCCTTTTACACACCTGTCGCTGATTTCGAGGCCGGTTCTGGCAACACCCCGCTTTGCTGCAGACCCGCAGGCCACGCCCCCTCCAAAGATAGCGTCAGAATAACAACGTTATTACAAAGAATAAGAGACCTATTATACTCTAGAAATGTTGGTCTTAATTAAAACTGCACACTTTTAGTTGTGTTCAGTGTTAAAAATATATTATATGGCTCTTACGTAAATACATTTTAAAATATTTGGCTTCTCGGCTCTCTCAGCCAAAAAGGTTCCCGACCCCTGGTCCAGAAGCACTTGATAAAAAGTACCCAAAAGTATTTTCAGAACTATATGATTCTAACTCATATGACTTATATGATTCCCAAAGCCCAAAAAAAGTCTGCGGGCTATAGAGCGTTTTCATTTCGGGCTCCAGTACTCTGGAATGCCCTCCCGTAACAGTTCGAGATGCCACCTCAGTAGTAGCATTTAAGTCTCACCTTAAAACTCATTTGTATACTCTAGCCTTTAAATAGACTCCCTTTTTAGACCAGTTGATCTGCCGTTTCTTTTCTTTTTCTCCTATGTCCCACTCTCCCTTGTGGAGGGGTTCTGGTCCGATCCGGTGGCCATGTACTGCTTGCCTGTGTAAGTAAACATTGATTGATTGATTGATTAACTATGCAACGGCATAGTTTAGGGTTACTTGATTTTAATTCATTCAAATTTTAATAAAATCGTCCAAAAATAAGCGGCGATTGCCTATATTATATATAGAAGGTTATATTTGTGCAACGACGTCAGACGTCGAGCGTTATTAAGTACAAGCACCGGCACAGTAGTTCCTCCTATGTTTTAATATCTATTCTAACCATAACACATTTTATCATCGATACAGAGAGCAACATAATTCAAAGTACCTGTTACAAAATGATCAGAGCAAACTTTATAATGTCGTTCTGCTGGATCAGGGGTAAATCCAACTCGATTGATTCTAGCTAGGCGCAGGTTGCTCCTTTCTGTCGACAGTCGTTCGGTTTCTTTTCCCTGTTTTACTATAACCTTAGGGATATCGTAGTACTTTGTCGTTCTTTGTCCTGAATTGGCCGCGGTTTACACAGCCCCAAACGACACACGTGTGACCCATTCTCACAAAAATAACAACGGAGGCGTCCTTGGTTACGAGTGTTTGTTTTGACACACAAGATGGCGGACAAGGGAGTTGTGGGACGGGTGTGACGTCATCGGAAACCCATGTATAAGAGCAAAGTAAAGAAAAACTAAAGGAAAACAAAACAGCCTGCATGGCAGTTTTGTGTCAACATTGCAACTTTTCCCCTGTTAGATTTCACCTCATTCTACTTTTTTTAATTTAATTTTTGCAATAGAATTTCCAGAATGTGTGGCGGGCCAGTAAACAATTAGCTGCAGGCCGCAAATGGCCCCCGGGCCGCACTTTGGACACCCCTGTCCTAACATCATACATTGCTACATGTCATTGTTTTGTAACCATGCAACTAACCTGGTGTGCGTTGTACGTCATACGCCCTTGTGTTGTGTTGCATCGATGTTTCCTCGAACTTGTGTTTTTCTCACACTCTCTTTCCCCTCTTGTATGTGTGTGACTCTGTGTTTGTGCTCCATCCCTCCAGTATTTCATGCTCACCTACTCATTCGCATATCCACAGGGGGGCAAGATCCCTATCCGGTGGACGGCGCCCGAGGCCATTGCCTACAGGAAGTTCACCTCGGCCAGTGACGTGTGGAGCTACGGGATTGTCATGTGGGAAGTCATGTCGTACGGAGAGAGGCCGTACTGGGACATGAGCAATCAGGACGTAAGTTTATAAAAGTGCACAGGGGCATCAAAGACCCTCAGAGCTCCATTGTACCTTGTAGAGCAGGGGTAACAAACTCATTATAGCTCATGGAGGAAAAATCTAAAATCATGATATGATAACTAAAAAATAAAGACAACTCCAGATTGGTTTCTTTGTTTTACCAAAAATAGAACAAGCACATTATAAAAACGTACAATAATCCTCTGAACAAGACACTTCAATTTTGTCAAAAATTCCAAGGAAATTGGTGCAGTTTCAAAAAACACAATGAGCTTAGTGTATCAACAGAGCCAGGATTAAACTTTAAAGGCCTACTGAAATGAAATGTTCTTATTTAAACTTGGATAGCAGGTCCATTCTATGTGTCATACTTGATCATTTCACGATATTGCTATATTTTTGCTGAAAGGATGTAGTAGAGAACATCCACCAAAAAGTTCGCAACTTTTGGTCGCTAATAAAAAAGCCATGCCTTTACCGGAAGTAGAAGACGATGTGAGCGTGACGTCACGGGTTGTGGAGCTCCTCACATCCTCACATTGTTAACAATCATGGCCACCAGCAGCGAGAGCGATTCGGACCGAAAAAGCGACGATTTCCCCATTAATTTGAGCCAGGATGAAAGATTCGTGGATGAGGAAAATGAGAGTTAAGGACTAGAAAGAAAAAAGAAAGACAGGGCAGTGGGAGCGATTCAGATGTTATTAGACACATTTACTAGGATAATTCTGGAAAATCCCTTATCTGCTTATTGTGTTACTAGTGTTGTAGTTAGGGCTGGGCGATATATCGATATATACAATATATCGCGGGTTTGTCTCTTTGTCTTAGTGTATCAACAGAGCCAGGATTAAACTTTAAAGGCCTACTGAAATGAAATGTTCTTATATAAACGGGGATAGCAGGTCCACTCTATGTGTCATACTTGATCATTTCGCGATATTGCCATATTTTTGCTGAAAGGATTTAGTAGAGAACATGGACGATAAAGTTCGCAACTTTTGGTCGCTAATAAAAAAGCCTTGCCTTTACCGGAAGTAGCAGACGATGTGCGCGTGACGTCACGGGTTGTGGAGCTCCTCACATCCTCACATTGTTCACAATCATGGCCACCAGCAGCGAGAGCGATTCGGACCGAAAAAGCGACGATTTCCCCATTAATTTGAGCCAGGATGAAAGATTCATGGATGAGGAAAGTGAGAGTTAAGGACTAGAAAGAAGAAAAAAAAAAGACAGGGCAGTGGGAGCGATTCAGATGTTATTAGACACATTTACTAGGATAATTCTGGAAAATCTGCTTATTGTGTTACTAGTGTTGTAGTTAGGGCTGGGCGATATATCGATATATCGCGGGTTTGTCTCTGCGCGATATAGAAAATGACTATATCGTAATATTCGAGTATACGTTGTCACGCAGGACTTTTAGCCTCGCTCTTTCCCGTGTCTCCTCGCTGACAAACAGGCGCACATTCGTCACAAACTGTCACGTCACACGTCACTTACACGCCCTTGCAGGGCAGAGAGCTAGCGGCGTGGCTAACGTTAGCTGCTAACGTAGCCGTACGAGAGAAAGATGCTGCGGATCTGGTAACAAATGAAGGAAGACTTAATTCCCAAGAAAAACAGCAGGGTTTCCATCGTATGGCGGTGGTTCGGCTTCAAGTGGGAATATGTCAAACAGACAACCATAATTTGTCAAGTGTGGGGGGGAAAAGGCGTTGCTATAAAAAGTAGCATTACTGCTAATATGTAGCATCATTTGAAAAGTCACTCGCTAGAGAATGAAGATAATTTCATAACATTCTGACAATCTTGCAATTTATGTTTTGGAAATGACTTGAATGTTTGTGCCATTGCTTAATAACTTTAATAAATATACTTTTGTTCAATTGACTTAGTTAGTTATTTCCCTCTCTGCATGAAAGTTTAAAAGTAGCATATATGAATACAGTATGAAGAAGAATCTTTTAATGTAGACACATAGAATCATCATACTGCTGTGATTATATGCATCAAGTGTTCATTCAAGGCCAAGGCAAAATATCGTAATATATATCGTATATCGTAATATGGCCTTAAAATATCGCTAGATTAAAAAAAGGCAATATCGCCCAGCCCTAGTTGTAGTGAGATTATACTGTTGTACCTGAAAGTCGGAGGGGTGTGGCCACGGGTGTGGTGACCGCCAGTGTCTCTGAGGGAAGCCACGGAGGAGGCAAGAGCGTCGCAGCTGCCTCTTTTTAAACGAGGAACAACACAAGCTCCGCTCATGTCTACGCTAAGAGCCGACTTATTACCACAATTTTCTCACCGAAACCTGCCGGTTGACATGGGGTCAGGAACCATGTTCGCTTGACCGCTCTGTTCCATAGTAAAGCTTCACCTTCGGGAATGTAAACAAGGAAACACCGGCTGTGTTTGTGTTGCTAAAGGCAGCTGCAATACACCGCTTCCCACCTACATCTTTCTTTTTTGACATCTCCATTATTAATTGAACAAATTACAAAAGATTCAGCAACACAGATTTCCAAAATACTGTGTAATTATGCGATTAAAGCAAACTACTTATAGCTGGGTCCGCTACAATCCGAGACGTCACGCGCAAGCGTCATCATACCGACATTTTCAACATGATACTTTGCGCGAAATTTAAAATTGCAATTCAGTAAACTAAACCGGCCGTATTAGCATGTGTTGCAATGTTAAGATTTCCTCATTGATATATAAACTATCAGACTGCGTGGTCAGAAAAGCCTTATCCCTGCCTTATCCCTGCAGCTATAGCCGCCCTAAACAGCAGGCCTGGCCGACCCGTCTGATAAAGCCTGTAAATGTGTTGGTCATGTATGATGTCTTTTTGTTATTTTTGTTTTGTGATGTGCAATGTCTACATGATTAAATGTAAGGCAGTGAAAATGAATTTCCCCACGGGGACCAATAAATCTAAATGTAATCTAATCTTCAGTAGGCCTTTAAGTCACAGTCTTTCCGGAACTGAACAAAAAACACAACACGTAAACCAGGTATCAATCCAGAGCTAACTCAACAAACCGTAAGAAACTGAGCTAAAAACTAATCAAAAGGGTCAAGATCACCTTTTCCATGTTTGACAGGGACATTTTGGGCCAAACAATGATGCCAAATGACCGTGTTTTTCAAAGCAGAAGACATAAAACGGCAGGTTTCAAGTTTCATGCAAGTCGAGGAGGAGGAGCCACAGTCTTGCTTGGCCTCGGTATAAACCGTTTGCTTGCCTAACGTAATTTATATTGTGACATCCAGTGGACACATTTAGAACACTGGTTTATTTCATTAAAAACAAGCAGTTAATTTTAATACTTGGCAAACTCATCACGCGGACCGGATAAAACCTGTCCGCGGGCCGTAGGTTTGACAGCTCTGTTGTCGAGTTTTCTGTCTCATTTTACTAATTCATCATTCAGATTGACCTGACTTGGTGTCCGTCTTCCACATCTACAAAGTACTCAGAGTTGACGGTCACTTCTTTGTATCGTGTCACAGGTGATAAATGCCGTGGAGCAGGACTATCGACTACCCCCGCCTATGGACTGCCCCACAGCT
This sequence comes from Nerophis ophidion, assembly GCF_033978795.1. NCBI lineage: Eukaryota > Metazoa > Chordata > Actinopteri > Syngnathiformes > Syngnathidae > Nerophis > Nerophis ophidion. The sequence continues at coordinate 13,051,431 of NC_084632.1, read as the reverse complement.
CTACACCAGCTCATGTTAGACTGCTGGGTGAAAGAGCGCAACCTGCGGCCCAAATTCACCCAGATCGTCGCCACCTTGGATAAACTAATCCGCAATGCCGCCAGCCTCAAGGTGGTCACTAACAGCACACAGTCCACAGGGTAAGTCCGAGGATGGCTAGATGGATACAAATGTGAATATTAGCTTTAACATGAACTCTGGAAAATGACATTTTCATGTACCTATTTACTGGATTTGCATCATCCATCCATCTTCTTCCGCTTATCCGAGGTCGGGTCGCGGGGGCAGCAGCCTAAGCAGGGAAACCCAGACTTCCCTCTCCCCAGCCACTTCGTCTAGCTGTTCCCGGGGGATCCCGAGGCGTTCCCAGGCCAGCCGGGAGACAGTCTTTCCAACGTGTCCTGGGTCTTCCCCGTGGCCTCCTACCGGTTGGACGTGTCCTAAACACCTCCCTCGGGAGGCGTTCGGGTGGCATCCTGACCAGATGCCCGAACCATCTCATCTGGCTCCTCTCGATGTGAAGGAGCAGCGGCTTTACTTTGAGTTCCTCCCGGATGGCAGAGCTTCTCACCCTATCTCTAAGGGAGAGCCCCGCCACACGGCGGAGGAAACTCATTTCGGCCGCTTGTACCCGTGATCTTAGCGTTTCGGTCATGACCCAAAGCTCATGACCATAGGTGAGGATGGGAACGTAGATCGACCGGTAAATTGAGAGCTTTGCCTTCCGGCTCAGCTCCTTCTTCACCACAACGGATCGGTACAACGTCCGCATTACTGAAGACGCCGCACCGATCCGCTTGTCGATCTCACGATCCACTCTTCCCTCACTCGTGAACAAGACTCCTAGGTACTTGAACTCCTCCACTTGGGGCAGGGTCTCCTCCCCAACCCGGAGATGGCATTCCACACTTTTCCGGGCGAGAACCATGGACACGGACATGGAGGTGCTGATTCTCATTCCGGTCGCTTCACACTCGGCTGCGAACCGATCCAGCGAGAGCTGAAGATCCCAGTCAGATGAAGCCATCATGTCATAAATGATTGATGACCATTAAAGTAATGAGCAGTTGCTCAGATGTGTTGTACTGTTTAGGCATGAGCCAGATTTACGACACTAGAATCTTCTTAGTGCAAATATTTACAAAACTGAATGCCTACCCTATTCAGACCAGTTAATCTAAATTCCAACCTTTTTTTTTTTACTGGGAGAGTTCATTCATGCCTCACTGACATTTAGCAGCGTTGCCTTTACCCACAGGCTCTTTCTTGGAAAGAGTTTGAAGGATAGGAGACGGAGGAGTTTGAGTGATTGGAATTGGGGAAAGAGTGACCTACCTATCTTGTCCCTTCATCAGGGTATTTTTGTCTTGAGGGAGGATTGCAGACAATCCAGGGTTGTGCTCTGGGGGAGGAACCAAGGTCTCGGTTGGCCACTGGAGCGCCGTTCTTAGAAGATTAGGCTTGCGGTTAATTAGCTCGATTAAGGCGATGCAAAAAGGAGATGGGAGCGCCTTTTAATTAGTCACTAACAAGATTTTAAACGGGCCAGCAGAGAGGTGGCCTCCTGCCGACGAATCCGCAATAGGGGATGGACGGTCGTCCTGTTTGGCATTGAAGGGTAGCTGGAGGCTAGCTAACATAGTTTGGGATCAAAGTTATTTGGATAATGCCACATGTGACGTTTGACATGATTGCACACTGCGTCGGTGTTCAAAGTCATGAGCAATTCTCTCTGTGATGCTAGTCACTGGTTTACAGAACATTGGCAACTTTATTGTTTTTCTTTCAACCGTCGCCTTTTTTATGACTTACAAACATACAATCCCAATACAGACGGTTTTGCAGCCCTAAAAAGTGCAGAGAGATGCACTGTGTAGTTTCACATAGTTAGGACTACTGGAAAGACAAGGACATTAACCAGTGTTTCTACTCTGCTCCTAATGCTCGCATGCCCCCAGAAACTTTTCTGAAGCAAGCTTCAGAGATGAAGGAGCCAACAATACCCCATTAAAGAGGGGCCGTAGTCTGGCTTTAACGACGGCCCGAGGCCTTGAAGCTCCGAAGCGTAGCTCTTATTAAAAATCACTCCATCTGCACCACTCAATGGAGCCTCTGTATCATCGTTATTAGCTCCAGCGTTTTCCCTTTTTTCTCCCTTCTTTCTTCATTCTTCTTTTAATTGTTAATTAATCTAATGCCATCAGAAAGCATGACAGGGATCAACAGAGCAGAAAGGAGGGGATACAGTAGTGCTCTTTCTCTCTGGTTGCCCTCTCGGTCTTTTTTCTCTCGCCTCACCCACCTCCATCCAACTCCTCTCTCCCACGTCTGTTCTTCATCCGATCCAATTCTCTATGAGCTGTTGCACTTTTATTAAACTTCCCAAAGTGGCCCCTCTATCAGCAGTTCTGAACAGCAAAGGGTCTTGGAGATGGTCTTAAAAATGGTCCTTAGGATAATGCAACCCATCCATCCATTCATTTTCTACCGCTTATTCCCTTTGGGGTCACGGGGGGCGCTGGTGCCTATCTCAACTACAATGAGGCGGAAGGCGGGGTAAACCCTTGACAAGTCGCCAACTCATCGCAGGGCGATAATGCAACCCAACAAAACATCCATCCATCCATTTCTTACCAGTTATTCCACGGGTGTCAAACTCTGGCCCGCGGGCCAAATTTGGCACGCTGTGTAATTTCATTTGGCCCTTGAGGCAATATCTAATTAACATTAGAGCTGGCCCGCCGGTGTTATGCAACGGTGGTGCCGCTAATTCACCGGGACAACGATATTGGGGGCGGGCCTTAAGGGCATTGCCTTTAGCGTTATCTACAACCTGTCGTCACATCCGCTTTTCCTCCATACAAACAGCGTGCCGGTCCAGTCACATAATATTTACGGCTTTTACACACACATAAGTGAATGCAAGTCATACTTGGTCAACAGCCATACAAGTCACACTGAGGATGGCTGTAGAAACAACTTTAACAGTGTTACAAATATGCGCCACACTGTGAACCCACACCAAACAAGAATGACCAACACATTTCGGGAGAACATCCGCACTGTAACACAACATAAACACAACAAAAGAAATACCCAGACCCCTTGCAGTACTAACTTTCCTGGGGCGGTACAATATACACCCACGCTACCACCAGACCCCACTCCCTTGCTTGTTCAATATTCAATGCAAAACCTGTTTGGGTCCTCTTAAAAGGTTAATTTGTTCAACCTTGGCCCGCGGCTTTGTTCAGTTTTAAATTTTGGCCCACTCTGTATTTGAGTTTGACACCCCTGATTTATTCCCTTTTGGGGTCGCGGGGTACACCGGCGCCTATCTCAGCTGAAATCGGGACAAATCAGCAGAAATATTGCACTTACAGGTATGGCATCCATTTTAATGCCAATGGATTGTGACTGCCTTCATCCAAACAAACCAAATTCTGGCTCATTTTTCAAACATTGATTTTGTGTTACTAAACACAAACATTCTTACAGCATTTGTTGGACGATTTCTCTCATCTTCCGTTCTGTTTTTTTTTTTTTACAAAGCACTTAGCGATTACACATTAATTTAGTCATACACTGTAAGACTAAACAGATAAAAAAACAATAATCTTCAAGATAAGACATAAAATCACCTATACTTTTTAACACCTTTTGACTGCAGCTGAATACCAATTCTCCTCTCACTTCTCGAAACAAAGAGCCACGGCGGTAAAAATACCACACTACACAGTACTTTCTACATTACCTCAGTTATTAGACCAATACTAAGCTACTAAAAAGCAAACGTCACAGTATTCAGAAACTATATGTAGCAGTGTAGCTGTACTTGGCTAACCGTAGTGCTGGCTAAGCCCTCATGACGAGCGGTTAGAACATAAAACACAACATTGTAAACATGGCTAATGTACGTTCTGAAAGTAGTTTAGCTGACAAGCCATTCATGAAATGTAGTAAATTGTAGTGAAGTCCGTTTGCTGCTAGTCTGAGATTGTAGTTCGCTAGCTACAGCCGCGTTAGCTAGCCCGTATGATTGGCGATTTTTTAAACAAAAACATTGTAAACATGGCGAATGTAGATTCTGACAGTTGATTGAACATTTGTGAAATGTCGGGAATTGTAGTCTGTTTGCTACTACTCTGACATTGTAGTTTACTAACTATAGTAGCGCTCGCTAGCTTGTATAACAAATGCTTTTAGAATAAAAATGTGAAATTAAATTGATGTATGAAATGTAATTACTTACAATTATGCGCATATGTGCTTTTCATAACACTTGGTTACAACAACTCATTCCGAGGGCTACACGCCCCCTTGGCTTAGCCTTTACCTTAACTTTACAGGAGAATCGGGACACCGCTTGATCAACGTGAACGCTCAAAACTGAAGGTCAAAGACCAAGGATAACGGGTTTAATAAGGAGTCCGTCCTATTTTTCTCTAACACGCACCGAACCTGGTCAAATGTATTTCCAGAAAAATGGAGTTGGTTTATCTATAGTTTGCTCTATTTTTGTAGGTGTTTAACATGTCCTAAGTATGCATCATGGATGTTTTTGTGTAGTCCAATTCGTACAAAGTGTATTGTTTTCCATGTCACACCAGCTTTTTAACCTTCTAATGTAGCCTAACCCAGACGAATCCCACTGAGCAAGTGGCCCCTTCATGGTTTTTCGTTCTTCCATTCTAAATAATAATACCGACTGTCTTCAACATACAGTTGTGGTCAAAAGTTGACATACCCTTGTGAAGGACATCATGTCATGGCTGTCTTGAGTTTCCAATCATTTCTACAACTCTTATTTTTTGTGATAGAGTGATTGAAGCACATACTTTTTGGTCACAAAAAACATTCATGAATGTTGGTTATTTTATGAATTTCTACTGAAAATGTGACCAAATATGCTGGGTCAAAACTAAACATACAGCAACATACATTATCAATTTTGGTGATGTAGATAAGTTCCAATCGAATCAGATTAGCCTCACGGCATGCCCTCCTAACTTCATGTGAGTGATTATGATTTAAATTGGGCTCATGTGATGCAGTCGTTAGACTTGGTTACAAACGCGACAATGGGAAAGTCAAAGGAACTCGGCACATATCTGAAAAAAACAAATCATTGACTTGAACAAGCCAAGAAAGTCACTTGGAGCAGCTTAAAGTCCCAAGAGCAACTGCACAGACAATTGTTCGTATGTATAAATTGCATGGCACAGTTTTGTCAATGCCACGATCAGGAAAAAAACGCAAGCTATCACCTGCTGCTGAGAGAAAATTGGTCAGGATGATCAAGAGTCATCTCAGGACTACCAAAAAACAGGTCTTCAATGAATTGGAAGCTTTACAAGTGTATGTCAACTTTTGACCATTACTGTTTGTTGCCCAAAGTCTAGATTTGATAGCTTGCCTTGCCAGCTGTAGCGCTAGTATCCGCCAACCAAACCTCCAGCCAGTCTCTCCATAGTCAACACTTTGACACCAACCTAGCTCCATCTCCACACACACATGCACGACCCCTTACATGTGGCGGAGAGGAGAGGAGTGGAGAGGAGAGAGGAGGAGAGGTGGTGAGGTGGCGCTCAGCAGGGGAGGCGTTCTGGGGGCGATAGGCTGGCCTATAGAGGCAATGGAGTAACCACCTTAACCCTCTCTCTCTCTTTCTCTCCACTCCCTCCTTTCCACCACGCAGGGTATCCCAACCCTTGCTTGACCGCTGCGTGCCAGACTACACCACGTTCACCACTGTGGGAGACTGGCTGGACGCCATCAAGATGAGCCGCTACCACGAGAATTTCATCAACGCCGGATTTGCGTCCTTTGACTTGGTTGCTCAGATGACAGCAGAGTGAGTGGAGGCGCTTTAGATCAGGGTTTTTCAACCACTGCGAGATTTTGTAATTCCACCGAATTGGGTGAAAAATATTTTTTGCAAACCAGTAGTTATAATCCGCAAATGTGCCGTTGTTGAGTGTGTGCTGTCTAGAGCTCGGCAGAGTAACCGTGTAATACTCTTCCATATCAGTAGGTGGCAACGGGTAGCTAATTGCTTTGTAGATGTCGGTAACATGGTCACAATATGCAGATGACAGCGTGCAGGTAAAATGGTACCTAATGCTTAAATCCAAAATGAACAAAAGGGATTGAAGCTTAGAGATAGCTATGCTGAATGAAGCTAAAACTGAACTGGCTGCAAAGTGAACAAAAACAGAATGCTGGACGACAGAAAAGACTTACAGCATGTGGAGCCATACTTGCCAACCCCCCCGATTTTCCCGGGAGACTCCCAAATTTCAGTGCCCCTCCCGAAAGTCTCCCGGGGCAACCATTCTCCCGAATTTCTCCCGATTTTCACGCGGCTACAATATTGGGGGTGTGCCTTAAATGCACTGCCTCTAGCATCCTCTACAACAGGGGTCGGGAACCTTTTTGGCTGAGAGAGCCATGAAAGCCAAATATTTCACAAGGTATTTCCGTAAGAGCCATATAACATTTTTCAACACTGAAGACAACTAAATTTGTGCATTTTTAAGTATGACCAACATATGTAGAGTATAATAAGTCTCTTATTCTTTTTAACAACATTGGTATTATAAAAGTTAACCAATAATACATATAATACTTCTTACCATTAATGCGACATCTTGAACAGGTGCGGTAGAAAACGGATGGTTGGATAAAATTGCATGAGAATATTTTATAATTTGAACGTTATTTTTGAAACTGTGATTACCAGCCGAATTATTCATAACTTATCGTGTTAAGCAATGTCAGCTAACATTTATCTGAGAGCCGTATGCAGTCATCCGGTTCTAGAGCCATAGGTTCCCTACCCCTGGTTTAAGCATTAGACACCTTTTTACCTGCACTCTGCCTCCCGCTGTTTCCCACGTCTACAAAGCAATTAGCTACCGACTGCCACCTACTGATATGGAAGAGAATTACACGGTTACTCGGCATAGCTCGGTTGGTAGAGTGGCCGTGCTAGCAACCTGAGGGTTCCAGGTTTGATTCCCGCTTCCGCCATCCTAGTCACTGCCGTTGTGTCCTTGGGCTAGACACTTTACACACCTGCCCTCAGTGACACTCACACTGGTTTAAATGTAACTTAGATATTGGGTGTCACTTTGTTAAGCGCTTTGAGTCACTAGAGAAAAGCGCTATATAAATATAATTATCTGAGAGCCATATGTAGTCATCAAAAGAGCCACGTCTGGCTCTAGAGCCATAGGTTCCCTACCCCTGCTCTACCTTTTCCTCCATACAAACAGTGTGCCGATCCATTAACATAATATATGCGGCTTTTTCACACACAGAAGTGAATGCAAGGCATACTTGATCAACAGCCATACAGGTCACACTGAGGGTGGCCGTATAAACAACTTTAACACTGTTACAAATATGCGCCACACTGTGAACCCACACCAAACAAGAATGACAAAGCATTTTGGGAGAACATCCGCACCGTAATACCCACAACCCCTTGCAGCACTAACTCTTCCGGGGCGCTACAATATACACCACCGCTACCACCTAATTATGCCCCCACAACCCTGCCTACCTCAACCACCCCCCCAGCCCCCCATCTCCCAAATTAGGAGGTCTCAAGGTTGCCAAGTATGTGTGCAGCAGATGGCGGCCACCGCTGCTGCTCACTGCTCCCCTCACCTCCCAAGGGGGTGATTAAGTGTGATGGGTCAAATGCAGAAAATTATTTCACCACACCTCCTATGTGTGTAACAATCATTGGAACTTTAACTTTAATATTAACGTGGCCCTCTAGCGGTTGTGCATAGAGCAGGGGTTCCTAACCTTTTTGACGTCCGAGCCCAACTTTTCCACTACAGAGGGGCCAGGGGCCCACTCAAATACTGACACTGATTTAGTAATCCTGCAATTTTTTTTTAATTGTATTCAATAATTATATTTAACCAACTTACAGTTTAAATTCTTGTCAAATGATATAAAAACCGTGTGTTGACCACAAATATTAATTATCGATGTCTAGGTAAGGTTGTTCAGAAAAATAAATACTAACCAAATATACTTTAGAGGGATCCCGCTTGACACTCAGCATCAAGGGTTGGAATTGGGGTTTAAATCACCAAAAGTGATTCCTGGGCGTGGCCACAGATGCTGCTCACTGCTCCGCTCACCTCCCAGGGGGTGATCAAGGGTTAGCCAAAATGCAGAGAATATTTTCGTCACAACTAGTGTGTGTGTGACAATCATTGGTACTTTAACTTTAAACAGAGTGCAAGCAGATTTTGATATTGCACACGTGTCTTGACTGATTCTAAAATGCCCATAAAAAGTGGTACGTGTTTGCTGCACGTTTGAAAACATAGCAAAACGCCACAGGTCGGAGCATGATAACATGAATATGCAGTAAATGACTGAGTGAAAGCCCCTTATTAGATTAGGGACGGCGTGGCGCAGTGGGAGAGTGGCCGTGCGCAACCCGAGCGTCCCTGGTTCAAATCCCACCTGGTACCAACCTCGTCACGTCCGTTGTGTCCTGAGCAAGACACTTCACCCTTGCTCCTGATGGGTGCTGGTTGGCGCCTTGCATGGCAGCTCCCTCCATCAGTGTGTGAATGTGTGTGTGAATGGGTAAATGTGGAAGTAGTGTCAAAGCGCTTTGAGTACTTTGAAGGTAGAAAAGCGCTATACAAGTACAACCCATTTATTTATAGTACATACAAAAAAACAACAGAACCGACGCATGTGCAAGCAGATTTTGCACACAAGCGTGGTTTTTATGCGCGGTAATTTCAGCACCAGGAAAGAAGACTGGCAAGTTCCAAAAACAAACGTTCAGTATTCCACCCAGGCAGCTAATTGTTCACCTTGAAAATGCGCCCGCTTCCCATTTTGTTTACAGACCAAAAGGAAATGTACTGGAACTCAAGAAAATTGGAGGCCAGTGATGATCAAGTAAATGAATTAGGATTGGAACAATAAATAAATCATCCTCATTAGCGACCTAATAGGCAATAGACGTGGAGGTAATTTGTTTCAATTTGGTCAGCCTGACAGGTGTGGCGTACTGTGGCTCTCGGTTGCCCTTAATGGTCAGTAATTCCTCTAATGGCGCCCATTTGTTATCATTTTATCCGCCGTCGCCGCGCTGATGGGGATGACAAAATATGAAAAACACACACGGTAAATGCTATTGTAGAGACACGCCCCCATTTAGCGTTGGAGGGTATAGAGGAGTGGTGTGTTCGCGGTTAGACTGAAATACACAAAAGCCACCAAGTCGCGCACAGTTTCAGGTATCCCGGCGCAATATTATTAGATTATCCGCCATTTGTGCGTGATTGAACGGAGAAGACGCAGACCCTGGCGGACCCCCAACAGTAAACTAATCGTTTCCCCTGACAGATTGGATTACACCACCTAAGTAATGAAGATGATGCACTCTTCCAGGCCTTTTTGAATCTGTGCATTTACCTCCAAGGAAACATTTGTTATTCCCATGAATCCCTTTGTTGGGATCATGATCAAACAAAACATGAAATAATACTTGCCCAATACTGTAATATGATGTTTTTCACTCAATATAGATTGGTTTCCCATCACATTGTGTCGTGTATTACAGACATACTTACCAACCGTCCCGATTTTCCCGGGAGACTCCCGAATTTCAATGCCCTTCCCGAAAACAAGAATGACAAACACATTTTGTGAGAACATCCGCACCGTAACACAACAGAACAAATACCCAGAACCCCTTGCAGCACTAACTCTTTTGGGACACTACAATATACACCCCCGCTACTACCTAACCAAGCCCCGCCCCAACCCTTCCCACCTCAACCCCTGAATTCGGAGGTCTCAAGGTTGGCAAGTATGTGTGCGGCAGATGGCGTCCACAAAGTACATCCGTGCATGACAATCAACAACAAAAATGGAGCGCACGACAAGAAGTAAAACGCTACACACAGGAAAACAGCAAAAAAAATCAAATTAAGTCACGGCGTGATGTGACAAGTCGTGACAGTACACCTACTTTGAGACAAAAGCTATAGTGATGTATGGTTGTTTTCACCCATTCACACACTGATGGCGGAAGCTGCCATGCAAGGCGCTAAACACGACCCTTCGGGAGCAAGGGTGAAGTGTCTTGCTCAAGGACACAACGGACGTGACCAGGATGGTAGAAGGTGGGGATTGAACCAGGAACCCTCAGGTTGCTGGCACAGCCACTCTACCAACCGCACCACGCAGTCCCCGATAAGTGACTCGTAAGATCACCAACTGACTCAAATGATACGTACGGTTACGATCCGATGATAATATCGCATAGTAGTGCGATATCATCACATAGGCTCAGTGCTCTAGTGATTAGAGTGTCCGCCCAGAGTAAGTTCAAACCCAGGCCGAGTCATACCAAAGACTATACACTATTTCCACATTCACACACACATTCACACACTGATGGCGGGAGCTCCCATGCAATATGCAAGGCGCTAACCAGGGCCATCAGGAGCAAAGGTGAAGTGTCTTGCCCAAGGACACAACGGACGTGACCAGAATGGTAGAAGGTGGGGATTGAACCAGGAACCCTCAGGTTGCTGGGACAGCCACTCTACCAACCGCACCACGCCGTCCCCGATAAGTGACTCGTAAGATCACCAACTGACTCAAATGATACGTACGGTTACGATCCGATGATAATATCGCATAGTAGTGCGATATCATCATATAAACTCTGTCCTAGTGATTAGAGTGTCTGCCCAGAGTGAGTTCAAACCCCATACACTATTTCCACATTCACACACTGATAGCGGGAGCTCCCATGCAATATGCAAGGCGCTAACCAGGCCCATCAGCAGCAAGGGTGAAGTGTCTTGCCCAAGGACACAACTGACGTGACCAGGATGGTAGAAGGTGGGGGGGATTGAACCGGGAACCCTTAGGTTGCTGACTCTCCCAACTGCGCCACGAAGTTCCCACTAAAACGGGCGTTGTGTCATCGTAGAAGCTAACCCGTCTCTTGCCGTAGCATGTCGATGTCTTAGTATGCGAAAACGATTTTTTCATTACCAAATTTCATTGTTCAATGGTTTCTGCCGGCTTTGATTTTTCTCAATGAATAAGATGTGCCTCGGCTATAAAAAGGTTAAAAAATCCCGCCCTAAAGATAGCAAGGCTAATCATTAACTCGCTATGTGGCGGCTTAATTCATCGCTGGGAAACAGAAGCACGTTCGGTCGACATGAAACGTCATCGCGTGGTTCCCCGGAGAAAGTATGTTTTATTAGTTCGCTTTTTGATACGGTCTGTTTGCCTGCTTTTATGTCTTTATGACTTTACCACCTGGTTCAGGTTCAAGTTTATCCGTGCCAAGCATCACAGTGAAATGCTTGTTTTCCATTGATTGATTGATTGAAACTTGTATTAGTAGATTGCACAGTACAGTACATATTCCGTACAATTGACCACTAAATGATAACACCCGAATAGGTTTTTCAACTTGTTTAAGTCGGGGTCCACGTTAATCGATTCATGGTAATCCAATGCTCTTCAGATAATTGCGTACAGTGGGATCCAAACACGAGTTGCGGAATCGAATACACTAAATAATTTGAATAGCTCCGATGTACATTATGGTAGTGGTATCAGTACAAGTAGAAGTACAGTAGTCAAACCCAGTACCAGTTCTAGATCAAATAGTATAACAGTATATACAGCAGGGCTGGGCGATATATCGCGGGTTTGAAAATGACGATATCGTGATATTCGAGGTGCTTTTAGCTGCTGGCATTACACTACAGCAGTGTTTTTTTCATACGGTGTTGATCCGGAAATACCGTATTTCCTTGAATTAGCGCCGGGGGCGGTAATTAATTTAAAACCTCTTCTCACTCCGGCACTTACCAAAGGCATGCTGTAAATTTAGGCTTGCGCTTATAAATTTGAGTGTGATGTAAGGATACCATCATGAAAAGCACATTTAATAAAAAAAAACATTATCATGTAGCATAAAAAATGCAGATGGCCTTAAAACGCCACAACACTCAGTCACCGTATGTAAGTACCCAAAATAAAGACTCGACATAAATATAAATTCAATCGGATCAGAAACATTGGAGGAAACGGGATTAAAACCCGATGCTAACCGCCCATAGAAAATACATGGGTACGGCTAGTAGCTACTATTAACAAACAAATTCACTTACCAACTCGGCTTAATATCTTAACATCGCCACACTCTCTCATCGCAACTCAGCCCTCATGGTCGGCACTTATAAGTTTACAATTAGTAATTGTAGGCAGGCGCATACTATATGCCCAGCGGCAATTCAAGGAAATACGGTATTAGTGCTCAGTGGCCTAGTGGTTAGAGCAGGGGTCACCAACGCGGTGCCCGCGTGCACCAGGTAGCCCGTAAGGACCAGATGGGTCGCCCGCTGGCCTGTTCTAAAAATAGCTCAAATAGCAGCACTTACCAGTGAGCTGCCTCTATTTTTTAAAATTGTATTTATTTACTAGCTAGCTTTGCTCGACATTTTTAATTCTAAGAGAGACAAAACTCAAATAGAATTTGAAAATCAAAAAAAAATATTTTAAACACTTGGTTTTCACTTGTTTAATTAAATTAATTTATTTTTTTTACTTTGCTTCTTATAGCTTTCAGAAAGACAATTTTAGAGAAAAAATACAACCTTAAAAATGATTTTCCGATTTTTAAACACATAGGCCTTTTTACCTTTTAAATTCCACCCTCTTCTTTCCTGAAAATTTAAATCAATGGTTAAGTATTTTATTCTTTTATTGTAAAGAATAAAAAATACGTTTTAATTTAATTCTTCATTTTAGCTTCTGTTTTTTCGACGAAGAATATTTGTGAAATATTTCTTCAAACTTATTATGATTAAAATTTAAAAAAAATATTCTGGCAAATGTAGAAAATCCGTAGAATCAAATATAAATCTTATTTCAAAGTCTTTTTAATTTCTTTTAAAATTTTTGTTTTGGAAAATCTAGAAGAAATAATGTTTTGTCTTTGTTAGAAATATAGCTTGGTCCAATTTGTTATATATTCTAACAAAGTGCAGATTGGATTTTAACCTATTTAAAACATGTCATCAACAATTTAAAATTAATCCTAATCAGGAAAAATTACTAATGATGTTCCATAAATTTTTTTTTTAATTTTTTCAAAAAGATTCGAATTAGCTAGTTTTGCTCTTCTTTTTTTCGGTTGAATTTTGAATTATAAAGAGTCGAAATTGAAGATAAACTATGTTTCAAAATTTAATTTTAATGTTTTTCGTGTTTTCTCCTCTTTTAACATCATTTATTCTCTACATAAAAACTTCCGTAAAAGGAAAAAAAAAATGTACGACGGAATGACAGACAGAAATACCCATTTTTTTATCCATCCATCCATTTTTTACCGCTTATTCCCTTTTGGGGTTGCGGGGGGCGCCTATCTCAGCTACAATCGGGCAGAAGGCGGAGTACACCCTGGACAAGTCGCAGCTCTCACTGATGGAAGGAGGTTTTGGCTCAAAATCTCACGATACATGGCCCCATTCATTCTTTCCTTAACACGGATCAATCGTCCTGTCCCCTTAGCAGAAAAACAGCCCCAAAGCATGATGTTTCCACCCCCATGCTTCACAGTAGGTATGGTGTTCTTGGGATGCAACTCAGTATTATTTTTCCTCCAAACAGGACGAGTTGAGTTTATACCAAAAAGGATACATGGATGATACAGCAGATGATTGGGAGAATGTCATGTGGTCAGATGAAACCAAAATATAACTTTTGGTATAAACTCAACTTGTCATGTTTGGAGGAAGAATAATACTGAGTTGCATCCCAAGAACACCATACCTACTGTGAAGCATGGCGGTGGAAACATCATGCTTTGGGGCTGTTTTTCTGCTAAGGGGACAGGACGATTGATCCGTGTTAAGGAAAGAATGAATGGGGCCATGTATCGTGAGATTTTGAGCCAAAACCTCCTTCCATCAGTGAGAGTTTTGAATGGTTGACCAAATACTTATTTTCCACCATAATTTACAAATAAATTCTTTAAAATTCCTACAATGTGAATTCCTGGATTTTTTTTTTTTTTCACATTCTGTCTCTCACAGTTGAAGTGTACCTATGATGAAAATTACAGACCTCTGTCATCATTTTAAGTGGGAGAACTTGCACAATCGGTGGCTGACTAAATACTTTTTTCCCCACTGTATGCATCAAGCGTTCATTCGAGATATACATCGTGTATCGCGATACGGCCTAAAAATATTGAGATATTAAAAAACAGCCATATCGCCCAGCCTTAATATACAGTATAGGAGCAACATATATTAAGGTTTGATTGATTGATTGAAACTTTTATTAGTAGACTGCACAGTACAGTGCATATTCCGTACAATTGACCACACCCAAATAAGTTTTTCAACTTGTTTAAATCAGGGGTCCACGTTAATCAATTCATGGTACTGAATTGGTGTCTACAGTTCTTTGGCAGTTAAGTAGTGACATTACTGACCTGTGCTCACTTTCCTTTCCTTTTTCTTTGTTCTTCCCACCATCCAGGGACTTGCTGCGGATAGGCGTTACATTGGCCGGCCACCAGAAGAAGATTCTGGGTAGCATTCAGGACATGAGACTACAGATGAACCAAACGCTTCCCGTCCAGGTGTGACCAAAAAAAAAAAAAAAACGGGACACGCCCAGACCTCCCCCCCCTCCGTCGGTGCATTCACAAGGATGGCCAGATCGAGGACAAACGAAAACAGTCCCAGATGGAGACATTGGAATAAAAAACAAACAAAACCCAAGCTGCCTGACCCATCTCTGCCAAATTAGATGCTCGGATTTACTTTCTCTTATTTTTTTTTTTTCACCCGCAACTTCTTGTTTTACGTTACTCGTCATGTACTTCGCAGTTTGTGTGTCTAGATAAATATGGGTTAGCGTTTCTAAACCCCCGTCATGGCCCCACCTGCTGTTTGCATGTGTTAGGGAGCGCCACTGATATGTTTCCATCCCGATGGACATGCTGGAAGGTGTTCTGCATCTTCATATTGAAGGTGTGTTATCCAAAAAGAAGCCTGAGGTACTACAACCACGGACTGGTCGGACTGCAACTTGACCTGAAGGAGGATTTTAACAATATCAGGATCTTTTTTTTTTGTTGTTGTTAACACCTTTTCCACACCATTTTGCTTTTTGGTTTTGACTTACCTACATATTGGGAGATTTGTGGTTTTCAAAAATGGCTGGTCAAACTGACATTACCCCCCCAGGTGGACTCTCGCGAGATGGGGACATAAGGACAGTGGCGACACCATAGACAGACCACTAGGCCTTTTTTTTTTTGGTGTGTTTTTTGTATGTGTGTGTGTGTGTGTGTGTGTGTGTGTGTGTGTGTGTGTGTGGGCGTATGTGTAATTAAGTGTGCTTGGAACGTGCACAAGTGTCACGCTGCACACAAGCATACTGTACAATACAGCTTCCGATATTTGCCACTGTGGAGAATTAACCGCATGAACTGAACCGTGACAAGGAGCAATTATATCTGAAACAATTATGCTATATTCTGTGGACAACTGTTGAAAAAAAAAAAAAAAAAAAACTTTTTTTTTTTTTTTATTTGTTTTTTTAATGAACTCACCAGAAGAACTTTGGACAATATATATGCATATTAAAAAGGTATGCAGAGAACCGCCATCGGGCGGACAACTTTCTACTTACTAGTACCCGGATTCAGAAATAATCAAATTATTGTTTAATTTGTTGGCATCCCTCCCTATGTATTTATTTGTGCCCCATACCCTTTTTTCCCCTCCCACCGACACCCGGATGGACCGTAAGACCATTTTGGGAACTGAAAACAATCAGATGGAGACTCAAAGAGGATTTAGCTAATGAATTGATGATTAAACAAAATAAATGCTGTATACATTGCATATTGTATTTTTTTTTTTCCCATACGCTTTGAAGCCTGAGGCATGAACTGACATTATCACCAGACAATATATACCTTGATGTGGCAGAAAAAAGACCATATATTTTTTTAACCGATTTCTGAACTTTGGCGAATTAAACGGCTTTCTATTTATCGCTCTCGGAGCGATGACATCAGAACGGGACGTCACCAAGGGAATAAAGCCGCCATTTTCATTTTCTCAAAACACATTACACACACCGCGTCTCAGCTCTGTTATTTTCCGTTTTGTTTTTACTATTTTCTGGAGACATCATGCCTCGTCAGTGTGTTGTCGGAGGGTGTAACAACACTAACAGGGAGGGATTCAAGTTGCACCACTGGCCCGAAGATAGAAAGTGGCAATAAATTGGACGAAATTTGTTCAAAATACGAGGGAGTGGGGAAGCCGACGAAATGGTCAGTCGTTTGTTCCGCACACTTTACCGACGAAAGCTATGCTACTACAGAGATGGCAAGATTGTGTGGATATCCTGCGACACACAAAGCAGATGCATTTCCAACGATAAAGTCAAAGAAATCTGCCGCCAGACCCCCATTGAATGTGCCGGTGTGTCTGCACATTTGACCGGCGATGCTAAGACAGACATGGCAGAGAGATGTATGGATAACCTGCAGATGCATTTCCAACGATAAAGTCAACGAAATCACAAAAGTTGAGTTTTGTTGATGTTGTTGACTTATGTGCTAATCAGACATATTTGGTCGCGGCATGACTGCCAGCTAATCGATGCTAACATGCTATTTAGGCTAGCTGTATGTACATTTGAAACTATATTTACATCCAGCGTTTCCTTCAACCCACATTTAATGCCAAACAAACACTTACCAATCGATGAATTTAAGTTGATCCAGTGTCACAAGATGCAAAACCTCCGATCTTTGGTCTGCACATTTTACTGGCGATGCTAAGGCAGACATGGCCGAATAGTGTCAATACTATTCGCTCAATAGCTTCAGTTTCTTCTTCAATTTCATTTTCGCTATCTGCCTCCATACTCCAACCATCCGTTTCAATACATGCTTAATCTGTTCAATCGCTTAAGCGTCCGAAATCCGAGTCTGAATCCGAGCTAATGTCGCTATATCTTGCTGTGCTATCCACCATTTGTTTGTATTGGCATCGCTATGCGACTTCACAGGGAAATGGACGTTGGCTTCACAGATAGCGAAAATCAGGCCCTTTAAAGCTTTTTTTAGAGATATTCCGGGATGGGTAAAATTTTGAAAAAAACTTCAAAAAATAAAATAAGCCACTGGGAACTGATTTTTATTGGTTTTAACCCTTCAGAACTTGTGATAATGTTCCCCTTTAAAGGATCATTAGTTCCTTTCCCAGTGGGACCCCCTGTGGACTTGTGTGACATGATTCATGATTGTGTTGTTTTGAGAGGCTTGAGGAATATTTTTTTAGGGTAAATTCCAAAGAGGAAGCGCACTTTTCCGCCAATCATTCATAGTTGTAACGAGTTGGTCGCATGGTGATGTGGGTTTCGTTCTCCCAGGGATGCAGACGGGCTTCGGACACAGCGTGCAGGTAGGAAATGATTTATTTAAGCAATAAAACAAACTTTGACAAAACCAGAAGATCTAGCATGGGAGCTAGAAAACAAATAGCCTAGCGTGGAAGCTAGCAGGTAGCCAGCAGCAAAACAGAAGTCGTCACGTGTTAAATAAAAACAAACTACGAAGCCAGACAGACTGACGGGAGAAGGCAGGCTTAAATAATGACAGTGATTACAAAACAGGTGTGCGTCCCGAACAAGCGGCAGGTGAAAATAATGAGTAACTATGGAAACCAACTGAGAGGTGCACAAACAGGAACCGAAGGAGTCCAAAACCAACAGAAAACACAAAAAGACTCAAAAATCTAAATCATAATATGATCCGGGCAGCGGATTCCCATCATGCATTGCTTCAAAATTACGGCAAGTCGTAATGTCCAAAACCACAACGGAGACGAAGCAGAAGAACGAAGAAGAGACATGGCGACGACGAGTAAGAAGAAGAAGTACACTTGCTAGTACCATAATGATTGGGAAAAAAAAATATTTCAGTTCATCCAGGACAGCTCGAAGGCGATTTCAATCGTACCGTAGATTTTTTTTCCCTACGCTCTGATCCCTGAGGCATACTTGCCATCCCTTCCAATTTTCCCGGGAGACTTTGTTATTAAGAATAAGTTCCCCATATTTAAGTGGTACCATTTGGTCCATAAAACGTGACTCAAAAAGTTTGCATCACAAGGACTTTGTAAAACGAGGTTCCGCTGTACGGAGAAACGTTTCTTTAGAGAGGAAGGAAAAGTACACTGCAAAAACTGAAATCTAAGTAAGATTAAATATCTCAAATAAGGGTGATATTTGCTTATTTTTGTCTGATAAGATAATTATTCTCACTAAGCTGATTTTATATTAGAGTCTTTTACTTGTGTTAAGGCATGGGTGTCAAACTCTGGCCCGCGGGCCAAATTTGGCCCACCGTGTAATTTCACTTGGCCCTTGAGGCAATATCAAATTAACATTAGAGCTGGCCCGCCGCTGTAACACCACATTCACCGCTAATACTCTTACTTGCCAACCCTCCCGATTTTCCCGGGAGACTCCCGAAGTTCAGTGCCCCTCCCGAATTTCATCCGGGACAACAATATTTGGGGTGGGGCTTTAAAGGCACTACCTTTGGCGTTCTCTACAACCTGTCTCCACGTCCGCTTTTCCTCCATACTAACAGTCACATAATATATGCGGCTTATACACACACACAAGTGAATGCAAGGCAAACTTGGTCAACAGCCAAACAGGTCACACTGAGGGTGGCCGTATAAACAACTTTAACACTGTTACAAATATGCGCCACACTGTGAACCCACACCAAACAAGAATGACACATTTCGGGAGAACATCCGCACCGTAACACAACAGAACAAATACCCAGAACGCCTTGCAGTACTAACTCTTCCGGGACGCTACAATATACACCCCCCGCCACCACCAAACCGCCGAAAAGAGGCATTCAATTTTATTTTATTTTTTAATTATTATTATTATTTGAAACTTGATTTTGCATGTCACTATTAAGTTATATAAGCCTTGCTTGTTCAATATTCAATGCAAAACTTGTTTGGGTCTTTATTAAAAGGTTTATTTGTTCAACCTTGGCCCGCGGCTTTGTTCGGTTTTAAATTTTGGCCCACTCTGTATTTGAGTTTGACACCCCTGTTTTAAGGGGTTTGGTCCTACATGATATCAGTAAGATTGTGATGACTCTTCTTCGGCATGGTAATGCCGGTGTGGTTCTTCCAAGGATGCGTCGAAGCAGAACACAGCAAAGGTATGTTAGAAATGGATTTATTAAATAATAAAAAGGCTAGGAACAAAAACACCGGTGTAAAGAGAAAGCAAACAAAAGATGCTAGCGTGAAAGCTAGGATAAAACACTAGGAAACAAAAACTTGGCACGAGAGCACAAACGTGAAAACAAATCATCAGTATGAAAACTGGAATAAACAAGTGGCATAGCATGAGAGCTAGCGAGAAAATACATACGATAGAAAGATGAGAGTCGTCACTGTAGCACGTAGGCAAATTAGGATCCGAGAATGAATAACGAAAAGGGGCGGGTTTAAATAAGGGAGGTGATTAGAAGAAAACAGGTGTGCGTAGATAACAAGGGGCAGGTGAACTAATGAGCTACCATGGTGACAGACTAAACAGGAAATAAAGACGATAAACAACAGGGTGATACTAAAATGGAACAATAAACCAGAATATGTACAGATCCAAGCAGGGGATCTCAACAAACATAGTACAGCTTGTTGCTGAGATTTGATGACCTATATTGAGTAAAACATGCTTGAAACTAGAATATCAACTTTTGCAAAGCTGTGTCATCAACACTTACTTATAAAACTACTTGTTTTAAAGTAATAACTTCGTATTTCAAGCATGATGCAGAGTGCATATCATCATCAGCCTTTAAATAGACTCCCTTTTTAGACCAGTTGATCTGCCGTTTCTTTTCTTTTTCTCCTATGTCCCACTCTCCCTTGTGGAGGGGGTCTTTTCCGATCCGCTGGGGACATCTCCGCGCTGCTGATCCGCCTCCGCTTGGGATGGTTTCCTGCTGGCTCTGCTGTGAACGGGACTCTCGCTGCTGTGTTGGATCCGCTTTGGACTGGACTCTCGCGACTGTGTTGGATCCATTATGGATTGAACTTTCACAGTATCATGTTAGACCCGCTTGACATCCATTGCTTTCCTCCTCTCCAAGGTTCTCATAGTCATCATCGTCACCGACGTCCCACTGGGTGTGAGTTTTTCCTTGCCCTTATGTGGGCCTACCGAGGATGTCGTAGTGGTTCGTGTTGTGGTTTGTGCAGCCCTTTGAGACACTAGTGATTTAGGGCTATATAAGTAAACATTGATTGATTGATTGATCAAGTCAAGATAATGGCAGTAGCATTTACTTAATTTAAAAATATTTTCCAACATATTCAGCAAAAAAAGTAGTATTTGTAATTAGTGAGAAAATACTTATTTTAAGGTATTTTTTGGGTTCATTGAGGTTTGCTAATTTTACTTGTTTCGGAAAGTCTTGACAAGCCGAATTTTCTTGTTTTATTGGCAGATAATTTTGCTTAGTTCAAATAAAATATTCCTCAATTTTGTGTATTTTTTGTTGTTTTTGAAGACTGATTTTTACAGGTTTTTTAAAATCCTATTTTTTCCCCTAGTATTTAGTGAATGTTACTAACAGTGAGAGGGTTTTTCTAACATCACTAAACAGAAGCGCGAGTCAAACCGCCTCATTTCCGAAACTCCGGTTCAACTTCCTATACATGACCCTCTTGGCCAAAGAATCTGGAGCTGCCAAAAGAGAAAACCGTCGCTCTTCCCCGTCAGCTCCATTAATGCTTCCGACCGGGCTGATTTTGCAGGGATGAAGTGAACGCAGACATATGGCGCGCTGACCTATCATTATTTCTCTTCATTTCCTGTCTGGCCTGCAATCATCCTGTCTCGGTTCATCGGTCTGCACTATTGGAACTGAGCAGGATCGACAACACACTACCAAAACCTCTGTCTTACAAAATGATGCTAACTCTTGATGCTGTCTTTAGAATGAAGCAGCTGATTGGATGGTAGTAATTACAGTGTTTGTGATACAACAACAATGCAATATGTGTAACTGTAAAGCTCTGTTAACAAATGTTATATTGTCTTTGGATTGAGTATCTCTCTGTAAAATACAATTAATTAATATTGTTTGTGTTTCCAATGACTGAGCTATGCCATACCAGTTTTTAGGAACGTTTTTTTTAAACCCCAAAGGTAAAGCTGTACAGACTGTGATCCAACCGCAACGATTAGTCATATATATATATGTATATATATATTATCATCATCAGCCGTTGTCAGTCCACTGCTGGACGAAAGCCTCAGCTTGTTTCTGCCACTTGGCGTACTTTTCATGCTGGTTATTAGCCTACACCTTCCACGCTGGCTTGGTGCGGGTTGGAAGGGGTATTTTATATCAGAGATCATTCTCCTAGACTATTAGCCTTACTGGGCTGTCGAACTTAGTCTGTCCTGTTTGTTGTGCGCGCCCCATTTACCCAAGAACCCGCTCAGCTTTATGGCGCTGACCGCCCGCCAGTCACAAGAGAAGGTGCAAACGGTTCTTTGTGTGCATTTTATAGACGTTAGTTGGGACTCACTAACCTCACACACAACCTCCCATCTCATGCCTGAATGTAGTTTAACGTCATACCCAGGACACTATATATACATATATACATATATATATATATATGCATATTATATACATATATATATATATATATATACATATTATATATATATATATATATATACATATATATACATACATATATACATACATACATACATATATATACATACATACATACATATATATATATATATAAATATATATATATATATATATATATATAAATATATATACATACATACACACATACATACATACATACATACATATATATATATATATACATATATATACACTGCACCAAAAACAGACATCAGTGTGTAAAGGATATCACCACATGGGCTCAGGAACACTTCATAAAACCACTGTCAGTAACTAAAGTTGGTCGCTACATCTGTAAGTGCAAGTTAAAACTCTACTATACAAAGCGGAAGCCATTTATCAACAACACCCAGGAACATTGCTGGCTTTGCTGGGCCTGAGCTCATCTAAGATGGACTGATGCAAAGTAGAAAAGTGTTCTGTGGTCCACATTTCAAATTATATTTAGAAACTGTGGATATGGTGTCCTCCGGAACAAAGAGGAAAATAACCATCCGGATTGTTATAGGCGCGAAGTTCGAAAGCCAGCTTCTGTGATGGTATGGGGGTGGATTAGTGCCCAAGGCATGGGTAACTTACACATCTGTGAAGGCACCATTAATGTTGAATGGTCCATACAGGTTTTGGAGCAAAATATGTTGTCATCCAAGCAACGTTATCATGAACGCCCCTGCTTATTTCAACAAGACAATACCAAGCCACGTGTTACAACAGCGTGGCTTCGTAGTAAAAGAGTGCATGTTACGATCCGTTACTCTGATCTTCACATGTTGTTCTTTATTTTTCCATCTGTGTTTTCATTCTCCGTTCTGACCCGTTTACTTCATGTTTTGTTCGTTTCCATGGTCACTTATTATTTCCACCTGCTAGTCACGGTTCTCGCACACCTGTTCTTGTAATCACAAATCTTTATAAGCCAGCCTCTTCTGTTTATTTTTTCTGGGACTCTAGTTTGCTCTCACGCAACTATACGTCTGTTTTGATTGCTTGATTTCACGCAATTCCTACTATTTTCGCCAGCTCTCATGCTACGCACCTCGTTATTAGCTCACATGCTGAATGTTTAATTTACTCCTTTTTGTGTGCCTACGTCCCAGTTTAATTTCCTATTATGTATCTCCTAGTTCTCATACTAGCGTCTTTGGTTTGATTTTTGTTAGCTCCATTTCTTTTTGTTATAGATCTCCTTCTGTTATTTAGAATAAATTGGTTATATCTAACCTTTGTTGTGTTCCTCGTTTTGACGCATCCACAATGCCGAATAGGCATAACAGTGCGGGTACTTTCCTGGCCCGCCTGCAGTCCAGACCTGTCTCCCATCGAAAATGTGTGGCGCATTCTGAAGCGTAAAATACGACAGCGGAGACCCCGGACCGTTGAACGACTGAAGCTCTACATAAAACAAGAATGGGAAAGAATTCCACTTTCAAAGCTCCAAGAATGAATTTCCTTAGTTCCCAAACGTTTATTGAGTGTTGTTAGAAGAAAAGGTTATGTAACACAGTGGTGAACATGCCCTTTCCCAACTACTTTGGCACGTGTTGCAGCCATGAAATTCTAAGTAAATTATTATTTGCAAAAAAAAATAAAGTTTATTAGTTTGAACATCAAATATCTTGTCTTTGTATTGACTATGGGTTGAAAAGGATTTGCAAATCATTGACCTCCGTCATAAATGCCACTAAACTCTCGGGGGCGAGGGCTCATTCAACGTAGATTTAATTGTAGTTGTTACTTTATATCATAACAGTTCAGAACATATCCCTTCCCCTTTAATTGAGTACTTAGTCGCTCTGGGGTCCTTAAAAGGTAGACAAGTGCTCAAAATTGCTTACCTTTAGACAATTTCATGATGGTGTTTCTTTTGTTGAGATTTGTTCGAATGACTGCATTGGTTTGTTCATTTTGAGCTTAACGGTCTGTAAAAAAATATATATATAATTCAATAATGCTATGGTTACAATGTGAGTGGATATTGATTCATAGCAGAGAAAACACTGAAACAATCTATTTTCTAAACCTCTTTTAAGTCCTACGTCTCTTCTCGCCGGCTCAGTATAATCAGTAGAAGTGACGGATGGATGGAGAGTTGGAATAGTAAATATCCTAAGTTACTCCCAGAAGGTGATAACTATGTTGTTAGTCTTTTTCTTGCGATTAAATGCAGTGTTGTGGTGCGTGGCCCCTACTCCTGCAAATAACAATTTTTTAACTTATAACATGCCTTTTTAAAAAGGATAAATAAAATAAGTTTACTTTTGGATAATATATAATGTATATAAAAAAATACAATAGCAAGTACTACAAAAAACTACAGTAGTTAATAAATGGCAAATGGGTTATACTTTTATAGAGCTTTTCTACTTACAAAGTAGGGCTGGGCGATATGGCCTTTTATTAACGTCTCGATATTGTTGGGCCACGTCGTGCACGATACACGATATATATCGCGATATTTTGAAAATCACAACTAAG
The DNA here is from genome assembly GCF_033978795.1 of Nerophis ophidion. Taxonomy (NCBI): domain Eukaryota; kingdom Metazoa; phylum Chordata; class Actinopteri; order Syngnathiformes; family Syngnathidae; genus Nerophis; species Nerophis ophidion. Next base: position 13,027,118 of record NC_084632.1, on the reverse strand, counting down.
TGAATTTAGCAAAACTGTATTTATTCAACAGTTATTAAGCAGTGGCACAAAAATCATATCAAAACAGAAAGTGCAAGATTGTCGGAGACATTTTAAAACAAGTTATGAGTGCACATTTGTGCATGATGTCACTAAGATGAAATGTCAAAACAACATTGAATTAAAGTGCACTTTTTGTACAGAACGCCACTACAATAGTTTAAACCAAATAAGTGCACTTTTGTGCATGATGTCACTAAGATGACACGTCAAAACAACATTGAATTAAAGTGCACTTTTTGTACAGAATGCCACTACAATAGTTCAAACCAAATAAGTGCACTTTTGTGCATGATGTCACTAGGATGACATGTCAAAACAACACTGAATTAAAGTGCACTTTTTGTACAGAACGCCACTACATTAGTTTAAACCAAATAAGTGCACTTTTGTGCATGATGTCACTACGATGACATGTCAAAAAAACATTGAATTAAAGTGCACTTTTTGTACGGAATGCCACTACAATAGTATAAACCAAATAAGTGCACTTTTGTGCATGATGTCACTAAGATGACATGTCAAAACAACATTGAATTAAAGTGCACTTTTTGTACAGAATGCCACTACAATAGTTTAAACCAAATAAGTGCACTTTTGTGCATGATGTCACTAATATGACATGTCAAAACAACATTGAATTAAAGTGGACTTTTTGTACAGAATGCCACTACAATAGTTTAAACCAAATAAGTGCACCTTTGTGCATGATGTCACTAAGATGACATGTCAAAACAACATTGAATAAAAGTGCACTTTTTGTACAGAATGCCACTACAATAAGTTAAACCAAATAAGTGCACTTTTGTGCATGATGTCACTAAGACATGTCAAAACAACATTGAATTAAAGTGCACTTTTTGTACAAAATGCCACTACAATAGTTTAAACCAAATAAGTGCGCTTTTGTGCATGATGGCACTAAGATGACATGTCAAAACAACATTGAATTAAAGTGCACTTTTTGTACAAAATGCCACTACAATAGTTTATACCAAATAAGTGCACTTTTGTGCATGATGTCACTAAGATGACATGTCAAAACAACATTGAATTAAAGAGCACTTTTTGTACAGAACGCCACTACAATAGTTTAAACCAAATAAGTGCACTTTTGTGCATGATGCCACTAAGATGACATGTCAAAACAACATTGAATTAAAGTGCACTTTTTGTACAGAATGCCACTACAATAGTTTAAACCAAATAAGTGCACTTTTGTGCAGGATGTCACTAAAATGACATGTCAAAACAACATTGAATTAAAGTGGACTTTTTGTACAGAATGCCACTACAATAGTTTAAACCAAATAAGTGCACTTTTGTGCATGATGTCACTAAGATGACATGTCAAAACAACATTGAATTAAAGTGCACTTTTTGTACAGAATGCCACTACAATAGTTTAAACCAAATAAGTGCACTTTTGTGCATGATGTCACTAAGATGACATCTCAAAACAACATTGAATTAAAGTGGACTTTTTGTACAGAATGCCACTACAATAGTTTAAACCAAATAAGTGCACTTTTGTGCATGATGTCACTTAGATGACATGTCAAAACAACATTGAATTAAAGTGCACTTTTTTTACAGAATGCCACTACAATAGTATAAAACAAATAAGTGCACTTTTGTGCATGATGTCACTAAGACATGTCAAAACAACATTGAATTAAAGTGCACTTTTTGTACAAAATGCCACTACAATAGTTTAAACCAAATAAGTGCGCTTTTGTGCATGATGTCACTAAGATGACATGTCAAAACAACATTGAATTAAAGTGCACTTTTTGTACAAAATGCCACTACAATAGTTTAAACCAAATAAGGGCACTTTTGTGCATGATGTCACTAAGATGACATGTCAAAACAACATTGAATTAAAGTGCACTTTTTGTACAGAACGCCACTACAATAGTTTAAACCAAATAAGTGCACTTTTGTGCATGATGTCACTAAGATGACGTGTCAAACCAACATTGAATTAAAGTGCACTTTTTGTACAGAATGCCACTACAGCAGTATAAAACAAATAAATGCACTTTTGTGCATGATGTCACTAAGATGACATGTCAAAACAACATTGAATTAAAGTGCACTTTTTGTACAGAATACCACTACAATAGTATAAACCAAATAAGTGCACTTTTGTGCATGATGTCACACAAGATATTTCAATAACTGTCAAATAGAAATGAGCTGCATAATAGAAAATCGAATAGTGTATGTCCTTCGCTACGTGGTAGGTTCCTGCGGACGTTATCTTCTCTTGTTGTTGACTTTTTTTTTTTTTTCATACGGTGTTGATGTGGAAATACCGTATTTCCCTGAATTAGCGCCGGGGCGGTAATTAATTTAAAACCTCTTCTCACTCCAGTGCTTACCAAAAGCATGTGGTAAATTTAGGCCTGCGTTTATAAATTTGAGTGTGATGTAAGGATACCATCATGAAAAGCACGTTTAATAAAAAAAACGTTATCACGTAGCGTAAAAAATGCAGATGGCCTCAAAACGCCACAACACTCAGTCACCGTATGTAAGTACCCAAAATAAAGACTCGACATAAATATAAATTCAATCGGATCAGAAACATTGGAGGAAATGGGATTAAAACCCGATGCTAACCGCCCATAGAAAATACATGGGTATGGCTAGTAGCTACTATTAGCAAACAAATTCACTTACCAACTCGGCTTAATATCTTAACATCGCCACACTCTCTCATCGCAACTCGGCCCTGATGGTCGGCACCTATAAGTTGTAAAATGTCGGACGGTTGTTTTTACGACAACTTTAAAACATACCGGCTTTAGATGTCCCCAGGCTTAGCCACCGCACCTGGCAGCCATCTTGGAACGCTGCAGGATTATATAAAGCGCGATAGGCTGCGGCGGGTCACGTGAGCGCCCGTGTTATGCTTGCGAGATTAAAAGTGGAAACGGCGCAGGTAATATGAGGGGATGCCATGAGAGGAAATATGGCTTATTTCCCACTTGTGTTACACACTCGTGACGTGACGAGTTTGACCCGGCGGTAAAACAAGGCATGCGCTAATTATTCTGCAAAACAAGTTTGACCCGGCAGTAATTCCAAGCATGCGCTAATTCTAACCATGCTCTAATTATTTCAAAACCTCTTCTCATTCCGGCGCTTACCAAAAGCATGCGGTAAATTTAGGCCTGCCCTTATAAATTTGAGTGTGATGTAAGGATACTATCATGAAAAGCACATTTAATAAAAAAAAAAAATATGGTCTTACCTTTACTTATAAATGACGTCCATGCGCAGCTCCTTTTGATCAAAAGCATCGATTACTTGTTTATAGAAGTCTTCCTTATCTTTCTTCAGTTTTAAAAGTATCTCTGTCTCGATGGAGATCTTCCTTTATTACCTCCTGCTTCGATTGAAAGTCCAGTTTAGAAAACTGTTTTATTTTAGATATGTTATCCTCCATGTTAAAAGTGCAAGTGAGAGGAAAAAATAAACTATCGCTGCTCACTCTTGCTGCTTGTTGTCACTTCTGCAACGGTCAAGTCGCAAGAAGGATCTCTAGCGCCCTCTACAAACAGGAGGCGAGAGTCATTTAATGACTCATATTTGACACACGCAGCTACGGTATATTAATAAAACATAGCTGCTTACTGTTATTTTTAGCATATTAAATAGCTTGGACCTTAAATCCTACAGAATAGCTCTTAATCTTCTTCTCTTTATGAGATTTCAAATTATTGAAATCAGCCTCCTCCATTTTGAAAATGATGACAGGTGAAGTGTCACTCGTGACGTGACGAGTTTGACCCGGCGGAAATTCTGGGCATGTGCTAATTATTTTGCGAAACAAGTTTGACCCGGCGGAAATTCTAGACATGCACAAATAAAAATAATATTTTGCGAAACAAGTTTGACCCGGCAGTAATTCTAGGCAGGCGCATACTATATACTATATACCCAATTCAAGGAATTACGGTATTAGTGCTCAGTGGCCTAGTGGTTAGAGCAGGGGTCGGGAACCTTTTTGGCTGAGAGAGCCAAGGAGCCAAATATTTCAAAAGATATTTCCGTAAGAGCCATATAATATTTTTTTTACACTGAACACAACTAATCACGTACATTTTTAAGTAAAACCAACATTTCTAGAGTATAATAAGTCTGTTATTCTCTGTAATAACATTGCTATTCTGAAGCTAACTGTGGAGGGGGTGTGGCCTGCGGGCCTGCAGCAAAGCAGGGTGTGCCAGGACCGGCCTCGAAATCAGCGACAGGTGCGTAGACGGCCCACCTGGGCCTTGTTATCTAATCACCTGTCGCTATGTTATAAGCAGCAGCAGCCAGGAGGAAAGACGGGGTTGGGGCTGGAGCCAGAGTGCGAGCGAGAACGAAAGAGAAAAAGACAATTGCTGGAAAGCAACTGAGAGACTTATTGAAAAATAAAACAATATTGTAACCCTGAAACAGGCTCTCATGTCGGTGCTTGGTGGTCTGAAGAAACCCCAGGAGGGCAAGCCCCGCACTAATCAATAATAAATAAATAACTTTTACCATTAACGCAACTTCTTGAACAGGTGCGGTAGAAAACGGATGGATGGATTAAAATGCACGAGAATGTTCTATATTTTGAACGTCACTTTTAACAATGTGATTACAAGCGGAATTATTCATTACTTACCGCGTCAAGCAGTGTCAGCTCGGATTTATCTGAGAGCCAGATGCAGTCATCAAAAGAACCACATCTGGCTCGCGAGCCATAGGTTCCCTACCCCTGGGTTAGAGTGTCCACCCTGAGATCAAACCAGACATGACTAAGTTGGTAGAAAGTGGGGATCGAACCAGGAACCCTCAGGTTGCTGGCACTGCCACTCTCCCAACCGCGCCACGCCGTCCCCAGTATCGCCCTTCCCCGGTTTGCGACCTAAAGCACAACAATTAGCCGACTGCCAGCTCGTATCCCCCCAAAAAAGTCGAGGTTTAAGCCCGGGCACTCGCATCTCGAGGTAGTGTAGTAAAAAAAAAAAATTTGCAATCCACCGGGTGCCAACAACTCGGAACGCAGACGTCCCCCCGTATCGTATTTCCAGCTCTCCAATTAATATGAGCTGGTCTCCGAGGGCACCGAGCCAATGGTTTTGTTTCCCAGCAAATAAGAGGAAGATCCTCAGATCATAGATTCTACCTCATCCACCCCTCGCCTCGTCTCCAGGCGCCCGTCTTCTTCCTCTCCCAGTCCAATTACGGGAAATGTTAGAGCCCCCGCGTCTGTGGGTCCCAGAGTCTGGATCGGAGCAGCAAATATTTGCAACAAACTTCCCACCACCTTGATGTGCACGGTAGAGATACTACTACATACACGTTGTTATAGTCCATACACTACCACTTCTCCTTTTCAAATCTGGCGAGATTCATATGGACGAGTGGCATTAAAGGGCCACTAGTTCCACTATTTGTGTGACATGATTCATGATTGTGTTGTTTTGTGAGACTTGAAGAATATTTATTTTAGGGTAAATTCCAAAGAGGAACTGCACTTTTTCGCCAATTATTCACAGTCCTTTTGTGGCAAGAATACATGTAATTTTATTGTATGTAAATTCCAAATAGTAAACAACTGCTAGCCACAGGCGGCCAACAATTCAGGTATTGGGAAATCCCGCTAAAACACCTTTAACGACGTTGTATACACATGCTGTAAGTATGTACCTAATGTAGAACAGGCAGATTCATAATAACGTCGCATTTACATATTTTTCTAATTTTTAAGCATTATTGTAACTACTGGGTGCATTGATTTCACTAATCATGACAGACCATGCTTGCCAACCCTCCCGATTTTCCCGTGAGACTCCCGAATTTCAGTACCCCTCCCGAAAATCTTCCGGGGCAACCATTCTCCCGATTTCCACCCGGACAACAATATTGGGGGCGTGCTTGAAAAGGAGACTATTATATATGTCTCCGTTATCCATAGGTTTATCTATTACCAATAAAGTAGGCAGGCACGGAGCTATTTCTCAGGGTGTGTTTATTACAGCCGGCACGTTAATACACTGACACACAACATCCGGATTCCCATCATGCATTGCTTCAAAACCATGGCAAGTAGTAATGTCCAAAAATCATAACAGAGACGAAGCAGGAGAACGAAGAAGAGACATGGCGACGACGAGTACAAAGAAGAAGTACGCTTGCAAGTTCGAAAATGATTGGAAAAAAAATAATTTCAGTTCATCCAGGACAGCTCGAAGGGGAAGGGGTATGCTGTCTGCAAATTTTTGTAGATCAGACTTCTCCATTGAACACGGTGGCAGAACGGATATACTCATTCATGAACCAATTATTTATATATTTATATATTACGATGAGGTGGCAACTTGTCCAGGGTGTACCCCTCCTACCGCCGAATGCAGCTGAGATAGGCTCCAGCAACCCCCCGGGACACCAAAAGGGACAAGCTGTAGAAAATGAATGGTTGGATATATAGAAAATAAATACTTGAAAATATATACACCCCCCCATCTCCCGAATTCGGAGGTCTCAAGGTTGGCAAGTATGTGATAGAGTCCATGGGAGCCAACAACCACCGCTTTGGAACACCTGATGATCCAGAACCTTATATTTTTAAGCTTAAATACACGGAAGATGAGCTACCAGAGCCAGCTCCAGGAAAACACCAAAAACCACAAAGCCATAGTGAAGAATGCAAAACAAAATACGAACATAAAAAAAAGGTTACTTGCAATGGATGGGATGTGTGTATCTTTCAGCACCAGGCTTGTTAGCGCAGAACCCGCATCTTACTAGCGATGTCAAGTTGAATTTCAAAGTTGACCGACTTCTCGTTTTATGGCCACAACCTTCTAATCCATACAGACTATAAGATGCTATTTTTCTCCTACGCTTTGAAGCCTGCATCTTATAAAGTGGCACAGCTGATTTATGGATTTTTCTTTGTTAACGGCTATATAGTTTAAAAAAAACCCCCAAAAACATGGCATTCAGAAAATTCACCCAAACATCACCGTGGAGTTGAGTCTGTTTTTCGCTTCCCCTTTGGTCCGGATGACACGACGTCGAATATTTCCCAAAACAATTTGAAATGTGGACTCGTCAGACCACAGAACACTTTTCCACTTTGCATCAGTCCATCTTATATGATCTCGGGCCCAGAGAAGCCGGCGGCGTTTCTGGATGTTGTTGATAAATGGCTTTCGCTTTGCATAGTAGAGCTTTAACTTGCACTTACAGATGTAGCGAAAAAACTGTATTTAGTGACAGTGGTTTTCGGAAGTGTTCCTGAGCCCACGTGGTGATATCCTTTAGAGATTGATGTCGGTTTTTGATACAGTGTGTCTGAGGGATCATTCATCATCATCATTTATTTGTATTCCTTTCATGAAAATGCATATTTACAATTGACACTCTCATTGTTTTTTTTGTACATTTCCATGATCAGAAAGAAGCAAATGGAAGAATTATATTTTATATTTATCTGCCCCTTTTTTAACACAAATTACAGTATTTTCAATGACTTTATAACTGTTCCTTCCACCAACACCCAAACTCCAACATGCTTTTCCATTTTCCTTTAAGCACTTTCACAATGACACGTCCAATCTAAATCAAAACTCAGTTTGATATAATTTCAGTTTTCTCTTTTTATAACTTTTTTAAATACAAAGATATCCTTACAGCTTTTAAAGTCTTTGTTTAGAGAATTCCATGCTTTCACACCAACAACAGACAAGCACATTTGTTTCAAATTTGTTTGCGCTCTTGGATGTTTAAAATCATACGGCCTTCTGTGGTTCTCATCTTCAGATGTCAACACAAATAACTTTTGTATGTCCTTCGGAAGAACTTTATTTCTCACTTTGAACATCATGAATAGAGTATTCAATTCTACAATGTCTTTTAGTTTTAGTCATCCTGACCTAATGAAGAGTGGATTTGTGTGGTCTCTATGTCCTACTTTAAAAATGATTCGAATTGCTCTTTTCTGTGAAAGAAATAAAGTTATTATGTTGCTATGAGATGTATTTCCCCATATTTCTGCACAATAATTGAAATAAGGTAGAATAATTGAGCAATATAACATTCTCATTGTGTTGTATGGAAAACTATATTTAACCTTGTTCAAAACAAATAAGCTTTTAGATATTTTATTTTTCACATGCATTATATGAGCTTTCCATGTCAACTTTTCATCTAAGATGACCCCGAGAAATCTGATTTCAGACACCTTCTCAATTTTCACATTGTTTATGGATAAACTAACTTCTATCTTTCTTTTATTACCGAATACCACATATTTAGTCTTTTCCAAATTTAAAGATAATTTATTTATAACAAACCACAATTTTAGTCTAACCATTTCCTCTTCCAATCCAATCCAATCCACTTTATTTATATAGCACATTTAAACAACAATAACGTTTCCAAAGTGCTGCACAGCCGTGTTAAAAACAATTGTAAAAAAAAAAAAAAAATTTAAATATATATATATAAAACCAATAAAAACAATATAAAAACAAATATGATTAAAAACTATTTTAAAGGGTAAAATCAATTAAAACAGTAAAATAGAAATCAAAGTGTATAAAAAACACAGAGGACAACAGAGGACCACACAACTCACGTAGTGTTAAAAGCCAAAGAATAAAACCAATAAAAACAATATAAAAACGAATATGATTAAAAATTATTTTAAAGGGTAAAATCAATTAAAACAGTAAAATAGAAATCAAAGTGTATAAAAAAACACAGAGGACAACAGAGAACCGAGGACCACACAACTCACGTAGTGTTAAAAGCCAAAATTTTAGACAATATTATTGTCTAAAATTTTCAAGTCATCTCCTGAACAGTATAAATTTGTATCGTCTGCGAATAATACGCACTGTAAAATTTTCGAAACCTCACAAATATAATTTACATATAAAGTAAAAAAGTTTGGGTCCTAAAATCGAACCTTGTGGAATTCCACATTCAATATTCATACATTCTGACCTATGATCATCGATCTCAACATATTGCTGTCGTTGATGTAAATAACTGGTTAACCAGTCCAGTGCAACTCCTCTGACTCCATAAGTATATAATTTAGAAATGAGAATTTGATGATCTACAGCAGGGGTGCCCATTACGTGGATCGCGAGCTACCAGTCGACCGCAGGGGGGGTGTCAGTCGATCTCCAGCCAGGCTTTTAAAAAAAATAAACCTAAAAATTAGTGATCATCAATCTTCACCAAGACGTCACTTAAATGACATTCACGGTACTGGAGGGTCTTGTGAGATGATGCTGGCTGCTGCAAGATCATTATTATTAAAAAATGACCGAGAGGAAGGCGAGAAACACTTTTTATTTCAACAGACTCTCGCGCCGTACCTTCCGTCAAAACTCTAAAGGCCGACTGCACATTTCGTATCTTCACAATAAAAGCCCTGCTTCATGCTGCCTGCGCTAACAAAATACAGAGTCTCGGAAAACTGGCGTGCACAAGCGATCCCTCAGAAAGCTGGCGTGCACATCACTTGTGCACGCCAGCTTTCTGAGGGCAGCTTTCCGAGACTCTTATTTTGTTAGCGCAGGCAGCATGAAGCAGGGCTTTTATTGTGAAGATAGGAAATGTGCAGTCGGCCTTTAGAGTTTTGACGGAAGGGACGGCGCGAAAGTCTGTTGAAATAAAGTGTTTCTCGCCTTCCTCTCTGTCATTTTTTCATAATAATGAACTGGCAGCAGCCAGCGTCATCTCACAAGACCCTCGGGTGCCGTCAATGTCAATCAAGCAAGCTACGGAATTTACCGCCAATGTTTTTCTTGTAAAGTGTATGGAAGCTGGATGAATTAGATGCCAAAAACCAACCACTTTCATGTGGTATTGTACAGAAAGGACAACTTTTTTTCTCCTCCATTTGAAAATGTGGGCGTTATCATCATTACTGTCTGATTCCAATCAATGCAAGTCATCAGAATCGGGTAATACACCAACTTATATTCTTGTCTTTGTGAAAGAAAGACATCTATATGTGTTACACATGCTTGTATTATCATTAAACACATTTAACTTGTTTACAAAAATGTCTCTTTCATAAATAAATACATATAAATGATATATATAAATGAGGTAGATCCCTTCAAGTTGGTCAATTGAAAAGTAGCTCGCCTGCAGAAAAAGTGTGGGCACCCCTGATCTACAGTGTCAAATGCCTTCTTTAAATCAATGAACACTCCTATTGTGTATTTATTTTGATCAACTGCAGTTGTAATCTCTTCAATAATGTTCATGATGGCCAAGCTCGTAGACCTGTTTGAACAAAATCCATACTGATTTTCATTTATAATTTATGTTTTTCAATAAAACCGTCTAATTTGTTAACAAACAGTTTTTCAAGCACTTTTGAAAATTGAGATAAGAGAGATACTGGTCTATAATTACCAAATGTATGTTTATCTCCGGTTTTAAATGAAGGTATAACCTTAGCTGTTTTCATACTGTCTGGGAAAACCCCTACTTTAAAAGAACAATTAATTATATAATGCAATGGTTTAATGATGCAATTAATTGTGTTTTTTATTATTCTCATGTCAATGCCCTCATTGTCTGTTGAAGTCTTGTTTTTCAGTTTGTAAACCACAGATAATATTTCATTCTCAGTCACTTCAATAAGAAACATTGACTGCATAACCCTATTTTCCCTTTTCCAGACATCCCCTGATTGATCATTAGCTCTAGGTATTTTGTTTGTCATTCAATGTTGGTTTCCGGCCATGCCGCTTACGTGGAGTGATTTCTCCAGATTCTCTGAACACAATTTCCCAACTCATATGGAAACAGGGTTTGTAAATCTTTATTGACGTCTCAATCGATCCGCAGATTAACATTAGTGAAAATATCGTAGCAATAGCATGTTTTAGTCACATGTCAGTCAAGACGACGATCAAGGAAAGAGTGAAGTGAAGTGCATTTTTATTTATATAGCGCTTTTCTCTAGTGACTCAAAGCGCTTTACATAGTGAAACCCAATATCTAAGTTACATTTAAAGGGGAACATTATCATCAGACCTATGTAGGCGTCGATATATACCTTGATGTTGCAGAAAAAAGACCATATATTTTTTTAACCGATTTCCGAACTCTAAATGGGTGAATTTTGGCGAATTAAACGCCTGTCTGTTTATCGCTCTCGGAGCGATGACGTCAGAACGTGACGTCACCTAGGTATTAAAGCCGCCATTTTCTCAAACACATTCAGCTCTGTTATTTTCCCTTTATTCGACTATTTTTTGGAACCTTGGAGACATCATGCCTTGTCGGTGTGTTGTCGGAGGGTGTGACAACACTAACAGGGAGGGATTCAAGTTGCACCACTGGCTCAAAGATGCGAAAATGGCAAGAAATTGGACAAAATGTGTTCGAAATACGAGGGTGTGGGGAAAGCCGACGAAATGGTCAGTCGTTTGTTCCGCACACTTTACAGACGAAAGCTATGCTACTAAAGAGATGGCAAGATTGTGTGGATATCCTGCGACACTCAAAGCAGATGCGTTTCGAATGATAAAGTCAAAGAAATCTTCAGCCAGACCCCCATCGAATGTGCCGGAGTGTCTGCACATTTTACCGGCGGTGCTAAGGCAGGCATGGCACAGAGATGTATGGATAACCTGCAGATGCATTTCCAACGATAAAGTCAACGAAATCACAAAGGTGAGTTTTGTTGATGTTGTTGACTTATGTGCTAATCAGACTTATTTGGTTGCGGCATGACTGCCAGCTAATCGATGCTAACATGCTATTTAGGCTAGCTGTATGTACATTTGAAACTATAGTTACATCCAGTGTTTCCCTCCACCCACATGTAATGCCAAACAAACACTTACCAATCGATGGATTTAAGTTGATCCAGTGTCACAAGATGCGAAACTTCCGATCGTTGGTCTGCACATTTTACCGGCGATGCTCAGGCAAACATGGCCGAATAGCGTCAATAGCTATTCGCTCAATAGCTTCAGTTTCTTCTTCAATTTCGTTTTCGCTATCTGGCTCCATACTCCGACCATCCTGTCACAGTTATTTGGTGTCAAACCCCAATATGCAGTGAAGGAGGCAGGCATTTGGTAAGTAAACATGATTTAATTAAATACTAAGACAAAAACAAAACCAAAAGGGTACAAACAAAAAGCGCGCACATGGGTGGAACAACAAACTAAGGGTCTTTAGCATAGAAGCTAGCAAGAAACAAAAACTAGCGGGTAGCAAACAGGAAAAACTGGAAATGGCTAATGCTAACAGAAACAGCTTACCGCTACGACGACCAGGACAAATTGTAGCACGACAGGTAGTAGCTGTAACAAAACGACACGACAAGAGCGACATGTGGCAACGACAATACAAATGACAATACAATGATCCAGCAACTGACACAAGACAAAGCAGGTACAAATAGGAGCGGGCTGATTGGCAACAGGTGTGACCAGGTGCCAATCAGCCGCAGCTGAGGAGGAACACAGCACTCAGGGAACAAGACAGGAGGCTGACAAAATAAGAGCACTAGACAGGGACTAAGGACAGGAAATACTAAACACAGAGGAAAAAACTAAAACATTGACAAACTGTCAGGGAAAAGCCTGACACATCCGTTTCAATATATGCTTAATCTGTTGAATCGCTTAAACCGCTGAAATCCGAGTCTGAATCCGAGCTAATGTCGCTATATCTTGCTGTGCTATCCGTATTGGCATCACTGGATGACGTCACAGGAAAATGGACGATGGCTTCACAGATAGCGAAAATCAGGCACTTTAAAGCTTTTTTTTAGGGATATTCCGAGATGGGTAACATTTTGAAAAAAACTTCAAAAAATAAAATAAGCCACTGGGAACTGATTTTTATTGGTTTTAACCCTTTTGAAATTGTGATAATGTTCCCCTTTAAAGCAGTGTGGGTGGCACTGGAAGCAGGTAGTGTTTTGCCCAAGGACACATCGGCAGTGACTAGGATGGCGGAGACGGGACTCGAACCTGGAACCCTCAAGTTGCTGCCACGGCCACTCTACCAAGCGAGCTATGCAGCCCCGGGTAGAGTGGAAGACGAAGAAGAAATGTGCATTGCTAAACACGCTAATCATGTCTGGACTGACTCCCCCTCATCCTCCCCCTCAGCAGATCCTACAACAAGCGACTCTTTGCAGTAATCCCTCTCCTTCATCGGAGCTGGGCACGGCTAATTGGTCACGTCTGTACGGTGACACAGGGACCCCACGTAATTGCTGGACAAATAGCGAGGTGTTTAGCAGGCGGACCCCTACTCGGCTGAGCCGTGCAGAGATGCCAGTCGACTGGAAAGCCTCATTACCGCTCCGACTGAACAGTTTGCTAATTGGCAAAATAGTCCCAACAAAGATTTGTTTTTCACGGCATATGTTTGTTGTCATGCGTTCTGGACAGGAATGCCAGCACTGCTGTGCAAAAATAGAAATATAAAGTCAATTGGGGAGTAACAATACCAAATCGATGAATCTTATTGAAATCATAACTGGGTAGGGTTGGGCGGCGATTGAGTTTGGACGATTCCAATTTGGATACCGGTCCTCAACAATTCTCGATTATTTCTCACAGGAATATTTTCAAACAATTGATAAATATAAATTATTTGAAATATAATATGAGTGTTATTTTTCCAAAGGAGTGCACTTTAACAAGATTTTTAAGACCTCATAAATTAACATTAAATCATATCCTGTTGTTTATGTTCTGATTAGAGTGTTAGGCTGCTGATTCAAATCTATGAGTAATATCAACCGATACTGATTTCATGTATCAGCTGTAATATTTGATATTTATTTATGATGAGTGCTATTGACAGCATAACGAGATCGACACAATATTTACACTGGTTCCTTATTTTCTTTTATTACATAGTCAAGAGTACACAATAACATAATTATGATCTATTACTCATTGAGCATATATATATATATATATATATATATATACACATTTACATACATACACACAAACCTGACTTAAACAAGTTGAAAAATGTATTCGAGTGTTACTATTTAGTGGTCAATTGTACGGAATATGTACTGTACTGTGCAATCTACTAATAAAACTTTCAATTAATCAATAAAAAAAAACATATATACATACATATACATAGATATCCACATATAAAAACATAACAATGTATACATACATACCTTTATATACATATACACATGTATATATATATATATATATATATATGTATATATATATATATATGTATATATATATATATATATATATATATATATATATATATATATATATATATATATATATATATATATATATATATATATATATATATATATATTAGGGCTGCGAATCTTTGGGTGTCCCACAAATCGATTCAACATCGATTCTTGGGGTCGCGATTGAACAATATATCGATTTTTTCGATTCAACACGATTCTCGATTCAAAAACGATATTTTTCAGATTCAAAACGATTCTGTATTCATTCAATACATAGGATTTCAGCAGGATGTACCCCAGTCTGCTGACATGCTAGCAGAGTAGTAGATTTTTTTTAAAAAGCTTTTATAATTGTAAAGGACAATGTTTTATCAACTGATTGCAATAATGAAAATTTGTTTTAACTATTAAATGAACCAAAAATATGACTTATTTTATGTTTATGAAAACATTGGACACAGTGTGTTGTCAAGCTTATGAGATGCGATGCAAGTGTAAGCCACTGTGACACTATTGTTATTTTTTATTATTTTCATAAACGTCTAATGATAATGTCAATGAGGGATTTTTAATCACTGCTATGCTGAAATTATAACTAATATTGATACTGTTGTTGATAATATTCATTTTTGTTTCACTACTTTTGGTTTGTTCCGTGTCGTGTTTGTGTCTCCTCTCAATTGCTCTGTTTATTGCAGTTCTGAGTGTTGCTGGGTCAAGTTTGGTTTTGGAATTGGACTGCATTGTTATGGTATTGCTGTGTAGTGGTTTGTTGGATTGATTAATTAAAAAATAAAAAAATAAAAGATTTTATTCAAAATCAGAATCGATCCTGAATCGCACAACGTGAGAATCGTGATTCGAATCGTTTTTTTCCCACACCTTTAATACACACACACACACACACACACACACACACACACACATATATATATATATATATATATATATATATATATATATATATATATATATATATATATATATATATATATATATATATATATATTTACATATATATATATGTATGTATGTATATATATATATATATATATATATATATGTATGTATATATATATGTATATATATATATATATATACGTATATATATATATATATATATATATATATATATATATATATATATATATATATATATATATATATATATTTAATGTAGTTATTTATATTTTTACATTCAATTATACATATGTATTGACTTAGGACCTACCCTAGCTCAGGGTCACTATAACTGATAAATTGTTTACTCTACCTTCAATGGCCCCCAGGTAAATTGAGTTTGAGACCCCTGCTTTAGACTCTTATTATTATACTTGCTATTGTCCAGTTAATATCTGGTTACTTTACGCTGCAACACGTTTCCGTCTACATTTCTTAAACTTTATCAAGCACTTATTTTTGTGTTGTTTTAAGCGAGTTTAGGTGCATGCTTGTTCTTCCTCTGTGTAACATGTTTAGCGTTGTCCTCCAGTGATAATAGTACTTAAGAAATTTGGTTTATTCTGTGGCAGCTATTTTTTTCTGGTCAGCGGATTGACTGTTTTGGGTTAATTGGTTTGCAAGGATGATTATTAGTAACAATAGCCTGGCAGCTAAAGCCGTCACCCTTTCAAAAAGAGACATTTTGTGAATATTGATGGACTAGAAAAAAGCCCACACTTTAATATGAAAAAGTCACACATTATATTTAATAAATGAACAGAAAATAAATCTCTCCGGCTTTTTTAGCCTTCTTCTTCGTCACTGTAAACAGTGTTGACACGGCAGCACATTTCTGGCCTGGAATCGCTAATTTAATTTGAAATGGTTCCACTTTGGAGTTGAAAGCATCCGCAAGTGTTATCCCAGAACCCAGAAAAAAAAAAAAAAAAAAAAATGTTGAGTGTTGGGAGAGAGAAAAATAACAAAAGCAAAAAACACTTTTTTTTTTAGCCTCGAGCCATGCCATCTTTTTCAACAAAGCACTTGTCTTATTTATTTTTGTTTTTACCGTCTAGTGCTTTCAAAAAGGCAGTGTTTTTTAATAAATTTAAAAGATTAAATACAAAAAAAAGTGTTACTTTTGAAAGGAAATCATTATCGCTGTGTAATTATGTGCATACGATGTGTTCAGGCTGTATAAAAGACAACGACGTATTAAAAAACCTTTTAAAAACTTATATTCACTTTCCAAAAGTGCACCAATGCCCCACACAGGCCTCCTATTGTTGATTGTTTGGGTGCAGCTGTGCGGTCTTTCTGTAGGATGGTTGATTATGTCTACCGATGGGGGGGTGAAGGGGGGGAGACAGTCAATACGGTCTTAACCGCATACCAAGCCGCTGACCTGAAGTTCACGGTCAAAGCTGGACAGGTGGCGAGAATGTGTCACGTGTGAAAGAGAAAGGTATGGCAGCCTTCAAGTAGACCCGGTGCATTAAAAGACTGCCGTGAGTGTGGGAGATAAGACGTCCTCAGGGCCCATTATTAAGATTACACTCTTAATTTACAGTAAACAGGGCACCGAGTCAATACCGTGACGGGTAAATCATACCAATCACATTAAAACTAATGGACAAAGGATGCGTAGCATGCAGAATCCTTGCTGAGCTATTGTCTTTAAATCAAAGCCTAATCAAAGATTTACTGTGACATATACAGTGGGGCAAAAAATTATTTAGTCAGCCACTGCAAGTTCTCCCACTTAAAATGATGACAGAGGTCTGTAATTTTCATCATAGGTACACTTCAACTGTGAGAGACAGAATGTGAAAAAAAAATCCAGGACTTCACATTGTAGGAATTTTAAAGAATTTATTTGTAAATTATGGTGGGAAATAAGTATTTGGTCAACCATTCAAAGCTCTCACTGATGGAAGCAGGTTTTGGCTCAAAATCTCACGATACATGGCCCCATTCATTCTTTCCTTAACACGGATCAATCGTCCTGTCCCCTTAGCAGAAAAACAGCCCCAAAGCATGATGTTTCCACCCCCATGCTTCACAGTAGTTATGGTGTTCTTGGGATGCAACTCAGTATTCTTCTTCCTCCAAACACGACGAGTTGAGTTTATACCAAAAAGTTCTATTTTGGTTTCATCTGACCACATAAAAATGTAGGACCGGTACTTTTCAGAGGCGGTATAGTACCGAATATGGTTCATTAGTATCCCAGTACTATACTAATACTGGTACACCATACAACCCTATTTGGGACATAAAATGATCCAGAACCATATATATTTCAGCCTGAATATACGGAGCATGAGCTACACATTTTAGAGACTTTGTACTCAAAAGATTCAGCTTTAGTTACACACCAAGTATCATGTAGCCGCATTGCTAAGAGGGGCGGTTTAGCTCGGTTGGTAGAGTGGCCCTGCCAGCAACTTGAGGGTTCCAGGTTCGATCCTAGCTTCCGCCATACTAGTTACTGCCACTGTGTCCTTGGGCAAGACACTTTACCCACCTGCTCCCAGTGCCACACTCACAC
The DNA here is from genome assembly GCF_033978795.1 of Nerophis ophidion. Taxonomy (NCBI): domain Eukaryota; kingdom Metazoa; phylum Chordata; class Actinopteri; order Syngnathiformes; family Syngnathidae; genus Nerophis; species Nerophis ophidion. The sequence goes on along the minus strand of NC_084632.1, from coordinate 13,009,350 downwards.
TGGTTTAAATGGAACTTAGATATTGGGTTTCACTATGTAAATGCGCTTTGAGTCACTAGTAAAAAAAGAGCTATATAAATAGAATTCACTTCACTTCACTAAGTGCTAATCAAGATATAAAAACTGCAATCATAATAAAATAATCAGTTGCTGTCAACAAACGCCATTGGTGGATCTACCCCTAACATCCACTGTAATGATACCAAATACAGGAGCGTATGTAGTCGACTACTATAATTACATCGATATTTTTTAGTATCAAAAAATCTTTTTTTTTTTTTTTTTATATGTATATTGTGTTCATCCATCCATCCATTTTCTACCGCTTATTCCCTTTCGGGGTCGCGGGGGGCGCTGGCGCCTATCTCAGCTACAATCGGGCGGAAGGCAGGATACATCCTGGACAAGTCGCCACCTCATCGCAGGGCCAACACATAAACTCAGGAAATATGTCCCTGGACACATGAGGACTTTGAATACGACCAACGTATGATCCTGTCATGTCTTGGTAATCATGTTTAGTTTGGCTATGTTCTGTTTGGTACTTGCACTCTGTTAGTTCCTGTTTTTTCACTTCCTGCTCTGTTCCCATGTCAACCCATTAGTTTTAACCTGTCCTGATGTCACGCACCTGATTCATTTGAACTCGTGCAGCTGTTAATCACCACAGCACTATTTAAGCCTGTAGTTGCCAGGCAGTCACGCTTGACATTCATGCTGATGATCCACACTGCGCTTTTTCATGCTCATTTCTTTTCACAGTAAGTGTTTTTGTTATTTTGTCCATAGTTCTGTCTGTGTGCTTGTTTTTGTTTTCATAGCCAAGTTTTGTACCTCCGCTGTGAGCGCCTTTTGTTTATACCCTTTATTTTTGTGGTACTTTCGAGTTAATATTAAAATATATCATTACCTTCACGCCGTGTCCGGTCCAGTCGCTTTGCACCACGGGAAAACAAACCGCACCAAAGTCCTCGTCATGACATTTGGTATCGGATTGATACCCAAATTTGTGGTATCATCCAAAACTAATGCAGAGTATAAAACAACAGAAGAATACGTGATTATTACATTTTAACAGAAGTGCTGATAGAACATGTTAAAAGAGAAAGAAAGCAGGTATTAACAGTAAATGACAAGTATATTATTAATCCATTTTCTACCACTTGTCCTTAATAATGTTGACAAAATAATATAATGGAAAATGACACAATATGTTACTGCATATGTCTACTTTGGAGTCTTTGTTTGTTTACTTACTACTAAAAGACAAGTATGTTCACTATTTTTACAAACCCCGTTTCCATATGAATTGGGAAATTGTGTTATATGTAAATATAAAAAGAATACAATGATTTGCAAATCCTTTTCAACCCATATTCAGTTGAATATGCTACAAAGACAACATATTTGATATTCAAACTGATAAAAATATTTTTTTGCAAATAATCATTAACTTTAGAATTTGATGCCAGCAACACGTGACAAAGAAGTTGGGAAAGTCTGCAAAAAATATTGATTAAGTTGAGGAATGCTCATCAAACACTTGTTTGGAACATCCCACAGGTGTGCAGGCTAATTGGGAACAGGTGGGTGACATGATTGGGTATAAAAACAGCTTCCCAAAAAATGCTCAGTCTTTCACAAGAAAGGATGGGGCGAGGTACACCCCTTTGTCCACAAATGCGTGAGCAAATAGTCAAACAGTTTAAGAACAACGTTTCTCAAAGTCCAATTGCAAGAAATTTAGGGATTTCAACATTTACGGTCCATAATTTTATTCTATTCTCTACTAATATCATCAAAAGGTTCAGAGAATCTGGAGAAATTACTCCACGTCAGTGGCATGGCCGGAAACCAACATTGAATGATCATGACCTTCGATCCCTCAGACGGCACTGTTTCAAAAACCGACATCAATCTCTATAGGATATCACCACATGGGCTCAGGAACACTTCAGAGAACCACTGTCACTAAATACAGTTGGTCGCTACATCTGTAAGTGCAAGTTAAAGCTCTACTATGAAAAGCGAAAGCCATTTATCAACAACATCCAGAAACGCCGCCGGCTTCTCTGGGCCCGAGATCATCTAAGATGGACTGATGCAAAGTGGAAAAGTGTTCTGTGGTCTGACGAGTCCACATTTCTAATTGTTTTTGGAAATATTTGACCAAAGGGGAAGCGAACCATCCAGACTTTTATCGACGCAAAGTTCAAAATCCCAAATATGGGTGTCGGGATGAAATTAGCCTTTGTCTTACAAAGGAATTATGAATGATCCCCCAAAATTGTGCAGTCCCCCTTTAAAAGTATTGTATGAAGTCTCAAGTATTTCAACGAGTGCCCTGTAAACGATGAATATTCCCATTTATATTTTTCCGTCGGCGTTATCAATCTCCTTGCCAACCAAGTCAAGGATATTGAAGAGCGTGCGCGTCACACTTCTAAAAGACGACGGTGACATTGCCAATTCCGAGGTCATTTTTTTCCCCCTCTCCATTGGTGCCATCGGTAGGCATGACGGTAAGGGCCTTGTTCCTGCCTGACATCTCATTAACTGCTCGTCGATATTTATCAGTCTTAATCAGAGCGCTGGCAGCTCCGCGGTGATTACTTCCTGGGTGGGAAAGCAATCATACCTTGTCCTCCCTGCTGTCCTTGATTTACGGCGAGTTAAACAGTCCGGCATGGTTGAGGAAGTTTGAGGCGGAAAAAAAATAATAATAAAAGACGGCAGCATTGAAAAGAGAGTTTTACAAGGACTTTTTCGTAATTAATAATCAAAAGCACAACATTTATTGTCGGATTTTTTATGAACACGTGTGCCAGAGGGAAACATCAAAGAACACAAAGGACATTAAAGATATTAAAAGAGCCACAAAAGTAAAAAAAACAACAAATATATACGTATTTACATGGTCAGAAGTTTACATCCACTTGTAAAGAACATAAAGTCATGGCTGTATTGAGTTCCCAATCATTTCTACAACTTTTTTTTTTTTTTTTTTTTTTGTGATGAAGTGATTGGAGCACATACTTGTGAGCGGCACCGGGGGCAAGGGTGAGGTGTCCTGCCCAAGGACACAACGGCAGCGAATTGGATGTCAAAAGGTGGGAAGCGAACCTGCAACCCTCAGGTTTCTGGCACGGCTGCTCTACCCACACCAAAGTCTACGTCATGACAGTACAGTACGTATTCCGTACAATTGACCATTAAATAGTAACTGTGGAGAGGCGCAGCCGACGGGCCGACGGCGGGGCAGGGGACGCTGCAGCCCTGCCCAAGATGGCGACAAGGAGGTGGAGAATGCGGCGGAGCAGCGAGGCGGGGCGTGCCGGGAGCGACGCCCCTGCAATCGAATTCAGGTGCATGGCTCACACACAGGGGAAATATTAACATTTTTCCTGAGACTGTATACAAGGGGAAAAAGAGGAGAGATCAAGGAGGAAGGAGATGGAGAGCTGGCAAGAGCGAGCCACAGAGGATGACGACGACGGTGGCTGAAAGAGCGGATCTGGAGCGAGCAGTGAAAAGGAGCAGCTGAAAAGCGATCCGTCTTGAGACACAGCTTTATTTGAGAAATAAAGAAATCAAACCTGCAAAAAGAGATGTCCTTCCTGGGTGGTGCACTGAACCCGCACAACGACAGCAAGAGACTGTCACAGTAACACCCGAATACGTTTTTCAACTTGTTTAAGTCGGGGTCCAATTAAATCAATTCATGTCTGCTCTTGAATGGGATTGTGCTGAAAATCTTAATTTCGCTTCGGGGATTAATAAAGTATTTCTGACTCTGAGAAACGACTTGAAAAATAAATGTCCGAACTGACACTCCTCACGCATTTCTACCTTCAGGTGTCCCGCTTTAACCCCTTGACCTCGCTAAGGACCTCTAACAAGGGCGAAAGAAAGGCAGCCTAATGTCAAGTGGCAGCCAAACAAAGGTGCGGCCACAGGGGACGACGGCTAATGTGCCAACATTCTTCTGGCCTTCACAGCTCCGTGGGTTTGGACGCCCGAGAGGACACTTTTAGGCGGGGGGGGATTTGTCACTTCCCAGCGTTGACGTTGACCCGCAAGCGGCGGTCGCCTCCGGTTGTCACGACAACAATAGCGGAGTGTTTTTTTTGTGAGTATGACGCAAAAACAAGTGGGACAGTCGTAGGGTTTTCTTTCGGTAAAACAAGAGAAAATTGCGAAAAGTAGGGCTTTTTTTTTATTTTTTATGTTTGCGCCAATCAGATCATCGGGGTTAGTCCGTGGACCACTAGCAAGCCTTCGACATCAACCTCCCAGTTCTGATTGGTCAAAACTGACCGCGGGCATCATGGCGGTCGGGGTCATACGAAGGCCAAATCGTGGTGCATCATGGGTAAAACGTATCCTCTTTTTTTTTTTTTTTTTTCAGGAAAAATGAGCGCTGTTGCAGTATGAATACTAAAAAAACTAGGACAGCTGGTACACAGAGAAGCCATCATTCTGTCGAGACCAGGCACCAGGATTTGAATAATCTAATTAGCTGCCTTAATGATAGTTGTTGGCCTCGTGCAACTCTCTGTGAGTTTTTTGGGGTTTAATAGCCACGCCGAGACGAGCCTAAACACACGGCGCTCACATAGCGCACATTAACAAAAGATTTGCATCCAGCCTCATTTAGCAGAGTGCGCTATCAGGGCGTAAACGATGTCCAATAAAGAACAATAAAGGCTCGCGATAGCGGCGTGGTTAGTGCAGGCAATTACCACTCATTACATTCCCCATCATTAGAGCCGTCATTCTAAAACACATGGAAAGTGCGGAGGAAGAGCGACAGGCAGCACACATTAGCAGGCACATGTGAAATGAGATTTTCTTATTTAAACGGGGATAGCAGGTCCATTCTATGTGTCATACTTGATCATTTCGCGATATCGCCATATTTTTGCTGAAAGGATTTAGTAGAGAACATTGACGATTAAGTTCGCAACTTTTGGTCGCTAATAAAAAAGCCTTGCCTTTACCGGAAGTAGCAGACGATGTGCGCGTGACGACACTGGTTGTAGGGCTCCTCACATCCTCACATTGTTTACAATCATAGCCTCCAGCAGCAAGAGCTATTCGGACCGAGAAAGCGAAGATTTCCCCAATAGTTTGAGCGAGGATGAAAGATTCCGGGATGAGGAAATTTAGAGTGACGGACTAGAGAAAAAAAAAAAGGTGATTGCATCGGAAGCGATTCAGATGTTTTTAGACACATTTACCAGGATAATTCTGGGAAATCCCTTATCTTTCTATTGTGTTGCTAGTGTTTTAGTGAGTTAAATAGTACCGGGCTCGGACACAGCGTAAAGGTAAGAAGTACTGATGTATTCAAAAATAAAAAACAGACTATGAACACAAAAACTAGCACGAGGCGCAAAAGGCAAAAGAAAAACTAATAGCATGGGAGCTAGAGGAGAAAATGCTTAGCCCGGAAACTAGCAAGTAGAGATCAGGAATCGGAATCGTCACTGTTGTGAAACACAAACTAGGAAGCAAGGCCAAATGAACGGAAAAGGCAGGTTTAAATAAGGACAGCAATCAGAAAACAGGTGCGCGTCAAAAGCAAGGGGCAGGTGAAACTAATGCGTAACTATGGTAACAGACTAAACAAGGAAGTACAACCAGGAACCGAAAGAGTCCAAAACAAACAGAAATCACAAAAAGACTAAAAAACCTAAATAAAAAAAATAAGATCCAGGTAGCGGATCACAACAATAAGTTTACCAAACAATCTGTCACTACTAATCGCTAAATCCGATTAAATCTTATACGTTTAGTCTCTTACGTGAATGAGCTAAATAATATTATTTGATATTTTACGGTAATGTGTTAATAATTTCACACATAAGTCATATAAAACTATGAAACTATGAAAAAAACTGCGACTTATAGTCCGAAAAATACGGTACATGCTTTGTCAGGATTCATCAATAGTATCAAAAGTTATCATTTATATGCTTTGAGGACACATTCGTTCGTTGCCCACATATAAGGTCCTCTCCAAGGTTTTCATAGTCATCATTGTCACTGGCGTCCCACTGGGTGTGAGTTCTCCTTGCCCTTATGTGGGTTCTTCCGAGGATGTCGTAGTCGTAGTGGTTTGTACAGTCCTTTGAGACATTTGTGATTTAGGGCTATATAAATTAACATTGATTGATTGATTGATTATTCGGGTTTCACCATTTAGTGGTCAATTGTATGGAATATGTACATTAGCGTGCAATCTACTAATAAAAGTCTCAATCAATCAATCATTTAAGTCAGTGGTTCTTAACCTGGGTTCGATCGAACCCTTGGGGTTCGGTGGAGCCTTTGCCACCATGAATTGATTAACGTGGACCCCGACTTAAACAATTTAAAAAACTTATTCGGGTGTTACCATTTAGTGGTCAATTGTACGGAATATGTACTGTACTGTGCAATCTACTAATAAAAGTATCAATCAATCAGGTAAAGACACATCCGCCTTATCGTGCAAATAACAACTTCTCCCTATCAGCGTATTACGGATACCCCCAAAACAATGTCCCCTGTAATTTTCCGTCTGATTTGCAGGTTGTTTGATTGATCGATTGAAACTGTTACTCGCAGATTGCAAAGGAAGAGAATGCATTATATGAAACAGTACAGTTTACACAGTAGAGTACACATTCCGTACAATTGACCACTAAATGGTAAAACCCGAATAAGTTTTTCAACTTGTTTAAAGGGAAATATTATCACCAAACATATGCAAGCGTCAATATATACCTTGATGTTGCAGAAAAAAATACCATATATTTTTTTAAATGATTTCTGAACTCTAAATGGGTGAATTTTGGCAAATTAAAACGCCTTTCTGTTTATCGGTCTTTTAGTGATGATGTCAGAAGGTGACGTCACCGAGGTGACACACCCGCCATATTCATTTTCACATTCCAAACAGCTCTGTTATTTCACGTTTTTTTCGACAATTTTTTGGAACCTTGGAGACATCCTGCCTCGTCGGTGTGTTGTCAGAGGGTGTAACAACACTAACAGGGAGGGATTCAAGTTGCACCACTGGCAAAAAAATCTGCCGCCAGATCCCCATTGAATGTACCAACGTGTCTTCACATTTGACCGGCGATGCTAAGTCAGACATGGCACAGAGATGTATGGATAACCTACAGATGCATTTGCAACGATTTAAGTCAACGAAATCACAAAGGTGAGTTTTGTTGATGTTGTTGACTTATGTGCTAATCAGACATATTTGGTAACGGCATGACTGCCAGCTTATCGATGCTAACATGCTATTTACGCTAGCTGTATGTACATTTGAAACTAGATACCCACATTTAATGCGAAACAAACACTTACCAATCGACGGATTTAAGTTGCTCCAGTGTCACAAGATGCGAAAGTCCTGATCGTTTGGTCCGCACATTTTACCGGCGATGCTAATAAGGCAGCCATGCTATGGGCCACTTCATTAGGTACACCCACGCTATGGCCGAATAGCGTCAATAGCTATTCGCTCAATAGCTTCAATTTCTTCTTCGCTATCCGCCTCCATACTCCGACCATCTGTTTCAATACATGCGTAATCTGTTGAATCGCTTAAACCGCTGAAATCCGAGTCTGAATCCGAGCTAATGTCGCTATATCTTGCTGTGGTAACCGCCATGTTGTTTGTATTGGCAGCACTTTATGACGTCACAGGGAAATGGATAGTGGTTTCGAAGATAGCGAAAATAAGGCACTTCAAAGCTTTATTTAGGGATATTCCGGGACCGGTAAAATTTTGACAAAAAATTCCAAAAATACAACAAGCCACTGGGAACTGATTTGTATTGTTTTTAACCCTTTTGAAATTGTGATAATCTTCCCCTTTAAGTCGAGGTCTATGTTAATCAATTCATAGTAACGTTTACAAGGTGTGTAATTTGTTGTGAGTTCATGCACTATGTTGGTTTTGTTCTTTAAACAAGGTGATGTTCATGCACGGTTCATTTTGTGCACCAGTAAAAAAACATATGACTATTTTTCACTGAAGTAGAGCTCGGGGAATGCGCATATGAAACAGGAGGGGTTCAGTACCTCCAACAAGGTTAAGAACCACTGATTTAAGTCAACTTACATGCATTGTCAGGATTGGGTAATAGTATCAAAAGTTATCATTCATATGGCATACCGCACAACTCTATACAACTTAATAACATTTTGGTCCACTAATGCAACCCTGTGAAGTATTTCCATGAAAACAACAAAACAGACACATAAATAATAAATTAAGTTGTTGTTTTTTTTTACTCCATCGTGTTGTCCCGGGGGAAGTCTGCAGTCTGTAAGACGTACTATACTGTTGCCATTGTTGTCAGGAAACTGGGAGAGTTGGGAATTTATTTTTGCCTTTTTGCGGTTTGAGTTAGAATGAAATTGTCCCCCCTCCCACCGTAGACCGTAGACTCCCCCCGGCCTGCTTGAAGATGGATAGACAAACTCAAACACAGTTCAGCCTTTGTGCCGGTTTTACATTTCCATCTTTCAAGTGACACACTTCAGACATTCAGTAAAAATCTCTACTTTTTTCCCCCCGATGGATTTTCGGACATGCCGTAATGCAGGAGTCACCAATTTTTTTGAAACCAAGAGCTATTTTTTGGGTACTGATTAATGCGAAGGGCTACCAGTTTGATACACACTTAAATAAAATGACGGATATAGCCAATTTGCTCAATTTACCTTTAATAAATAAATCTATATGTAAAAAAAAAAAAGGGGTATTTCTGTCTGTCATTTCCTTGTACATTTTTTTTCCTTTAACGGAAGGTTTTTAGTAGAGAATAAATGATGAAAAGAACACTTCATTGAACAGTTCAAAAGAGGAGAAAACACGAAAAAAAATGAAAATTTAATTTTGAAACATAGTTTATCTTCAATTTTGACTCTTTAAAATGCAAAATTCAACCCCAAAAAAAATGGAGAAAATCTATCTATTTTGAATCTTTTTGAAAAAAATTAAAAAATAATTTATGGAACATCATTAGTAATTTTTACTGATTAAGATTAATTTTAGAATTTTGATGACATGTTTTAAATAGGTTAAAATCCAATCTGCACTTTGTTAGAATATATAACAAATTGGACCAAGCTATATTTCTAACAAAGACAAATCATTATTTCTTCCAGATTTTCCAGAACAAAAATTTTAAAAGAAATTCAAATGACTTTGAAATAAGATTTAAATTTGATTCTACAGATTTTCTATATTTACCAGAATATTTTTTTTTAATTTTAATCATAAGTTTGCAGAAATATTTCACAAATATTCTTGATCGAAAAAACAGAAGCTAAAATGAAAAATGTTAATTAAAATGTATTTATTATTCTTTACAATAAAAAAAAAAATACTTGAACATTGATTTAAATTGTCAGGAAAGAAGAGGAAGGAATTTAAAAGGTAAAAAGGTATATGAAATTAAAAATCCCCAAATCATTTTTCAGGTTGTATTTTTTCTCTAAAATTGTCTTTCTGAAAGTTATAAGAAGCAAAGTAAAAAAACAAAAGTATTTATTTAAACAAGTGAAAACCAAGTCTTTAAAATATTTTCTTGGATTTTCAAATTCTATTTGAATTTTGTCTCTCTTAGAATCAAAAATGTCGAGCAAAGCGAGACCAGCTTGCTAGTAAATAAATAAAATAAAAAAAATAGAGGCAGCTCACTGGTAAGTGCTGCTATTTGAGCTATTTTTAGAACAGGCCAGCGGGCGACTCATCTGGTCCTTACGGGCTACCTGGTGCCCGCGGGCACCGCTTTGGTGACCCCTGCCGTAATGACTAACTGTAACGACGTCATGCATCATATTGTAATCTTATGCATGTTTGAAATCAACTAAAACCGTAAGCATAACCAGTGTCATCGGTAACCAGTGACAGACGCATGTCAAATGGTCGCAAGATAGCAACATTTGTCGTGATCCCAGGATGCAGAAGACAGCAGGAGGCAACGTGCAGATAAATGTTTTATTTTTTTTATATATATACAAACCCCGTTTCCATATGAGTTGGGAAATTGTGTTAAATGTAAATATAAACGGAATACAATGATTTGCAAATCCTTTTCAACCCATATTCAGTTGAATGCACTACAAAGACAAGATATTTGATGTTCAAACTCATAAACTTTATTTTTTTTTTGCAAATAATAATTCGAATGTCATGGCTGCAACACGTGCCAAAGTAGTTGGGAAAGGGCATGTTCACCATTGTTTCTTTGTTTGTTGTGAATCTTTAATATGGAACAAAGCGGTCAAGCGAACAGGTTTCTCTACCACATGTCAACCGGCAGGTTTCGGTGAGAAAATTGTGGTAATAAGTCGGCTTTTACCGGGGACATGAGCGGAGATTGCGTCCTCCTGCTGCTGTCAAAGAGGCAGTTGCGACTTTCTTGGCTCCTCCATGGTCACCGCACCCGTCCGACTTTCAGGAACCATATAATCTCACTAAAACACTAGTAACACAATAAGCAAATAAGGGATTTTCCAGAACTATCCTAGTAAATGTGTCTAATAACATCTGAATCGCTCCCACTGCCCTGTTTTTTTTCTCTTTATTATTCACTCTAACTTTCCTCATCCAATAATCTTTCATTCTCGCTCAAATTAATGGGGAAATCGTCGCTTTCTCGGTCCGAATCGCTCTTGATGCTGGTGGCTATGATTATAAACAATGTGAGGATGTGAGGAGCCCTACAACCCGTGACGTCACGCGCACGTCGTCTGCTACTTCCGGTACAGGCAGGGCTTTTTTTATTAGCGACCAAAAGTTGCGAACTTTATCGTCGATGTGCTCTACTAAATCCTTTCAGCAAAAATATGGCAAAATCGCAAAATGATCAAGTATGACACATAGAATGGACCTGCTATTCCCGTTTGAATAAGAGAATGTCATTTCAGTAGGCCTTCAAAGTATCTTAGTAGATGTTATCTGGATCAGGCCAAAATTCTAATTAGTTATGTTTTTAAAAAAAATCCCAGAAAGTTTTATGAAAACGCAAATGTCCATCCATCCATCCATCCATTTTCTACCGCTTATTCCCTTTCGGGGTCGCGGGGGGCGCTGGCGCCTATCTCAGCTACAATCGGTAACTTTTTGAATTAACTAACCGAAATATTAATCTTTAAAATGCTCAGGCTGAAGACATTTTTTTGTTTTTGTTTATATCCATCAGATAAGTGAACAGAGTGCGTGTGTGTCTGAATGCATTTGAGATTGCGCGTGGTTATCTTTCTCGTTATTCATGTTTACTTTCATGTTGTGTCACAAAAAATGTGTGCATTTCTTGCATGCAAGTCTTCAGAGGCGTCGCTTTGCTGCGTTGACGCACACACGGCGGCGGCGGGTTTGTGAAATGCAAAAAATAAAAAGGGAGACACGCTTGACAAGAAGAACACCAACACAGCTCCTGCCACACATGCTCCGTTGGTCTGCCGTGATGTGATACAAAGAAAAAAAAAAACTGAAAAAAACTCACATATGCCGAGCGGAGCAACAGCAATAGCTATCAGCTCTCCTGGCGCATTATTAACTGCTGTGTCGACGGCGTATTTACATAATAGTTCCAATAACACAAATTGTATTTAAATGCGACATCGCGCTCATTGCAATTCTCTCCCACGGGGAGTAGGTGGGGAAGTGTGACATTGCAAACTTTGATTTGATCTCACGGCGCGACTTTCCCCCGCCGGGAGGTTCCGCGCCTTTGTCTGTGAACGTAATTGCAGCCACAGGAATTCCATAAAAGATGAACTTTCAAAATTCTCATTTGATTTTCACACTTTCGGGGGATCTAATTCACTTTGTGGCGTCACTGTCGTACCTCGGCTTTCTTTTTGATGGAAACTTTTTTATCCCTTGGTTTTTGTTTGTCACCTTTGGTTATGGTGCTTCTAAAACAGTGTGCGTGACAAGGTAAACAAATCACTCTCACCAATTACACGGAATTAAGTGACCAGATAAAAAAATGACACGCTGTGGGGATTGAACCGTATTTTTTCGGACTATAAGGCGCACTTAAAATCCATTTATTTTCCCAAAAATCCACAGTGGGTCTTACAAACGTTTGTAAATCGTATAGGTAAAATGTGAGAAACTATCCTACTTGTCAACCCCGAGACTGCTAAAATTCAGCAACTCTCCCAAAAACCTCTCGGGACAAATTTTCTACCGAAAATCTCCCGAAATTCAGGCGGACCTGAGTGAGGACAGCCTGTTTTCACGACCGCTTTCCCACAATATAAACACGTGTCTGACCAATGACGCTATAACTGTAGAATGATCGAGGGCGAGTTCTTTGTTTCTTTTGTTAGTTTATTGTTAGGCAGTTTCATTAACGTCCTCCCAGCGCGGTAACAACACACAACAACAGCAGTCACGTTTTCGTCACCCGTAAAGCAGTTTGTCTGCCGTAAACAGCAATGTTGTGACACTCTTAAACAGGACAATACTGCCATCTACTGTACATGCGTATGTGACAATAACATCCACGGCTTTTAGAGAGTGCAGTGCACAACTACGCACACAACAAGGAGACGAAGCAGAAGAACGAGGAAGATACTGCCGTGGCGACGCCGACGACGAGTAAGATGAAGAAATGCGCTTGTAAGTTCCAAGCCGGAACTGTGATTGGACCTGGATAGCCTCCGGGAAGAAGTAGTGGACTACCAAGTGCTTGGCAGTTAAGTACCGGTACCAAAATCATTTTGATACTTTTTGGTACCGTTGTAAAAAAAAAATCATTATTGGCTTTATTTTAACAAAAAAACATTACGGTACATTAAACATATGTTTCTCTTTGCAAGTTTGTCCTTAAATAAAATAGTGAACATACAAGACAACTTGTCTTTTTAGTAGTAAGTAAACAAACAAAGACTCATAATTTAGTCTGCTGACATATGCAATAACATATTGTGTCATTTATCATTCTATTATTTTGTCAACATTATTAAGGACAGGTGATAGAAAGTTGATTATTAATCTTTTTGTTCATGTTAATATCTGCTTACTTTCTCTTTTAACATGTTCTATCTACACTTCTGTTAAATGTAATAATCATTTATTCTTCTCTTGTTTGATACTTTACATTAGTTTTGGATGATACCACAAATTTGGGTATCAATCCGATACCAAGTCGTTACAGGATCATACATTGGTCATATTCAAAGTCCTCATGTGTCCAGGGACATATTTCCTGTGTCTATAAACATAATATACAGAAAACAAAAACAAAAAAAAACAAAAGATGATGTTTTGATGCAAAAAAATATTGACGTAATCATAATATAATCAACTATATACGCTCCTGTACTTGGTATCATTACAGAATAGAATAGAATAGAATAGAATAGAATGGACTTTATTGTCATTGTATTTGCATATAACAAGATTAAGGAATCCAATTTAAGGTGCGGTAGTGGGAACAAATATGGGCACAAGAGGTAATAAGGGAAAATCTAACAATTGAAATAAACAGACTAGTATCCAATAAAACATAATAAGCAATCCTGAACAATATACAAAACACTATAGAAATACAACATACTGTACAATGTACAAAACACTATTGAAATACAACATACTGGACAATATACAGAACAAGACAAGAATACCGAGTAATAAATAACAATCAGTGTCGGACATATTGCACTCGAAGGGTAGTATTGCACAGTAGGGTATTAGGGTAAGATATTGTATATGGATTACAGTGGATGTCAGGTGTAGATCCACCAATGGTGTTTGTTTACATTTTGACCCCAGTGAGCTACGGTGTGTAGTGAAGCATGTTTAGCTATTCCTCGTCCTGCAGTGATAATGATAGTTGTAAGAATCTAACTTAATTTGTTGCCATGGAGGCCAGGATTAGTGATTTAGAAGTACAAACCCCGTTTCCATATGAGTTGGGAAATTGTATTAAATGTAAATATAAATGGAATACAATGATTTGCAAATCATTTTCAACCCATATTCAGTTAAATGCACTACAAAGACAAGATATTTAACGTTCAAACTTGTAAATTTTTTTTTTTTTTTTTTGCAAATAAAAATTAACTTAGAATTCAATGGCTGCAACACGTACCAAAGTAGTTGGGAAAGGGCATGTTCACCACTGTGTTACATCACCTTTTCTTTTAACAACACTCAATAAAAGTTTGGGAAACTAATTGTTGAAGCTTTGAAAGTGGAATTCTTCCCCATTCTTGTTTTATGTAGAGCTTCAGTCCTTCGACAATCCGGGGTCACCGCTGTCGTAGTTGACACTTCATAATGCGCCACACATTTTCGATGGGAGACAGTTCTGGACTGCAGGCGGACCAAGACAGTACCCACACTCTTTCACTACGAAACCACTCTGTTGTAACATGTGGCTTGCTGAAATAAGCAGGGGCGTCTATGAAAAAGATGGCGCTTAGATGGCAGCATATGTTGCTCCAAAACCTGTATGTACCTTTCAGCATTAATGGTGCCTTCACAGATGTGTAAGTTACCCATGCCTTGGGCACGAGTGCACCCCCATACCATCACAGATGCTGGCTTTTGAACTTTGCGTCAATAACAGTCTGGATGGTTGGCTTCCCCTTTGGTCCGGATGACACAATGTGGAATATTTCCAAAAACAATTTAAATTGTGAACTCGTCAGACCACAGAACACATTTACACTTTGCATCAGTCCATCTTTGATTATCTCGGGCCCGGAGAAGCCGGCGCCGTTTTTGGATCCATCCATCCATCCATTTTCTACCGCTTATTCCCTTTCGGGGTTGCGGGGGGCGCTGGCGCCTATCTCAGCTACAATCGTTTTTGGATGTTGTTGATAAATGTCTTTCGCTTGTATGGTATAGCCTTAACTTGCACTTACAGATGTAGCGACGGACTGTATTTAGTGACACTGGTTTTCTGAAGTGTTCCTGAGCCCATGTGGTGATAACCTTTAGAGATTGCTGTCGGTTTTTGATACAGTGCCGTCTGAGGGATCGAAGGTCACAGTCATTCAATTTTTGTTTCCTGGAGTGATTTCTCCAGATTCTCTGAACCTTTCGATGATATTATGGACCGTAGATGTTGAAATCCCCAAATTTCTGGCGATTGCACTTTGAGAAACGTTGTTCTTAAACTGTTTGACTATTTTCTCACGCAGTTGTGGACAAAGGGGTGTACCTCGCCATATCCTTTCTTGTGAAGGACTGAGCATTTTTTGTGAGGCTGTTTTTATACCCAATCATGGCACCCACCTGTTCCCAATTAGCCTGCACACCCGTGGGATGTTCCAAATAAGTGTTTGATGAGCATTCCTCAACTTTATCAGTATTTTTTGCCAACTTTCCCAACTTCTTTGTCACGTGTTGCTGGCATCAAATTCTAAAGTTAATGATTATTTGCAAAAAAAAAAAGAAGGGATTATCAGTTTCAACATCAAATATGTTGTCTTTGTAGCATATTCAACTGAATATAGGTTGAAAAGGATTTGCAAATCATTGTATTCCGTTTATATTTACATCTAACACAATTTCCCAACTCATATGGAAACGGGGTTTGTCGCTAAAACACTGCCGACTGAGGCTGGACTTAAGCCGCTAAGTAGCTAGCCATGTCTTAAAGCACCTCATCCTGAGGGCGTTTCACATTTATCATTAGTTTTTAAGGCAAAATGCGTCCGTTCTCCCTTGTCTGTCTACACACTGTCTCTGCTTCTAAGTACTCTGTGAAAGTAATGTGTGCCGCCGAACATGCTCGTCTGCTTGTAAACCCGGAGGTGGTTGGGGGACTGGTACTTTTTAGAGGCGGTATAGTACCGAATTTGATTCATTAATATCGCGGTACTATACTAATACCGGTATACCGTACAACCCAAGTTCTTTGCATTATTTTAACACAATTCCTCTGTGCCGTGTTGTGTTAAATCGCCCCTTATAGCACTTAAAGGGTCACACCTCCTCCCTTGAGGGCAGATGAATCACATTGCCATGGTAAGGGATATAGAAAGAAACAGACATCTCACATACCTTTCCGTTTAGACCTTCTAAATTGGTTTGAACTGCCGACCCCCTGGTCAAAAGCTCAATTCTATCACTCCTAACTCGCCATCATGTGGTTGTGTTTACTGGCCGAGATGCTTTCCTTTCCTCGGGACATACATCCTCTCGGTGGACTGGTGATTACCTTCAGACTTTATTGACTTTGCCAGGGCAGATCATTGTCACACACACGTACATACAAACTCCGTGCACGAGGTTTCAACCTCGCTGAACACAAACAGGCGTGTGCGCTCACACCGGGTTCACCTTGAACACGCCGGCGGTATCGATGCTGCCACAGAACAAAGCATGAAAGGGAATTGGATCGATTTGATGATAGCGGTTATTATTATCCTTATAAACTTTGGGTATGGCTCTAGACCAGGGGTCGGCAACCCAAAATGTTGAAAGAGCCATATTGGACCAAAAATACAAAAACAAATCTGTCTGGAGCCGCAAAAATGTAAAAGCCATATTACATACAGATAGTGTGCCATGAGATATAAATTGAATTAAAAGGACTTAAATGAAACTACAGTAAATTAGCTCGGATATACCTACAAATGAGGCATAATGACAGTTCGAGATGCCACCTCTGTAGAAGCATTTAAGTCTCACCTTAAAACTCATTTGTATACTCTAGCCTTTAAATAGACTCCCTTTTTAGACCGGTTGATCTGCCGTTTCTTTTCTTTTTCTTCTATGTCCCACTCTCCCTTGTGGAGGGGGTCCGGTCCGATCCGGTGGCCATGTACTGCTTGCCTGTGTATCGGCTGGGGACATCTCTGCGCTGCTGATCCGCCTCCGCTTGGGATGGTTTCCTGCAGGCTCCGCTATGAACGGGACTCTCGCTGCTGTGTTGGATCCGCTTTGGACTGGACTCTCGCGACTGTGTTGGATCCATTAAGGATTGAACTTTCACAGTATCATGTTAGACCCGCTCGACATCCATTGCTTTCCTCCTCTCCAAGGTTCTCATAGTCATCATTGTCACCAACGTCCCACTGGGTCATTATTGTCACCGATGTCCCACTGGGTGTGAGTTTTCCTTGCCCTTATGTGGGCCTACCGAGGATGTTGTAGTGGTTTGTGCAGCCCTTTGAGACACTAGTGATTTAGGGCTATATAAGTAAACATTGATTGATTGATTGAATGATGCAATATGTACATTTTTAGCTAGCCTAAATAGCATGTTAGCATCGATTAACTTGCAGTCATGCAGGGACCAAATATGTCTGATAAGCACTCCACACAAGTCAATAACATCAACAAAACTCACCTTAGTGCAGGGGTATGGAACCTATGGCTCTAGAGCCAGATGTGGCTCTTTTGATGACTGCATCTGGCTCTCAGATAAATCTTAGCTGACATTGCTTAACGTGATAATTATGAATAATTTCGCTGGTAATCACAGTGCTAAAAATAACGTACAAAATATAAAACATTCTCATGCATTTAAATCATCCATCCGTTTTCTACCGCACCTGTTCAAGAAGTCGCATTAATGGTAAGAAGTATTGTATGTCACGATGGGGGGGTCGCAGCTTGCTGCAGGGTCGTTCGCCCAGGAAGGCAGACGGACTACTCGGGACATGGCATTTACGTAAAAACATAATTTAATTTAAACTTAAAAAAGATACAAACAAAAATCGCTCACAGTGGAGGCACAACATGGGCTAAGGAACAAAGCTAACGCATAAACAGACTATGAACATAAATCAAACAAAACTTACTTGGCATGGCATGAAGCACGAAACTATGGCAAGGCATGAAACAAGTCAGCACAGGGCGACTGACTGGCAAAGACGAGCTTAAATACTGCTTCTGATTAGTGCTCGGGAAGCAGGTGAGCAGGCATTTTGTCCACCAGAGACAAGTGGACAAAATTAGTAACCAAAGAAACCAGACAAGAGAGTGGAAAAAAAAAGGAACTTAAAGAGTCCAAAGGACAAACAGCACATGGCCAAACAAAAACATGATCAACAGACATGGCATTTTATTTATTATTGGTTAGCTTCAGAATAACAATGTTATTAAAAAGAATAAGAGACTTATTATACTCTAAAAATGTTGGTCTTACTTAAAAATGCACGCATTTAGTTGTATTCAGTGTTAAAAAATATGATATGGCTCGCATGGAAATATATTTTGAATTAGCTGGCTTTCATGGCTCTCTCAGCCAAAAAGGTTCCCGACCCCTGCCTTAGAGCATTCATGCACAATGTTAAAACTTTGGTGGACCAAATGAGACAGAAAAAGAAGTGGCATAAAACACGTCTTAGAAAGTCGGAGAAAATTATACATGTAAACAAACTACGGTGAGTTCGAGGACCGTCAAAATGAGTCGGACAAAACGACACTCGCCGAATACTCGAATCGGTGAAGCATGTTTAATACAAACAGTGTGCTTCATAACAATTAGGGAGGTTTGTGTCATGTTTGTCCCCCTACAGCAGGGGTTCTGCAACCTTTACCACTTAAAGAGCCATTTTGACCCGTTTCACAAAATAAAGAAAACAATGGGAGCCTCAAAACTCTTTTGAAATTTTAAATTAAATAACACAGCCTACAAAGTATTTTTGGGGCTTTGTGCTATGTATAAACCAGGGGTCTCAGACACGCGGCCCGCACCTTTATATGAAAATTTAATAATAGTGCGGCCCGCGAGTTTTAATTGAATGCTGCTCGGCAACATCACAATTTCCAACCGTTCCAATTTACCCCCATTCCAATTTACCCGAGGGACTCCCAAATTTCAGGGCAACTGTTCTCTCGGATGTCTCCTGATTTTCACCCGGACGACAATATTAAGGGTGTTCTGTGATGACATTGCGCTTAACACCCTCTACAAGCGTAATCAACAGCTTGTCAGCCCATGTACATATTGAATGTGGCTTCTGCAGTCATACTTGTTCAACAGCCATACAGGTCACACTGAGGGTGGCCGAATAAACGACTTTAACGCTTTTACTAATATGCGCCACACTGCTAACCCACACCAAACAAGAATGACAAACACATTTCGGGATAACATCCGCACCGTAACAAAACATAAACGCAACAGAACAAATACCCAGAATCCCATGCATCCCTAACTCTTCCGGGCTACATTATACACCTCCGTCTGTCCCAACCCTGCCCACCTCAACCGACGCACCATAAACACAAAACGTGCGTACTTACAGAAATATTAAGACTATACAAATAAACCTAAACACTTTCATGCAAATACCCAAACATTGTGTTGTTTTTGTGTATTTTTGTACAGTAATACTGACAGTGTACAGTACTTGTACACTCCATGTCTGTTGTTCTGTGTGACCCACTTCCTTTTTTGCTTCCTGTACAACTCATGACTGAGAGAACCAAAGGTTCACATTATCAATCTGGCCACTAAACAACATAATGTCCGGGTTTGTTGTCCTAATCTGCTACTGTACGTTTGTTTGACAGCATAATTTATTTGCCATGTGACCGTGTGCTCAACTAAATGACTGTAATGTTGTAGTGCAGAGTAATGGCTAACGGTCAGCACAGTATAGGTTGCGTGTCTGGAACAAACATTAGGTTTTCTACCTAAGGCCACGTCTTCAGTTTCTGCAGAATATTGTCCAGATTGTCATGTTTAGTGGTCATATTTTGTTTTGGACTCATTGTGCACTCTTGTCTGTTTTTGTCACCATGACAACTCATTAGTTTTCACCTGTCATGTCACGCATCTGATTCACTTGGACTCATGCACCTGTTAATCACCACAGCACTATTTAAGCCTGCCGTTGCCAGGCAGTCGGCCTTGCGACATCACCCTCTACACACTCCTGATTGCTCACTTCTTGCCATAGTTTCGTGCTTTTCACATCACAGTAAGTGTAGTTTTGTTTCATGTCCTTAGTCTGTTTATGTGTTAATTTTGTTCCTGCATTAAGTTTGTTCCCCGCCTTTGTTTTGGTAGTACTTTTGAGAGTTAAAATTAAAATTATGTCATTACCTTCACGTTGTGTCCAGTCCAGTCGCTTTGCACCACTGGAAAACGAACCGCACCAAAGTCCACGCCATGACACAAATAAGTAAAACTTGATCCGCAAACAGACATGTTTCCACTGCCAGGTGAGCCGGACTTAACGTAATATAATTTAAGAAACCCTCAAACCCGGGGGTCAGCAAGCCGCGGCTCTCCAGCCGCATGTGGCTCTTTAGCGCCACCCTAGTTGCTCCCTGGAGCATTTTTAAACAATTATTGAAAGTGGAAAAAGACGGGAGGAAGAATATATATGTTTTTGTTTTAGTATGTTTTTTTGTTTGAGGACAAATATTACAAACATTCCGACTGTTTAATATGTTAGTGTGTACGCTTCACTGATGAGAGTATATGGTGAACAACAGTTTGTCCTACTTATTTTGGCGGTGCTTGAACTCATCATAGTTTGAACTGTGACGCAACAGTTTGATTACATGTGAAATATTCCACTCCTTTGTCTCATTTTGTCCGCCAAAAGTTTTATACTGTGCGTGAATGCGCAAAATGTGTGCTTTGTCGATGTTATTGACTTGTTGGAGTGGCAATCAAGCTTTTTAGGCTAGCTGTATGTACACATTGCATCATTATGCCTCATTTGTAGGTATATTTGAGCTCATTTAATATCCTTTACTTTTATCCTCTTTGGATATAACTTAAATTTACATGTGTCATGACACATTATTTGTATGTAATATTGGCTGCATTTCCGATAGTTGTGTGTGTGCCATGTTGTTCCAGACCACAGCAAACATTACTTATCTTGCCAAAGATTGTAATAAATCTATCAAAAGAAGACAGCCTGACGTTTCCTTTAAACTCGGACATACTTCTATACCTTTGGTCATTAAAAGCCAGCAATTTCCCGGAGTTATCTCACCTTCTAAGTAGCTTCTGGTTTACTAATGGTTACTAATGTTGGAAAAATGTGTAAAATAAATATTACGTTTCAACATTTCTGTCAACGAAGATTTGCTTCAGCTTGCGACACATAGTAATTTTGATAGTCGGCTATTACAGTGTATTTTCCTTTTTGCGGCTCCATACAGATTTCGCACCTGTTTCCAATGAGGGTTGGACTCCGCCAAGGCTGCCCTTTGTCACCGATTCTGTTCATAACTTTTATGGACAGAATTTCTATGCTCAGTAAGGGCGTTGAGGGTATCTGGTTTGGTGGCTGCAGGATTAGGTATCTGATTTTTGCAGATGATGTGGTCCTGATGGCTTCATCAGATCAAGATCTTCAGTTCTCACTGGATTGGTTCGCAGCCGAGTGTGAAGTAACTGGAATGAGATTCAGCACTTTCAAGTCAGAGTCCATGTATTTCGGCCATCTCCGGGTTGGGGAGGAGACCCCGCCCCAAGTGGAGGAGTTCAAGTCCTCGGAGTCTTGTTCACAAGTGAGGGAAGAGTGGATAGTGAGGTCGACAGGCGGATCGGTGCGGCGTCTTCAGTAATGCGGACGCTGTATCGATCGGTTGTGGTGAAGAAGGAGTTGAGCCGGAAGGCAAAGCTCTGAATTTAACGGTCGATCCACGTTCCCATCCTCACCTATGGTCATGAGCTTTGGGTTATGACCAAAAGGACAAGATGATGGGTACAAGCGGCCAAAATGAGTTTCCTCCGCCGGGTGGCGGGGTTCTCCCTTAGAGATAGGGTGAGAAGCTCTGTCATTCGGGAGAAACTCAAAGTAAAGCCGCTGCTCCTCCATATGGAGAGGAGCCAGATGAGGTGGTTCGGGCATCTGGTCAGGATGCCACCCAAATGCCTCCCTAGGAAGGTGTTTCAGGCATGTCCGACCGGTAGGAGGCCACGGGAGAAACCCAGGACAGGTTGGGAAGACTATGTCTCCAGGCTGGCCTCGGAACGCCTCAGGATTCCTGGGAGGAGCTGGACAAAGTGGCTGGGGAGAGGGAAGTCTGGGCTTCCCTGCTTAGGCTGCTGCCCCCGCGACCCGACCTTGGATAAGCGGAAGAAGATGGATGGATGGCATACAGATTTGTTTTTTGAATTTTTGGTCCAACAAGGGTATTTCAACGTTTTGGGTTTCCAACAACTGCTGTAACCCAATGAAAAACGATTCTGTTTATACACATGTACAATCAGGATCCTATGGTTTTCTATATTAGGGATAAAAAAAATTACTTATTTTGCAATGAACCATGAGATACAAATAAAGCTTTAAATCGCTTCAAGGGGAGAAATTTTGAGGTGTGGCGGATCTTACCTTGTTGTGTTAATTGCGATATTGATGTAGTTGAACAAAAAAAAGTAATTAGCCAAATTAGGTATTTTGACTTCATTTTAGTCAAAACGACAATTGTGGGATAGTCCCACTTAGGTAACAAACAACAAAAAAGCAAGCGTTATGCAACAGTGAGTTCTGCAGGACAAACTAGCATCTTGATCTGCAAACTTCTTCCACTCCCGTTCTTGCACGCTACACCGCTACAACAAAGATGAAGGGGAGAAGACGCTGTCAAAGGTGAGCCATGTCAATAAGACCGTCCACAAAACGGCGCATCCTGAAGAGACGCTCAGAAAAGGGCTAAACGATGGTCTGTAAAACATAATCTATGCAATTTTTGGCCATAGAATCACAATTGTCGTATTTTTCGGATTATAAACATCTAATCGATAAATCAGATGAACTCTGCCAACTCCAAAGGAATGCGCCACTTCCTTTTGTTGTTTTCTGCTGAATATTTCACTACGTCCAGCTTGTAATGTGAAGTGAATTGTGAATTGAATTATATTTATATAGCGCTTTTCTATAGTGACTCAAAGCGCTTTACATAGTGAAACCCAATATCTAAGTTACATTCAAACAAGTGTGGGTGGCACTGGGAGCTGGTGGGTAAAGTGTCTTGCCCAAGGACACAACGGCAGTGACTAGGAGGACGGAAGCGGGAATCGAACCTGGAACCCTCAAGTTGCTGGCACGGGCGCTTTACCAACCGAGCTATGCCGCCCCTGTAATCTGCAGTACATTATTTCCTTTTCGCTGCCATTTTTGTTCAGCCCTTCTCAGTTTTTATAAGTTACCGCCAACGATGAAATGATCCATTTTAATAGCTGCGGCAGTAGCATATAGCACTTAGCATTCCATGACCCACAATGCACTTCTGCCATGACCCTCCTTCCCTGAATTCCTATTGGTTGAAGTGTGTATGACGATTGCTGATATTTTCCTCGTCTCTTCCGTGAATTAGATGAATAATATTATTTGATATTTTACGATAATGTGTTAATAATTTCACACATAAGTCGCTCTGGAGTATATGTCGCACTGTGACAAACTATGTGCGACTTATATTCCGAAAAATACGATACATTTTATATAGACCACAAGATAGTGTCTTAAATTCAGAAAAAAATTATATCATGACCCCTTTAAAGGCCTACTGAAACCCACTACTACCAACCACGCAGTCTGATAGTTTATATATTAATGATGAAATATTAACATTGCAACACATGCCAATACGGCCTTTTTAGTTTACTAAATTACAATTTTAAATTTTGCGCGAAGTATCCTGTATGATGACGCGTGCGCATAATTACACAGTATTCTGGACATCTGTGTTGCTGAATCTTTTGCAATTTGTTCAATTAATAATGGAGACGTCAAAGAAGAACGATTTGGGTGGGAAGCGGTGTATTGTGGCTGCCTTTAGCAACACAAACACAGCCGGTGTTTCCTTGTTTACATTCCCGAAGGTGAAGCTTTACTATGGAACAGAGAGATCAAGCGAACATGGTTCTCTACCACATGTCAACCGGCAGGTTTCGGTGAGAAAATTGTGGTAATAAGTCGGCTCTAACCGTAGACATGTCAAAGAGGCAGATGTGACTCTCTTGCCTCCTCCGTGGCTTCCCTCAAAGACACTGGCGGTCACCAAACCCCTCCGACTTTCAGGTACGACAGTATAATCTCACTACAACACTAGTAACACAATAAGCAGATAAGGGATTTTCCAGAATTATCCTAGTAAATGTGTCTAATAACATCTGAATCGCTCCCACTGCCCTCGTCTTTTTTTTCTTTTCTTCTAGTCCTTCACTCTCACTATCCTCATCCACGAATCTTTCATCCCTCGCTGGGGAAATCGTCGCTTTCTCGGTCTGAATCGCTGTAGCTGCTGGTGGCCATGATTGTAAACAATGTGAGGATGTGAGGAGCTCCACAACCAGTGACATCACGACCACATCGTCTGCTACTCCTGGTACAGGCAAGGCTTTTTTAATAGCGACCAAAAGTTTCGAACTTTATCGTCGATTTTCTCTACTAAATCCTATCGCAAAATGATCAAGTATGACACATAGAATGGACCTGCTATTCCCGCTTAAAAAGAAAATCTCATTTCAGTAGGCCTTTAATCCAGGGCACTTTTTGAATGAAAATAGACCTGACTAGACCCGTTCATCGGCAGTTCGCCTACGGTCCGAAAAATATGGTATTCACTTTAGAAAATGATGGTTTCCAATTGCAGTATTCTAAATATTCACGTCTCCGATCACATTATACCACTGTGGTACATTGGGAACAGAGGTGTGTATCGTGTCGGGTAGAGACGCGGCAAAGATGGTATTGAGAGGTTGCGGAGTTAACTGACTGACTTACACAGCAATCCTATCAAAGTAAAAGTACCCCAACAGTCCAAACCTTGCTCTAGATATTTCATGTGCAGCCTCTGGCTAGATTCGAAGGAGCAACTCCATTTTTTTTAGGTCTAATCCTCAAAACTGAACTCCTGTCACTCGTGTGTGATATCGAACAATTCAGCACTCCCATCCCTTGATGCCAACACCATTTTAGAAATAAATAATTTCTGGTAAAGACTCTATTTGGCCACCTGCCTTGACTCAAATATGAACTTGAAGTGCCATCCCATTCCTAACCCATAGGGTTCAAGATGATGTTTGAGATGCTACCTCAGTAGAAGCATTTAAGTCTCACCTTAAAACTCATTTGTATACTCTAGCCTTTAAATAGACCTCCTTTTTAGACCAGTTGATCTGCCGCTTCTTTTCTTTTTTCTCCTATTCTTTTCTTTTTTCTCCTATGTCCCCCCCTCCCTTGTGGAGGGGGTCCGGTCCGATGACCAGGGATGAAGCACTGGCTGTCCGGAGTCGAAACCCAGGATGGACCGCTCGTCGGGACCCAGGATGGACCGCTCGCCTGTGTATCTCTACGCTGCTGATCCGCCTCCGCTTGGGATGGTTTCCTGTGGACGGGACTCTCGCTGCTGTCTTGGATCCGCTTTGAACTGAACTCTCGCGGCTGTGTTGGAGCCACTATGGATTGAAATTTCACAGTATCATGTTAGACCCGCTCGACATCCATTGCTTTCGGTCCCCTAAAGGGGGGAGGGGGTTGCCCACATCTGAGGTCCTCTCCAAGGGTTCTCATAGTCAGCATTGTCACTGGCGTCCCACTGGATGTGAATTCTCTCTGCCCACTGGGTGTGAGTTTTCCTTGCCCTTTTGTGGGTTCTTCCGAGGATGTTGTAGTCGTAATGGTTTGTTCAGTCCTTTGAGATATTTGTGATTTAGGGCTATATAAATAAACTTTGATTGATTGATGATGTCGGTCCATCGTTTATCAGCTATTACAGCTTTAACTCTTCTGGGAAGGATGTCCACAAGGTTGCGGAGTGTGTTTATAGGAATTTTCGACCATTCTTCCAAAAGCGCATTGGTGAGGTCACACACTGATGTTGGTCGAGAAGGCCTGGCTTATGGTCTCCGTTCTAATTCATCCCAAAGGTGTTTTATCGGGTTTACTGTATCTATTAGAGATACTCCGCGGTCTCAACCACGGAGTATCCGCGGGGCGGGCAGGTGACATGACGAAAAATAGATTTTAATTAGATGGCGGTTGAACCATTCGGAAATATTTGATATACATGGTTCAGGGATCGGTATCCTTTACCAATCAAAGAGCCATTTAGGATCCGTGTCACAAAGCAAAGAAGACAATAGGAGACGCAAACATTCTCTAGAATGACTGCCGGCAGTCACCCAGTAAATAAGTATTAGGGCGTGCTATGAAGCCATTACTTTTGACGCCTTCTACAACATGTACAGTCTGCTTCCCAGTCCAGTAACATGTTGTATACAGTTTCCGCAGACACACGCAAACGACTGCAAGGCATACTGGGTGACACAGAGTACACAAATGGTTGTGATGTAAACAATTTTAACACTCTTAGTAATATGCGCCACGCTGTGAAGCCACACCAAACAAGAGAACATCCTCCCAGTAACACAACATAAACGCAACACAACAAATACCCAGAATCCTTTGCATCCATGAGGGACCCTGACTATTTTACACCCCCCGCTAGCAGCAACCCCCGGCGTTGGTAAGGTTGGGGGCGGGGGTGTAAAATATATTCAGGGGTATCACGGATGCAAAGGATTCTGGGTATTTGTTGTGTTGCGTTTATGTTGTGTTACTGTGAGGATGTTCTCCCAAAATGTGTTTGTCATTCTTGTTTGGTGTGGCTTCACAGCGCGGCGCGTACTAGTTAGAGTGTTAAAATTGTTCATATCAAAACCATCAGTGTATAGCTCGGTTGGTAGAGTGGCCATGCCAGCTATTTGAGGAATGCAGGTTCAATTCCCGCTTCCGCTATCCTAGTCACTGCCGTTGTGTCCTTTAGCAAGACACTTTACCCACCTGCTCCCAGTGCCCCCAACACTGGTTTAAATGTAACAGATATTTTGGGGTTTCACTATGTAAAGCGCTTTGAGTCACTAGAGAAAAGCGCTATGTAAATATAATTATCTTCTTCTCTCTACTCTGTATCACCCAGTATCCCTTTCAATCGTGTACATGTGATTTGCGGAAGCTGCATACAACATGTTACTGGACTAACAATCGGTTTGTACATGTTGAAGGTGTCAAAGGCCATGGCTTCACAGCACGCCCTTATTCTTGTCGTCAGGATGACCACCGTTGGATATTCGCAAGAACGTTAGCGGCTCACATTGTCTTCTTTACTCTATGAAACGGGTTTAAATAGTTCTGTGAGTGGTAAAGGTGGCCGTCCTCTGATGTATTTCAACGGGCGGGCGGTTGCGGTTCTGACAAAATGTTGGTTCGGGCGGACGGCGGGTGGATGACGGCTTTGGTGGTGCGGTTGCGGATGATAAAATTGCCTATCCGCGCATCTCTAGTATCTATCTATCTATCTATCTATCTATCTATCTATCTTAGTTTATTTACATTCTATAGATTAATGTTATGTGTTCTTGTTGCCAAATTCTTACTCAGCAACACCAACAGCTTTGGAATCCACCACAAATTAAGCTGAGCTTCCACTAAAATCTTAAGTGAACATGAATCATTGTTAAATATGTTTAAAGAGTAATTGTATCCTTTACAAGGTTACATTTGTTTTATGTGTAGGACGAACAAATCCTATTAGATTGAAATTATTTCCTGACAAAGAAGTTGGAGTTGCCCTTTCTTGCTAATGGCAATTATCTGACAGAAACCCTTTTCCGAGAGGTGTGCGAACCCATTTTGGAGCTTGATTGAAATTGTTCATCATAGTCAGAAGTCGCCTCGCTTTTGTGCGACGTCTCAGTCAAAATGTGAAGGGCGTTCAAGTCGGGGAGCCCACATTGAATTTTAAAGACAAACCCCAAAAAATAAATAAAGATTGAATGGCTGTATGAGGGGAAACATAGTCTTTACTATATATACTATATTGCCAAAAAATTGTGGCCACCCTTCCAAATGATCAGAATCAGGTGTCCTAATCACTTGGCCCCGGCCACAGGTGAATAAAATCAAGCACTAAGCCACGGAGACTGTTTCTACAAACATTTGTGAAAGAATGGCGTGGAACTGTCATAGGATGCCACCTGTGCATCAAATCCAGTCGTGAAATGTCCTCGCTCCTTAATGTTCCAAAGTCAATTATAAGAAAATTTAATAGTTTTGGGAACAACAGCAACTCAGCCACAAAGTGGTAGGCCACGTAAACTGACAGAGATGCGTCAGCGGAGGGATCATGGTATGGGGTTGTTTTTCATGAGTTGGGCTTGGCCGTTTAGTTCCAGTGAAATGAACTTTGAATGCTCCAGGATACCAAAATATTTTGAACGATTCCGCGCTCCCAATTTTGTGGGAACAGTTTGGAGCGGGCCCCTTCTTTTTTCAACATGACTGTGCTCCAGTGCACAAAGAAAGGTCCATAAAGACATGGATAATATAGTCTGGTGTGGATGAACTTGACTGGCCTGCACAGAGTCCTGACATACAGTATATGTGTAAATAAATGAACACGGAAATTCAAGTATATATATACTGTATATATATATATATATATATATATATTTATATATATATATATAAATTATTAATTTGTGAAATAATGTATTAAATCATGACATATCTAAATCAATCAGTAATTAAATCAGTAAATATTTAAAAGAATTTAAAGAATACAGACAAACAGATAATTTGACAAAGAGTTTATTTTCTTTGTTTATTGAAAAAAAAACTTCATTTTTACTGATTAGTTCTGGCTCAGCTTGGTTTGATTTGAGGGTCAAATTGATCAAAAATGTAACAAATATATTTTTTAAATAATTAAATGTGGAAATCATTAGACTTTGAATTATATACAAAATGAACAAAAATGTAATAAATATATTTTTTTAAAAATTAAATGTGGAAATCATTACAATATGAATCATATACAAAATGTATTGTTAAATTTGTCATTAATTTATTGATTTTTTTGTGACATGTATTAATTCATGAAATGATAAAATCAAGAATTAAATCATCCAACAACATTTAAAGAATATAGGCTTTTTTTTTATTATACATCTTATGGTAACAAAGAGTACATTTCCTCTATTGAAAAAATATCACTGAATTGTAACTGACTCAGCTAGATTTGAACAAAATGTGGTATTAAATGTGTAATAAATGTATTAAATATAAAACAAATGTAACTATTAATCCTTTAAATATTTGATTTGATGAAATAATTACATAAATCCTGAATCATTATTAAATTGTGAAATATCGTAGGAATGTATTTAATCATGAAATCAATAAATCATTAAATAATATTTATATAACAATTAAATAAATAATTAAATGCACTGTTACAATAAATTGACACACTTATGTATTTAATTCCTATAATTAATATATATATATATATATATATATATATATATATATATATATATATATATATATCAGAAATACTTGAATTTCAGTGAATTCTGGCTATAAATATACTCCTCCCCCTAAAATCTTGCCAACTAATCGGCCACTTCACAGGTCATCCGTCTCATTTTGGACAAACTCTATCTTGATTCTTGGAATTAATGAAAAATATACATGACAATATGCAACACATCATAGTTTCTCAGTGAATACACAACAGAGTGAATTAGCAACACCAGCAACATTCTTTGGCACAATGGATGTTTAACAATCGTCCTTACTTGCAATTATATGCTAAAATTGGATAGTGCTAAAATAAACCTTCGTAGTTTGGGAGATGTCTATCATTTTATGACTATCTTTAGTCTGAGGAGATGAGCAATTTCAGATGTTTGATGACACAGACAGTTTTTAAACATACACTATATTGCCAAAATTATTTGGCCACCCATTCAAAGGATCAGAATCAGGCGTCCTAATCACTTGGTGCGGCCACAGGTGTATAAAATCAAGCATTTAGGCATGGAGACTGTTTCTACAATCATTTGTGAAAGAATGGGTCGCGCTCAGTGATTTCCAGCGTGGAACTGTCATAGGATGCCACCTGTGCAACAAATCCAGTCGTGAAATGTCCTCGCTCCTAAATACTCCAAAGTCAACTGTTGGCCTTATTATAAGAACATTTAATAGTTTTGGGAACAACAGCAACTCAGCCACAAAGTGGTAGGCCACCTTTATTTGGCCACCCATCCAAATGATCAGAATCCGGTGTCGTAATCACTTGGCCCCGGCCACAGGTGTATAAAATCATGCACTTAGGCATAAAGACTGTTTATATAAACATTTGTGAAAGAGTTGGCCGCACTCAGTGATTTCCAGCATGGAACTGTCATAGGATGCCACCTGTGCAACAAATTCAATCGTGAAATGTCCTCGCTTGTAAATATTCCAAAGTCAACTATTGGATTTATTATAACAAAATTTAATAGTTTTGGGAACAACAGCAACTCAGCCACAAAGTGGTAGGCCACATTTATTTGGCCAACCGTCCAAATGATCTGAATCATTTGGACGGTTCTATAAAGAGACTGCTTCTATAAACATTTGTGAAAGAATGGGCCGCTCTCAGTGATTTCCAGCGTGGAACTGTCATAGGATGCCACCTGTGCAACAAATCCAGTCGTGAAATGTCCTCGCTCCAAAATATTCCAAAGTGAAGTGAAGTGAAGTGAATTATACTTATATAGCGCTTTTCTCAAGTGACTCAAAGCACTTTACATAGTGAAACCCAATATCTAAGTTACATTTAAACCAGTGTGGGTGGCACTGGGAGCAGGTGGGTAAAGTGTCTTGCCCAAGGACACAACGGCAGTGACTAGGATGGTGGAGGCGGGAATCGAACCTGCAACCCTCAAGTTGCTGGCACGGCCACTCTAACAACCGATCTATGCCGCCCCCCAAAGTCAACTGTCTAGTTTATTATAAGAAAATGTAATAGTTTTGGGAACAACAGCAACTCAGCCACGAAGTGATAGGCCGTGTAAACTGACAGAGAGGGGTCAGCGGAGGGATTATTGTGTGGGGTTGTTTTTCATGAGTTGGGCTTGGCCCCTTAGTTCCAGTGAAAGGAACTTTAAATGCTCCAGGACACCAAAATATTTTTGGACAATTCCATGCTCCCAATTTTGTGGGAACAATTTGGAGCAGGCCGCTTCCTCTTCCAACATGACTGTGCACCGGTGCACAAAGCAAGGTCCATAAAAACATGGATGATGCCACCTGTGTAACAAATCCAGTCGTGAAATGTCCTCGTTCTTAAATATTCCAACGTGAACTATCGGCTTTATTATAAGAACATGGAAGAGTTTGGGAACAACAGCAACTCAGCCAACAAGTAGTAAGCCACGTAAACATTTTTTTTTTTTGCAAATAATCATTAACTTTAGAATTTGATGCCAGCAACACGAGATAAAGAAGTTGGGAAAGGTGGCAATGAATACTGATAAAGTTGAGGAATGCTCATCAAACACTTATTTGGAACATCCCACAGGTGTGCAGGCTAATTGGGAACAGGTGGGTGCCATGATTGGGTATAAAAACAGCTTCCCCAAAAATGCTCAGTCTTTCACAAGAAAGGATGGGGCGAGGTACACCCCTTTGTCTACAACTGTGTAAGCAAATAGTCAAACAGTTTAAGACCAACGTTTTTCAAAGTGCAATTGCAAGACATTTAGGGATTTCAACATCTGCGGTCCATAATATCATCAAAAGGTTCAGAGAATCTGGATAAATCACTCCACGTAAGCGGCATTGCCGCAAACGAACAATGAATGACCGTGACCTTCGATCCCTCAGACGGCACTGTATCAAAAACCGACATCAATCTCTAAAGGATATCACCACATGGGCTCAGGAACACTTCAGAAACCCACACAGTCACTAAATACAGTTGGTCGCTACATCTGTAAGTGCAAGTTAAAGCTCTACTATGCAAAACGAAAGCCATTTATCAACAACATCCAGAAATATTGTCTTTGAAGTGCATTCAATTGAATATGGGTTGAAAAGGATTTGCAAATCATTGTATTCCGTTTATATTTACATCTAACACAATTTCCCAACTCATATGGAAACTGGGTTTTTAAACAGTTTGAGAGCAATGGTGGTAAGGTATCAACAAAACAGCCACATTTCAGCTTTGTGCTACAGGTGACAGAGCAAATTGGAGGTATCAATAATCCATTTCATTAATATTGAAATTATTTTATTTTAAAATATGTCAAGGGCAAATAACAAAATGAGCTAAGGGCCGATTTTCACTTTGGGCACAATGCAGATAAGTTCAGCAGTAACAATATAAACAGTCTCAATTCTTATGTTTTTTTTTTTTTTTTTTCGAAAATTAAAGTTGCACAGCTTTTATAGTTGCAGCTTGCAGCCCCAGTCCTGGTCTTTAATCAACGTCCGTTGACGTACTTCACCCAAAAAGCGAAGTGGAGAAAACAGGAACCTCTGATCACATTAGAGGGATCTGGCTTATCCTTGGCACTATAATACTAGGCAAAGGATGGGCTGCACCGTCTTTGTTTACTTATTAAACGTCTGACACAAGGCAGTTAGATTTACACTTCCTGTCTCTCATTTTTAATGTGTACCCAATGGGAAATCCTAACGTCCCTGTGCCAAACCAAATGCTCTGACCTCAAAATATCAGATCACGGTATATGGACTAAAATTACTGCCACAATACAAAAAAAGTGTTTTTACTCAAGTCCAACGATTCATCCCATCCATCCATCCATCCATTTTCTACCGCTTATTCCCTTTCGGGGTCGCGGGGGGCGCTGGCGCCTATCTCAGCTACAATCGGGCGGAAGGCGGGGTACACCCTGGACAAGTCGCCACCTCATCGCAGGGCCAACACAGATAGTCAGACAACATTCACACTCACATTCACACACTAGGGCCAATTTAGTGTTGCCAATCAACCTATCCCCAGGTGCATGTCTTTGGAAGTGGGAGGAAGCCGGAGTACCCGGAGGGAACCCACGCATTCACGGGGAGAACATGCAAACTCCACACAGAAAGATCCCGAGCCTGGATTTGAACCCAGGACTGCAGGACCTTCGTATTGTGAGGCAAACGCACTAACCCCTCTGCCACCGTGAAGCCCCCCAACGATTCACAAGAAACAATAAAAAAAAAAATTCTACAATTTAAAAAAAACAGCCTTCTCTGTAAGGTTTATTCAGGTGTACTGGAGAGGAGGCTATGCCGGATAGTCGAATCTCGGATTCAGGAGGAACAGTGTGGTTTTCGTCCTGGTCGTGGAACTGTGGACCAGCTCTATAGTCTCGGCAGGGTTCTTGAGGGTGCATGGGAGTTTGCCCAACCAGTCTACATGTGCTTTGTGGACTTGGAGAAGGCATTCGACCGTGTCCCTAGGGAAGTCCTGTGGGGAGTGCTCAGAGAGTATGGGGTATCGGACTGTCTTATTTTGGCGGTCCGCTCCCTGTATGATCAGTGCCAGAGGTTGGTCCGCATTGCCGGCAGTAAGTCGAACACATTTCCAGTGAGGGTGAGGCTGTCCTTTGTCACCGATTCTGTTCATAACTTTTATGGACAGAATTTCTAGGCGCAGCGAAGGCGTTGAAGGGTTCCGGTTTGGTGACCGCAGGATTAGGTCTCTGCTTTTTGCAGATGATGTGGTCCTGATGGCTTCATCTGACCGGGATCTTCAGCTCTCACTGGATCGGTTCGCAGCAGAGTGTGAAGCGACCGGAATGAGAATCAGCACCTCCAAATCCGAGTCCATGGTTCTCGCCCGGAAAAGGGTGGAATGCCATCTCCGGGTTGGGGAGGAGACCCTGCCCCAAGTGGAGGAGTTCAAGTACCTAGGAGTCTTGTTCACGAGTGGGGGAAGAGTGGATCGTGAGATCGACAGGCGGATCGGTGCGGCGTCTTCAGTAATGCGGACGTTGTACTGATCCGTTGTGGTGAAGAAGGAGCTGAGCCGGAAGGCAAAGTTCTCAATTTAACGGTCGATCTACGTTCCCATCCTCACCTATGGTCATGAGCTTTGGGTCATGACCGAAAGGATAAGATCACGGGTACAAGCGGCCGAAATGAGTTTCCTCCGCCGGGTGGCGGGGCTCTCCCTTAGAGATAGGGTGAGAAGCTCTGCCATCCGGGAGGAACTCAAAGTAAAGCCGCTGCTCCTCCACATCGAGAGGGGCCAGATGAGGTGGTTCGAGCATCTGGTCAGGATGCCACCCGAACGCCCCCCTAGGGAGGTTTTTAGGGCACGTCCAATCGGTAGGAGGCCACGGGGAAGACCCAGGACACGTTGGGAAGACTATGTCTCCCGGCTGGCCTGGGAACGCCTCGGGATCCCCCGGGAAGAGCTAAACGAAGTGGCTGGGGAGAGGGAAGTCTGGGTTTCCCTGCTTAGGCTGCTGCCCCCGCGACCCGACCTCGGATAAGCGGAAGAAGATGGATGGATGGATGGGTCGCAAGAAAAAAAAAAAAAATTTAAATTAAAAAAAACTTTTCTGCAAGTAAAAAAAATAAAAATAATCGGCAGAAAAAAAATGTTCTTCGATAAAAAAAAAAAATTCTAAGTATAAAAAAATTCTGCGAGTAAAAAAAATGGTTGCAAGGAAAAAAAAAAGTTGAATCGACAAAACTATTTGCATGCATAAAAACAGTTTCTGCAAGTAAAAAAAAATTGTGGCAAGAAAAGAAACACATTTTTCTTTAATTAAAAAAACAATTTGCAAGTATAAAAACATTTTTCTGCAAGTAAAAATAATGGTCGCAAGAAAAAAAAAAATGTTCTTCAATTAAAAAAACAATTTGCAAGTATAAAATCATTTTTCTGCAAGTAACAATAATGGTCGCAAGAAAAAAACACATTTTCTTCAAGAAAAAAACACATTTTCTTCAATTAAAAAACGATTTGCAAGTAGTAAAAACAATTTTTTGCAATTGAAAAAATAGACGCTGCGTGAAAGCAAACGATCCAAACAGACGTATAGTTGCATGAGAGCAAACTATATGTCTGTTTGGATCGTTTGCTTTCACACAATTCCTACTATTTTCGCGAGCTCTCACGCTACGCACCTCGTTATTAGCTCATATGCTAAATGTTTTATTTACTCCTTTTTATGTGTCAACGTGTCGGTTTAATTTCCTATTTCGTATCTCCTAGTTCTCATACTAGCGTCTTTGGTTTGCCTTTTTTTAGCTCTGGTGTTTTTGTTATAGCTCTCCTTCAGTTATTTAGAATAAATTGGTTATATCTTACCTGTGTGTTCTTCGTTTTGACGCATCCTCGAGGGAATCGAACCCGGCACCACGATGCCGAACAGGCGTAACAGTGTGATTGTTTGTAGCAGGTGTGCGGGACCGTGAGTAGCAGGTGAACTAATGAGTGACCATGGTGACGGAACAAACAGGAAATAAGAGGTAGAATGACGGAGTGATACAACAATGGAAACAATAAACAATAATATGAGAAGATCCGAGTACGGATCTTAACAGACGCAAGAAAAAAAAAAGTAATTTTCTTCAATTAAAAAAACTATTTGCAATTATAAAAATGTATTTCAAGGGCTGTTTTAAATGTTTTTTAGTCTGTCCTTTGCCTTTATTTCTTTTTGGTGTACAGCCCTTTGTTCTTCAACTGTGGTTGTTTTAAAGGGCTTTATAAATAAAGTTGGTATGGTATGGTTACTATAACAATCTACAAGGTGTTGCTGGCTGGCTTCTCTTTTTTCCCCTCCATTTATCTGCTCTCTTTTGTATTTCAAGTTATCATTACATATATGTATTGTTGCATTTTAACAACTGTATTGTTGATAATAGAGGTAAATTATTGGCATTATTCATTATCAATAGTGCTATTTCTATTTGTATTGCTCCATTTGTAGTGTAATAATGTCCATTGTCATTTCTGTATTATTATTTATTTCACTAACTGCTTCTTTGCTATCACTTTTACTATTCAATTTGTACATATCGTATTTGCTGACGTTGTTCTATTGTTTTGTTGTTGTTGTGTTTGCTGTTGTTGTTTTTGTCTCTCTGTCTAAACCCCCTCTTGTCCCCACAATTTCCCCTTCTGTCTTCCCTTTTTTCTCTTTCTATCCCCTCCTGCACAAAATGATAATATAAATACATTTAATAAAGTCAAATACAAATAAGGCAACAAGAGAAATATCCCACACTTCTCTTTTGTAAAGTAAATCTGAACAGCCGATAAGGGCATCTTCATCAACTATATGGCTTCCCTGAGAAGCTGGAAAGGACAAAAAATATATATAAATAAATTTAAAAAAATAATAAGAGTGCCCGGAAGTTGCACTCTACAACGACAGAGCTAAAGCCGTCAGAGCTACTGCTATTTGCGCATGGTGCCATCCACCAAAAATAACAAAGAAGCGGCTGTGGTAAGGGTAATATTCCAGTAAAACTGCCAATAGTTTTAGCTTGAAGAACATTGTTTCTATTCTTGCAAACTGTTTTTTTTAATGCAGAAAATAATTGTTTTTTTTTTAACTCAATCATTATTTTACTTGAAAAAAAAAAACTATTCTTCTTACTTGCAGAAAATCCTTTTTAAACCTGCAAACTTTTTTTTTTGTACTTGCAGGAAGTTGTTTTTTCACTTGCAAATAATAATAATACATTTTATTTGTAAAAAGCACAGCACATTAAGTAAACAACATCAAAGTGCTACAGTGTACTAAAAAAATGTAAATAAAAAGATAACAAAAATAAATAAAAATAAAAACTAGAACAGCCTAATAGCTAGAACTAGTATGTATATATATATATATATATATATATATTAGGGGTGTGGGAAAAAATCGATTCGAATACGAATCGAATCGTTTATGTTGTGCGATTCAGAATCGATTCTAATTTTTAAAAAATCGATTTAAAATTTTTTTTTTTATCAATCCAACAAACCACTACACAGCAATACCATAACAATGCAATCCAATTCCAAAACCAAACCTGACCCAGCAACACTCAGAACTGCAATAAACAGAGCAATTGAGAGGAGACACAAACACGACACAGAACAAACCAAAAGTAATGAAACAAAAATGAATATTATCAACAGCAGTATCAATATTATTTATAATTTCAGCATAGCAGTGATTAAAAATCCCTCATTGACATTATCATTAGACATTTATAAAAATGTAAAAAAAAGTGTCACAGTGGTTTACACTTGCATCGCATCTCATAAGCTTGACAACACACTGTGTCTAATGTTTTCACAAAGATAAAATAAGTCATATTTTTGGTTCATTTAATAGTTAAAACAAATTTACATTATTGCAATCAGTTGATAAAACATTGTCCTTTACAATTATAAAAGCTTTTTACAAAAATCTACTACTCTGCTAGCATGTCAGCAGACTGGGGTAGATCCTGCTGAAATCCTATGTATTGAATGAATACAGAATCCTTTTAAATCGGGAAACAATTGTTTTTGAATCGAGAATTGAATCGAATCGAAAATCAAATCAACTTTATTTATAAAGCACATTTAAAATTTACCACAGGGGTAGCCAAAGTGCTGTACAATGGACAGGTTAAAAGATAATACGAAGACCGAGCAAACAACACAACACAAACAGAACATGATAACAAATAAATAAATAAAACATAAAAACAGGTTCACAGCAGGTGTATAATGGGGCGCCATTGCAGGATGGATATCACTTAGTGTTAAAAGCCAAGGAATAAAAGTATGTTTTTAAGAGAGATTTAATAAAAGGAAGAGAGGAGGCTTGTCTAACACTCAGAGGTAGGTCGTTCCAGAGCTTGGGAGCAAAAAAAAATCGATATATTATCGAATCGTGACCACAAAAATCGATTACAAAGATTCACAGCCCTAATATATATATATATATATATATATATGTATATCTATATATATATAGATATATATATATATATATATATATATATATATATATATATATATTTATATATATATATATATATATATATATATATGAAGGCTTTTTTAAAAAGAAGGTTTTTAAGCCTTTTTTAAAATCATCCACAGTCTGTGGTGCCCTCAGGTGGTCAGGGAGAGTGTTCCACAGACTGGGAGCGGAGGAGCAGAAAGCACGGTCTCCCATTGTTCGAAGCCTTGTCCTCGGAGGTCGGAGGAGGTTAGCCTGTCCGGAGCGGAGGTGTCGTGTGGAAGATTCGGGGGTAAGTAGTTCTTTGAGGTAGAGACATTTCCATGGGGGCACTGTTGGGTTAGTAGGAAGACTTTGTAATCAATCTTGAGTGGAACAAGAAGCCAGTGAAGGGATTTGAGAATTGGTGTGATATTTCCGCAAATTGTTGGTTGTGACGTGAGTAAAAAGCTTTTTGTGTGTTTGTGGAGTTTGGGCAGTAATTTCACTCCACAACTTTACCACCCTAATACTTACTTTAAAATATGAATGCATATTAAAAATGTATATTTGCCAAGATACTTGGGCACATATGTCCGTCTTTTCAGGCATCTGTGGTCAATGTGATATCAAATGCAGGTGATGGATCAATAGTTTTGCTTTGATTGCATAATGATCTATAATGATTGCATAATGAGCGGTATAGCTCGGTTGGTAGAGTGGCCGTGCCAGCAACTTGGGGGTTGCAGGTTCGATTCCCACTTCTGCCATCCTAGTCACTGCCGTTGTGTCATTGGACAAGACACTTTACCCACCTGCTCCCAGTGCCACCCACACTGGTTTAAATGTAACTTAGATATTGGGTTTCACTATGTAAAGCGCTTTGAGTCACTAGAGAAAAGCGCTATATAAAATATAATTCACTTCACTTCACTATTCCACCTTTTGAAAACTCCATGGTGCATGGAACTCAATATTGTGTCACACTGGAGAATAATCCATACCACCGTCCTAGCAATCCGAGCTTACTTTACCCCAAAGTGGAATAAAACACGATTAATGATTTCAATTACTCTGACCCAGCATGGCTTTTACAGAGCCTGGAGTCTGGGCAGAAGGAGTTGCATAAAAAACAAAAAAAATTCAGTGGTGAAGGACATTTCCTGATAGAATGATTCAGAGAGGAGTCTGGATGTTTGTGCTGGCTCATCAGCGGGGAGAACAGACCGTCTCTTTGTATCGGGGTTTTCCCATTAAGCTTGGGAAACGCATTCCAGATTTAAGCTGCCGATGCAGCCGCCCGCCGTTCTCTTCTGGGGGTCTCAGGTAATGCAAGCTTGTCTTTGAATGTAAATACTGTGTGCCCAGAGCATTAAAACAAATCTCAGGATTTTGAGAAAACTAAGAATGAATACTGAATGGTGTATGGTGAATGCAAGTAACGCAATGTTATGGCTGGTTACTGGACAAATGGAAACAAATTAATTGAATTGGTTAATTTTTTAATGTTTTCAACTTAAAGGGGAGCATTATCACTAGACCTATGCAAGCGTCAATATATACCTTGATGTTGCAGAAAAAAGACCATGTATTTTTTTAACCGATTTCCGAACTCTAAATGGGTGAGTTTTGGCAAATTAAACGCCTTTCTGTTGATCGGTCTTTTAGCGATGACGTCAGAACGTGATGTCACCGAGGTAACACCCCCGCCATATTCATTTTCACATTACAAACACCGGGTCTAAGCTCTGTTATTTTCCGTTTTTTCGACTATTTTTTGGAACCTTGGAGACATCATGCCTCGTCGGTGTGTTGTCGGAGGGTGTAACAACACTAACAGGGAGGGATTCAAGTTGCACCACTGGCAAGAAATATGCCGCCAATTTGCCAGAGTGTCTGCACATTTTACCGGCGATGCTAAGACAGACATGACACAGAGATGTATGGATAACCTGCAGATGCATTTGCAACGATTAAGTCAACAAAATCACAAAGGTAAGTTTTGTTGATGTCATTGACTTATGTGCTAATCAGACATATTTGGTCACGGCATGACTGCCAGCTAATCGATGCTAACATGCTATGCTAATCGATGCTAACATGCTATTTACGCTAGCTGTATGTACATTTGAAACTAGATACCTACATTTAATGCGAAACAAACACTTACCAATCGACGACTTTAAGTTGCTCCAGTGTCACAAGATGCGAAAGTCCTGATCGTTTGGTCCGCACATTTTACCGGCGATGCTAATAAGGCAGCCATGCTATGGGCCACTTCATTAGGTACACCCAAACTATGGCCGAATAGCGTCAATAGCTATTCGCTCAATAACTTCAATTTCTTCTTCAATTTTGTTTTCGCTATCTGCCTCCATACTCCAACCATCTGTTTCAATACATGCGTAATCTGTTGAATCGCTTAAGCCGCTGAAATCAGAGTCTGAATCCGAGCTAATGTCGCTATATCTTGCTGTGGTAACCACCATGTTGTTTGTATTGGGAGCCCTGTATGACGTCACAGGGAAATGGACAGTCGCATTGAAAATAGCGGAAAACCAAGAACTTTAAAGCTTTTTTTAGGGAGTGGTAATACGAGAGAAAGAAGGTGAAAATCTGGTAACAAATGGACGAAAAATAATTAATTCCCCCAAAAAACAGCACAGGTTCAATCGTCTGGCGGAGGTTTGGCTTCAAGCAGGAAGATGTTGAACGGAAAAAAGTAAAATGTCAAGTATGCGGCAAAAGCGCTGCTACAAAAAGTAGCAGCACTACTAATTTGTAGCATTATTTGAAAAGTCACCCGCAAGAGAATGAAGCGTGCTTGAAACTCTGCATGTCAACATTTTCCGTTCGATGCCACACGCAACAAAATGCCCAAGCAACAATTTCCAGATCAACACAAAATAGTCAAACAATCAATCAATGTTTATTTATATAGCCCTAAATCAAAAATGTCTCAAAGGACTGTACAAACCACTACGACTACGACATTCTCGGAAGAACCCACATAGTCAACAACAGAAGGAGATAACTTCCGTAGTAACCTGCCACATAGCGAAGGATATACACTATTTGATTTCCTATTATGCAGCTCATTTTTATTTGACAGTTATTGAAATATCTTGTGTGACATCATGCACAAAAGTGCACTTTATTTGTTTTAAACTATTATAGTGGCGTTCTGTACAAAATGTGCACTTTAATTTGGTGTTGTTTTGATATGTCATCTTAGTGACATCATGCACAAAAGTGCACTCATAGCTGGTTTTAAAATGTCTGACAATCTTGCACTTTCTGTTTTGGAAATGACATGAATGTTTGTGCCACTGCTTAATAACTGTTTAATAAATACAGTTTTGGTCAATTGACTTAGTTGGGATTTTTCTCTCTGCATGAAAGTTTAAAATGAGCATATATTAATGCAGTATGAATAAATATCTTTGAATGTAGACATAAAATCATCATACTGCTGTGATTATATGCATCAAGTGTTCATTCAAGGATATAACAAAATATCGAGATATATTGTGTATTGTGATATGGTCTAAAATATCGAGATATTAAGAGGTTCTGTTTGTGGTCCCATTTATTTTTGAAAAGTATCCAAATAAATTTTGGTACCCGGTATCGGGACGACCCTAGCACAGCATACACGTTGTGCTGTTAGGCGTTCTGGGTAAAACAGGGTCTCTTTTGTAAAGAAGATGAGACAAGGTGAAAGAGGAAGGAATGTGAGAAATGTTTCCAAGACGGGGTTCCTGATGCTTGGCTAGAGGTCAGAAACATAATACTCGTTTATTTTCATCCAGTGCCACAGCTGGGAACTCAAAAGGTATGTCTACAGATTAATTGACACAAATCCACTCTGTTCCATGACCAAGATCACGCAGTAATGTACACCTGAGGCGTGGCACGTGGCTCTTTTGTGACGCCCTAGTGCATGGGTGTCAAACTCTGGCCCGCGGGCCACATTGCGCCACATTGTGAACCAACATTAAACTGTTATTACTATTAAAATGTTTCCCTGTATCTCATCTTTTTTGTAAGGGGCGCTGGAAGCCGGCAGACCCGTCAGCGATCCTGTTCTGTCTCCCTGTAATGTTTGTCTGATCTTGAATGGGATTGTGCTGAAAATGTTAATTTTCCTGAAGGAACTCTCCTGACGGAATAAATAAAGCACTATCTAATCTAAACGAGAATGACAAGCAAATTTCGGCAGAACATCCGCACTGTAACACAACATAAACACAACAGAACACATACACAGAACCCCTTGTAGTACTACCTCTTCCTGGATGATACAATATAAAAATTTATTATTAGCCTGTGGGAAAAGTTTATTTTGATATTTACCTGAAAAGGCTGCAAACCGCCGAGTGTGAAGCGACCGGAATGAGAATCAGCACCTCCAAGTCCGAGTCCATGGTTCTCGCCCGGAAAAGGGTGGAATGCCATCTCCGGGTTGGGGAGGAGACCCTGCCCCAAGTGGAGGAGTTCAAGTACCTAGGAGTCTTGTTCACGAGTGGGGGAAGAGTGGATCGTGAGATTGACAGGCGGATCGGTGCGGCGTCTTCAGTAATGCGGACGTTGTACTGATCCGTTGTGGTGAAGAAGGAGCTGAGCCGGAAGGCAAAGCTCTCAATTTACCGGTCGATCTACGTTCCCATCCTCACCTATAGTCATGAGCTTTGGGTCATGACCGAAAGGATAAGATCACGGGTACAAGCGGCCGAAATGAGTTTCCTCCGCCGTGTGGCGGGGCTCTCCCTTAGAGATAGGGTGAGAAGCTCTGTCATCCGGGAGGAACTCAGAGTAAAGCCGCTGCTCCTCCACATCGAGAGGAGCCAGATGAGGTGGTTCGGGCATCTGGTCAGGATGCCACCCGAACGCCTCCCTAGGGAGGTGTTTAGGGCACGTCCAACCGGTAGGAGGCCACGGGGAAGACCCAGGACACGTTGGGAAGACTATGTCTCCCGGCTGGCCTGGGAACGCCTCGGGATCCCCCAGGAAGAGCTAGACGAAGTGGCTGGGGAGAGGGAAGTCTGGGTTTCCCTACTTAGGCTGTTGCCCCCGCGACCCGACCTCGGATAAGCAGAAGATGATGGATGGATGGATGGATGGATGGCTGCAAATAGAAAAGAGGCATTCAATTTCTATTTAAATATGATTTGATATGCCATTGCTGTTTTTAAATTATCAGTATTATTTGGAACTCAATTTTGCATGTCACTATAAAGTTATAGAAGCCTCGCTTGTTCAATATTCAAGGCAAAACTTGTTTGGGTCCCTATTAAAAGGTTAATTTGTTCAACCTTGGCCCGCGGCTTTGTTCAGTTTAAAATGTTGGCCCACTCTGTATTTGAGTTTGACACCCCTGCCCTAGTGGCTCCCTTCAGTTTCGTTGGAAAAGGACTGAAAATGGATAAAGATGGGGGGGAAATTATTTTTTTTTTTTTGCTTTAGTATGTTTTTTGT
This sequence comes from Nerophis ophidion, assembly GCF_033978795.1. NCBI lineage: Eukaryota > Metazoa > Chordata > Actinopteri > Syngnathiformes > Syngnathidae > Nerophis > Nerophis ophidion. Next base: position 12,966,172 of record NC_084632.1, on the reverse strand, counting down.
TTGAAGACAAACATGACACATACCTTCCCAATTTTTAGAAATCCCACTGTTTCGTATGTTTGAGTATTTGGTGAACGTCATTTTGTCCTACTAATTTTGGCGGTTCTTGAACTCACCATAATGTGGACTGTGACGCAACAGTTTGTTTACATATTAAAAGTTAAAGTACCAATGACTGTCACGCACACTACATGTGGCAAAATTATTCTCTGCAATTGACCCATCACCCTTGATAACCCCCTGGGAGGTGAGGGGAGCAGTGAGCAGCAGCGGTGGCCACGCCCGGGAATCATTTTTGGTTATTCACCCCCAATTCCAACTTTTGATGCTGAGTGCCAAGAAGGGAGCATTTTTATAGTCTTTGGTATGACTCAGTCGGGGTTTGAACTCACAACCTACCGATATCAGGGGGGACACTCTAACCCAGGGCTCACCAACCTTTTTGAAACCAAGAGCTACTTCTTGGGTACTGATTAATGCGAAGGGCTACCAGTTTGATACACAATTAAATAAATTGCCAGAAATAGCCAATTTGCTCAATTTACCTTTAATAAATAAATATATAAATATATAAAAAATGGGTATTTCTGTCTGTCATTCCGTCGTACATTTTTTTTTCCTTTTACGGAATAAATGATGAAAAAAACACTTAATTGAACGGTTTAAAAGAGGAGAAAACACGAAAAAAATGAAAATTTAATTTTGAAATATAGTTTATCTTTAATTTCGACTCTTTAAAATTCAAAATTCAACCGAAATTTAAAAAAAATAATTTATGGAGCATCATTTGTATTTTTTCCTGATTAAGATCAATTTGATAATTTTGATGACATCTTTTGAATAGGTTAAAATCCAATCTGCACTTTGTTATAATATATAACAAATTGGACCAAGCTATATTTCTAACAAAGACAAATCATTATTTCTTCTAGATTTTCCAGAACAAAAATGTTTATAGAAATTCAAAAGACTTTGAAATAAGATTTACATTTGATTCTACAGACTTTCTAGATTTGCCAGAACAATTTTTTAGATTTTAATCATAATAAGTTTGAAGAAATATTTCACAAATATTCTTTGTAGAAAGAACATAAGCTAAAATGAAAAATTAAATTAAAAATTTATTTATTATTCTTTACAATTAAAAAAAAATACTTGAACATTGATCTAAATTGTCAGGAAGGAAGAGGGAGGAATTTAAAAGGTAAAAAGGTATATGTGTTTAAAAATCCTAAAATCATTTTTAAGGTTGTATTTTTTCTCTAAAAAAGTATCTTTCTGAAAGTTATAAGAAGCAAAGTAAAAAAATAAATGAAGTGAAGACCAAGTCTTTAAAATATGTTCTTGGATTTTCGAATTGTATTGGAGTTTTGTCTCTCTTAGAATTAAAAATGTCAAGCAAAGCGAGACCAGTTCGCTAGTAAATAAATAACCGTGTTGGTGACCCCTGCTCTAACCACCAGGCCACTGAGTAGGTTGTAGTCGACATTACAATGATTACACAATATTATCACAAAATATATTTTTGTGATAGTTTTTTACATTAAAATCTTCTACTCTTCCTTTGTCTCATTTTGTCCACCAAATGTTTTATACTGTGCATGAAGGGTTTGTTGATGTTATTGACTTCTTGCAGTGCTAATCAGGCTATTTAGGCTAGCTGTATGTACATATTGCATCATTATGCCTCATTTGTAGCTATATTTGCGCTCATTTAATTTCCTTTACTTGTATCCTCTTTGTATATAATTTAGTTTTGCATGTCTCTTGATGCATTATCTGTATGTAAAATTCGCTGCATTTTAGATAGTTGTTTGGGTGCCATGTTGTTTTCAGACGACATACATACCTTTGGCCATTAAAAGCCAGTAATTTCCAGGAGTTATCTCACCTTCTAAGTGGCCTCTGGTTTACTAATGGTTTTTAATGTTGTAAAAATATGTAGAATAAATATTACATTTCAACATTTCTGTCAACAAAGATTTGCTTCAGCCTGCGACATATAGTCATTCTGATAGTAGGCTATTACAGCTAATATAGACACTTTGATCATGTGTTGTCTTCATTAAAACACTTATATTAGACTTTTAATTTCTTGTTCTTAATTTTTTTGTTGCATTGTTGGTCCAATATGGCTCTTTCAATGTTTTGGGTTGCCCACCCCTGTCCTAACCCCTTCCTGCTCTCTCACTGATAGGAATATAACGGAATAACATTCTCACCTGGCCTTGTTGCGCTTATTGTTGGTATTTGTCTTAATAAGGCAGTAGTACTAGGTTCAGTCCCCGGATACACTTGTCCCTGTAATTTTCACAAATGTGTGTAAAATGTGTCTTTCTGCAACAAAAAGATGAATTATTGGTAGAAAACATGCCTCAAATTAAATTCAAGTTTAATCTATGAAGTATAAAATAGTTTTACATAAAGTGTGAACATGTTTTCCCTCCTCTGAGCATATTGAGGACTTTTTTGGGGGGTGCTGGTGTTGAGTAAAAAGAAACAAATATTCAGTCTAAGCTTGGGCCCCTGGAGAGGGGTTCCAGACTTAAGTCAAGAAAAAAAGTCATAGCCATAGCACACATAATCATGTGTTTAAGAGGGAAACATCAAAGAACACAAAGTACATTAAATACATTAAAAAGGCAGAGCTGATGCAACCATTTCTACCTACAGCTACAAAAGTAAAAAAAAACAACAACAAAAAAATAATACCAACCCTGTTTCCATATGAGTTGGGAAATTGTGTTAGATGGAAATTCAACGGAATACAATGATTTGTAAATCCTTTTCAACCCATATTCAATTGAATATGAAACAAACACAACATATTTGATGTTCAAACTGATAAACTTGTTTTTTTATGCAAATAACCATTAACTTTAGAATTTTATGCCAGCAACACATGACAAAGAAGTTTGGAAAGGTGGCAATAAAGTTGCGGAATGCTCATCAAACACTTATTTGGAACAGGCTAATTGGGAACAGGTGGGTGCCATGATTGGGTATAAAAGTAGCTTCCATGAAATGCTAAGTAATTCACAAACAAGGATGGGGCGAGGGTCACCACTTTGTAAGCGAATTGTCGAACAGTTTTAGAACAACAATTCTCAACGAACTATTGCAAGGAATTTAAGGATTTTACTATCTACGGTCCGTAAAATCATCAAAAGGTTCAGAGAATCTGGAGAAATCACTGCACGTAAGCGATGTTATTACGGACCTTTGATCCCTCAGGCGGTACTGCATCAAAAACCGACATCAGTGTGTAAAAGATATCACCACATGGGCTCAGGAACACTTCATAAAACCACTGTTAGTAACTACAGTTGGTCGCTACATTTGTAAGTGCAAGTTAAAACTCGACTATGCAAAGCAAAACCCATTTATCAACAACACCCACAGGAGCAGACCCAACAAAGCAACCAAGAGAGCAGACTCCACCCTTGGCTGCCCACTAATTCTCGGCCAGTGTCCAGTCCGCATGGATGAGCGAGGATGCGTCTCAGGAGACCGATGTGTCCGATACATACTCAAAATCCTCTGCGTACGAGGTTAGCAGATCAGCTACTTTCAAGTTTGCATGTGTTGTTTTACACGCAAACTTTTACTAGATCTTGCTTAAGTCAAGGAAATGTCAGAAGAAACAGTAGGATAGAAGTGATGTGATGTAGAACGAATGCTCAGTGTGAGCGCGGCCTAGCGAGGGCCGAGAGAGAAATGGCGAGTCACAACCAAGTCGAGCGCAGTACATATGACCTCCTGTGAGTACGCACTTGGGTCATAATTAAGACTAGATGAAAGATGAGGATGTGAATTTAATTATTGGACTTTTGGCCCCACAGCTCCCACATCAGTGTCGGATACCATGCATTATCAATAAGGTTAGGGCTTTGCTGTCTGATAACTGCTGCTGGAGTTAGGAGGAGGTTGGTTGAAAACCGGGCAGTGACTTTTGACCTTTGACTTCGACGATCTTTAGTCAGATATCCTCACAGCCTGAGAAGACAAGACATAGGGCAAACCCTGAATGTTTGAAGAACTGCAATTGCATTAACTGTTTCTTACCAGGCTTAAAAAAATGGGGTAGGTAAATGCAAATCTGTTTGGATACAAAAGTACATTTTAAAGAACATCATGTCATGGCTGTCTTGTGTTTCCAATAATTTCTCCAACTTTTATTTTTTTGAGTGATAGGATGATTGGAGCACACAGAACTTTCCTCCAGAAGGTCTTATCTTTGTCCATGTGATGTCAGATGAAACAAAAATTTAGCTATTGGGCCACAAAACCCAGCAATATGGTTGGAGGAAAAAAGGTGAGGCCTTTAATCCCAGGACCACCAAGCCTACTGTCAAGCATGGTGGTGGTAGTATTATGGTCTGGGCCTGTTTTGCTGCCAATGGAACTTGTGCTTTACAGAGAGTAAAATGGGACAATGGAATAAGGTGCATTACCTCTAAAATCATCAGCCCAGAGGTTGGGTCTTGGGCACAGTTGGGTGTTCCAACAGGACAACGACCCCAAACACACGTCAAAAATGGTAAAGTAATGGTTAAATAAGGTTGGAATTAAGGTTTTAGAATAGCTTTCTTAAAGTCCTGACTTAAACGTGTGGACAATGCTGAAAAAAACAAGTCCATGTCAGAACACCAACAAAACAAACATACATATACAAATACATGCACATAAACATTCACTGTAGAAAAAACTAAGGCCGTCAGAGATACTGCCATTTGTGCATGGTGCCATCCGCCAAAAATAACAAAGCAGCTGGCGCAGGGGTAATATTCCAATTCTACTGCCAAAGGTTTTAGCTTGAAGAACATTGTTTTTATTCTTGCAAATGTTTTCTTTTAATTGCAGAAAATAGTTTTTCTTTTTAACTCGTGAATCATTTTACTCGAAAAAAATCACATTTTTATACTTGCAGAAAATCGTTTTTAAACCTGCAAATCTTTTTTTTTTACTTGCAGGAAGTTGTTTTTTCATTTGCAAATAATAATAATAATAATAATATTAACGTATTTTATTTGTAAAAAGCACATTATATTGAGTAAACAACCTCAAAGTGCTAGTGTATTAAAAAAATAAAAAGATAAAAAAATAAATAAAAATAAAAACTAGAACTAGTATGCATATACCGTATTTCCTTGAATAGCCGCCGGGGTGCTAATTAATTTAAGACCTCTTCTCACTCCTGCGCTAATTCAAGGCATGCGGTAAAAGTAAGCAGGCGCTAATAATTTTAAAACCTCTTCTCACCCCTGCGCTTACCCATGGCATGCAGCAAACAATTGAGTGTGGTAATAAAAAAAGTAAAAAAATTATTCTGCGGCCGCGGCCCGGTTGTTGGGGACCACTTCTCTACAACATGTCATCGCACCCACCTTTGCACCATGCTATCTGCGTGCCGGTAGGACGCATGCATTTCACTGCTTCTCGTACGAGATTGCAATGCATACTTGGTCAACAGCCATACCGTTGACACTGATGGTTGTGATATAAACAACTTTAACACTCTTACTAATATGCGCCACACTCTGTGAACCCACACCAAACACATTTCTGGAGAACACTGGCTCTGTAACACATTATAAACGCAACATAAGAATTACCTAGAATTCTAATGCATCCATTGACTCTTGGCTATATTATACACACGCCCCCAACCCCGTCCACTTCAACCGACGCACGGAGAAGGGGGGGGTTGGTGCTAGCGGGTGTATAATATAGCCAAGAGTCATGGATGCATTGGAATTCTGGGCTAGCGGGTGTATGATATAGCCAAGAGTCATGGATGCATTGGAATTCTGGGTAATTCTTATGTTGCATTTATAATGTGTTACAGAGCCAATGTTCTCCAGAAATGTGTTTGTTATTCTTGTTTGGTTAGGGTTCACAGAGTGTGGCGCATATTAGTTAAAATTGTTTTATATCACAACAATTAGTGTGATCTGTATGGCTGTGGAACAAGACCCCTGGTTTACATACAGTATGAGCGAAAAAAAAACTCCCTCCGCCATTTTGAGAATGACGGCAGGGGAGGAGTCACTCGTGACGTCACAAATTTGATCCGGCGGTAAAAGTAAGCATGCGCTGATAAATTTGGGGAGCGAGTTTTACCCGGCAGCAATTCAAGGCAGGCGCATATTGCATAGTAGCGCTAGTCAAGGAAATAAGGTATCTAAAAAAAAAAACTTTTTTTAAAAAGAAGGGTTTTCCAGTGTTTTCTTTTTAAAGCTTCCACAGTCTGTGGTACCCTCAGGTGGTCAGAAGAGCTAGTTAGCCGAACTGCACCAATTATGTCAAGAGGATTGGTCAAAATTCCAACCAGAAGCTTGCCAGAAGTTTGTGGATGGCTACCAAAAGCGCCTTATTGCAGTGAAACTTGCCAAGGAACCAAATATTAACATTGCTGTATGTATACTTTTGACCCAGCAGATTTGGTCACATTTTCAGTAGACCCATAATAAATTCATAAAAGAACCAAACTTTTTTTTGTGACCAACAAGTATGTGCTCCAATCACTCTATCACAAAAAAAATAAGAATTGTAGAAATAATTGGAAACTCAAGACAGCCATGACATTATGTTCTTTACAATTGTATGTAGACTTCAGATCGCGACTGTATGTGAAACCATTTAAACAACCTTAAAAAATCCCCAAACGCTAATGAAGGAAGGCAAGGGTCACCATCCCCAGGTAACCATTTGCTTTATTTCTCCCCGCCGACGACATCAAAAGACACAAAAGACTTTGCCACCGACACAAATCACTGAGCCCGGCTCAGGCTAAAAAGGTGTGGAGTGTAAGCGTGCGGAACAATCCTAACAAGGAGAATGACACAGGTGTCGCTCGTCACGCTAAACTTCAAAGCAGCGCCACGGCCTTTGATGTGAAGGCGTGCCAATAATACCTGGGCGCAACACACGGACACAAAAATCGCATTTGCCAATAAATCCTCCCTTTTCATGCATCCGACACAGAGCAAACAGGAGGGGAAGAAAAGATAGAAATACAAAACAAAATGTGTTAAGTGGATTCCGTCGTCGCCTGTAATCCTCCCCCCTCCCCCCCCACCCCCCGCGCCTGTGGAAATCAGCGGTGAGGTCGGACAGTAACAATGTCCTTTTCAGCCAGCGATGAAAGACTTCCAAGTCATCCGCTATTCTGCTGGGGTCTTTGTGCTACTTATCCACTTATTCCAATCTGTATAAATGGCAACTATAAATGGCAACATGTCCTATTAGCAAAGGAGCAAAGGAACTACAAAATGCTTTGATATGTATGGAAACAGGAGTGAAGAGACAAGAAGAGGACACGGTCCAGGAAAAGTCCATGTGTGTCTCCATTAGGTTGCGTCCACACTACGGATGCAACTGGAGATGTCCGATAGTGGCTTTTTTGCCGATATCCGATATTATCCAACTCTTAATGACCGATTCCGATATCAACCGATACCGACATATACAGTCGTGGAATGAACACATTATTATGCCTAATTTTGTTGTGATGCATTAAACAATGTAACAAGGTTTTCCAAAATGAATCAACTCAAGTTATGGAAAAAAAAAATGCCAACATGCGCTGCCATATTTTATTATTGAAGTCACAAAGTGCATTATTTTTTTTAACATGCCTCAAAACAGCAGCTTGGAATTTGGGACATGCTCTCTAGCACACACCCACACACACGGCAGGCGGGCCAGGAAAGGTCCCGCACTCTTTTTTCACGAAGCCACGTGCTGAGTGAGGTTTGGCATTGTCTTGCTGAAATAAGCAGGGGCATCCATGAAAAAGACGGCGCTTGGACGCCAGCATATGTTGTTCCAAAACCTGTATGTACCTTTTAGCATTAATGGTGCCTTCACAGATGTGTAAGTTAGCCATGCCTTGGGCACTAATGCACCCCCATACCATCACAGATACTGGCTTTTGAACTTTGCAACGATAACAGTCTGGATGGTTCACTTCCCCTTTGGTCCGGATGACACAATGTTGAATATTTCCAAAAACAATTTGAAATGTGGACTCGTCAGACCACAGAACACTTTTCCACTTTGCATTAGTCCATCTGAGATGATCTCTGGCCCAGAGAAGCCGGCGTTGTTGCTGGATGTTGTTGATAAATGGCTTTCGCTTTGCATAGTAGAGCTTTAACTTGCACTTACAGATGTAGCGATGAACTGTATTTAGTGACAGTGATTTTCTGAAGTGTTCCTGAGCCTATGTGGTGATATCCTTTAGAGATTGATGTAATTTTTCATACAGTGCCGTCTGAGGGATCGAAGGTCATGGGCATTCAATGTTGGTTTCCGGCCATGCCGCTTACGTGGAGTGATTTCTCTAGATTCTCTGAACCTTTTGATGATATTTTGGACCGTAGATGTTGAAATCCCTACATTTCTTGCAATTGCACTTTGAGAAACGTTGTTCTTAAACTTTGTGACTATTTGCTCATGCAGTTGTGAACTAAGGGGTGTACCTCGCCCCAGCCTTTCTTGTGAAGGACTGAGTATTTTTTGGGAAGCTGTTTTTATACCCAATCATGGCACCCAACTGTTCCCAATTAGCCTGCACACCTGTGGGATGTTCCAAATAAGTGTTTGATAAGCATTCCTCAACTTTATCAGAATTTATTGCCACCTTTCCCAACTTCTTTGTCACCGGTTGCTGGCATAAAATTCTAAACTTAATGATTATTTGCAAAAAACAAAATGTTTATCAGTTTGAACATCAAATATGTTGACTTTGTAGCATATTCAATTGAATATGGGTTGAAAATGATCTGCAAATCATTGTATTCTGTTTATATTTACATCTAACACAATTTCCCAACTCATATGGAAACAGGGTTTGTAAAATGTGTTCCTTATCCTGTCAGAGGAATATTTTCCCACCTTTGGACGGAATGAATAGTAGGAGATCTCACCAATTATGATCAAGGACAAAACATGAATGTTTCCTGTCCTTGCAAATACACACACTATCTCATTTCTGAAAGAAGAGGTATCTAGAAGAACAAAAGAACGGGAGAAATTTGAATCTGCGCTTGGTACACACGCGCCAAGTTAACTTTCAGTTTCGATCTACTTGAAGGCACTGCAACCTTGATAGACAAAAGCTTTCACTAGAGAGATCGACCCGAACTTTAGACGGCTTGCTTTACTCTCTGGTATTGTTGTTGTTTGTACTTATTAGTGTTGTACGGTATACCAGTATTAGTACAGTACCGCGATACTAATGTATAATTTTTGGTACGATACCGCCTCTGAAACATACTCCTCCCCACCTCCCACCCACGTCACGTCAAGTCATTGCTGGTTTACGAGCAGATGAGCATGTTCGGCGGCACACAATCACTGAGTACTTACAAGCAGAGACAGTGTGTAGACAGAAAAGGGAGAACGGACACATTTTGGCTTAAAAACTAACGATACAGGTGAAGTTATAACACTGATACGCCCCCGGGAAGAAGTGCTTTAAGACATGGCTCTAGCTAGCTAGCGGCTAAAGTCCACCAGATGACAACAGTGTTTTAGCTACTTCTGAATCACTAATCCTCGTCTCCATGGCGACAAATTTCTCACAAGTATCATCCCTGAATGACGAGGAATAGCTAAACATGCTTCACGACACACCGTAGCTCTGTCATGGTCCACGTCTTGCTTCATGTCATATTCTGGTTTTGTTTCTGTTTTGTTATCAGAGCCTGTTTTGTATTTGACGTCCTTGGTTCCTGGTGGCACTTCCTGTTTTGTTCCGTTGTCATAGTTACCCATTTTGTGTCACCTGTCTCTCATTTGATCACGCACACCTGCCCTTGATTATTTATCTCCCTATATTTGTTACTTGTTAGCTTCCACGCTATTCCTGTTGAGTTTATGCCCATAGTTTACATACTAGCGCTTTCTGTTTGTTTTGTCTAGTACCTTTGTGCAAGTGCCTCTGTTTCTAGTTTGTTTTATTGTATAATAAATTATCCTTCCTACCTTACGCTGTGTCCATCTTCGCTGTTCCCACGGGAGAACGCAAACCACGCCACGATGCCAGCAAAGCGTCACAAGCTCACCATCTTAAAAATGTAAACAAACGCAATGGGTGGATCTACACCTGACATCCACTGTAATGATATCAAGTACAAGCACGTATCTAGTCGATACTACTATGATTACGATTATATTTTTTAGGCATCACATCTTCTTTCATTTTTTTTTTAATGCATATTATGTTTAAAATCTCAGGAAATATGTTCCTGGACACATGAAGACTTTGAAAATGACCAATGTATGATCCTGTAACTACTTGGTATTGGATTGATACCCAAATTTGTGGTATCATCCAAAACTAATGTAAATTATCAATCAACAGAAGAATAAGTGATAATTACATTTTAAAGGGGAACATTATCACGATTTCAGGAGGGTTGAAACCAATAAAAATCAGTTCCCAGGGGCTTATTTTATTTTTTGAAGTTTTTTTCATAATTTTACCCATCATGGAATATCCCGAAAAAAGGCTTTTAAGTGCCTGATTTTCGCTATCTGTAAATCCACCCGTCCATGTTCCTGTGACGTCACATAGTGATGCCAATACAAACAAACATGGCGGATAGAACAGCAAGATATAGCGACACTAGCTCGGGTTCAGACTCGGGATTCAGCTGCTTAAGCGATTCAACAGATTACGCATGTATTGAAACGGATTGTTGGAGTGTGGAGGCAGATAGCGAAAACGAAATTGAAGAAGAAAATGAAGCTATTGAGCGAATAGCTTTTGAAGCTATTCGGGGAACGCCTTCTAACCAACGATTCCATCTTTGACCACTGGAGCAACTTAAATCCGTCGATTGGTAAGTGTTTGTTTGGCATTAAATGTGGGTGGAGGGAAAGGTTGGATGCAAATATAGCTACAAATGTACATACAGCTAGCCTAAATAGCATGTTAGCATCGATTAGCTAGCAGTCATGCCATGACCAAATATGTCTGATTAGCACATAGCTATTGACGCTATTCGGCCATAGCGTGGGTGTACCTAATGAAGTGGCCCATAGCATAGCTGCCTTGTTAGCATCGCCGGTAAAATGTGCAGACCAAACGTTTAGGACTTTCGCATCTTGTGACACTGGAGCAACTTAAATCCGTCGATTGGTAAGTGTTTGTTTCGCATCAAATGTGGGTATCAAGTTTCAAATGTACATACAGCTAGCGTAAATAGCATGTTAGCATCGATTAGCGTAGCATGTTAGCATCGATTAGCTGGCAGTCATGCCGTGACCAAATATGTCTGATTAGCACATAAGTCAATAACATCAACAAAACTCACCTTTGTGATTTCGTTGACTTTATCGTTGGAAATGCATCTGCTTTGAGTGTCGCAGGATATCCACACATTTTTGCCATTTCTGCCATGTTAGCATCAATTAGCATGCCGTGCTAATCGATGCACACTCCACGTAAGACAACTTGAATCCATCCCTGATCGTGTTGTTACACCCTCCGACAACACACCAACGAGGCATGATGTCTCCAAGGTACGGAAAACAGTCGAAAAAACTGAAAATAACAGAGCTGATTTGACTTGTTTGTGTAATGTGTTTGAGAAAATGGCGGATTGCTTCCCATTGTAACGTCACGGGTGAAAGGTCATTGCTCCGACAGCGAACAATTGAAAGGCGTTTAAATCGCCAAATTCACCCTTTTAGAGTTTGGAAATCGGTTAAAAAAACAAATGGTCTTTTTTCTGCAACATCAAGGTATATATTGACGTTTACATAGGTCTGGTGATAACGTTCCCCTTTAACAGAAGTGTAAACGAAACATGTTAAAAGAGAAAGTAAGCAGATATTAACAGTAAATGAACAAGTCTATTAATAATTCATTTCCTACCACTTGTCCTTAATAATGTTGACAAAATAATAGAAAATGGCATAATATGTTACAGCATATGTCTGCAGACTAATTAGGAGCCTTTTTTTGTTTACTTATGTACTAAAAGACAAGTTGTCTAGTACGTTCAATATTTTAATTAAGGACTAATTTGCAATAAGAAACATATGTTGAGATTTTTTGTTAAAATAAAGCAAATAGTGCAATATTTTTGTGGTCCCCTTAATTCAAAGAAGTATATTTTGGTACCGGTACCAAAATATTGGTATCGGGACAACACTAGTACTTACTCAGTTTATAAAGAATCAATTGTCAAACTTAACAAGATTCTCCCAGTATGCAATTGTTGACAATACACATAACGAGCAAACGCCACAAAGCCGTTACCATGCCACTGTGTGTAAATATCAAGTGTTGGCTCAATGGCGCTGGTCACACAGACACCTTCCCCCAGATAACAGGAATCCTAGCAGTATGAGCCAGACAGACAGACAGTAGCTCAGATTGACACGATGGATGCAGACTGACAGATGATAAGAGGAGAGGAGGAGGCAGACCCCCCCCCCGGACCAGGATCAGTGGAGTCCGACCATGTCAGCGCCAAATCTGTCATCCCCCACATATTAGTGGATGCAAAAACTATGAAGTATAATCGTTAATTAGCCGAGGGCACGAACTCGCCTTGAAAGGAACTGAA